>NC_044052.1:3717256-4069408 GCF_902167405.1 Gadus morhua
CGAAAAAAGTCCCCAAAAAGTTAATGCAACCAGAAAAAATAGATAGATAGATAGATAGATAGAGAGAGAGAGAGAGAGAGAGAGAGAGAGAGAGAGAGAGAGAGAGAGAGAGAGAGAGAGAGAGAGAGAGAGATAGAGAGAGACAGAGTAAACATGATTTCTCTGTCGTTGCGCCGGGGAGTTTGATCTGGGAATAAAGAAGATAATGTGAAGACAGGTGAAAAAAGCTCTTGAAAGGGGGGTTGAGAATGTGTGGAGGTGGATGAGCAGGTCTGGGAGGTGGCTGCAGTGGTTCAGGTGGTATGTGCCCCTGTGGTGCTGACTACCGCTATGATGACCTTTGACTACCGCTATGATGACCTTTGACTACCGCTATGATGACCTTTGACTACCGCTATGATGACCTTTGACTCCCGCTATGATGACCTTTCACTACCAGTATGATGACCTTTGACTACCGCTATGATGACCTTTGAGAGTCTGACCAGGTCTTATTTTGCCCTTTATATTTATTTTTTTTAACTTTCGTGCCAACGCGCCGAGTGCAGTGTGGACGGGGCGTGTGGATGTTACCGATCGTCGACGGCTCGGCGTGCTCCTCCCCGACGCCGGGCTGACCGACCCGGAGGTGTCCAGATCATCAGCGGACGACCAAGAAGACAGGTCCTGAGAGAGAGAGAGAGTCAGAGTCAGAGACAGAGACAGAGACAGAGACAGAGACAGAGACAGAGACAGAGACAGAGACAGAGAGAGAGAGAGAGAGAGACAAGAGAGAACTATTGTCAATAAAAATACCACATTACAGAAGAGAATACACATTGAAATAATATAACCAATTTAAGAAAGCCAATCAAGAATAATATCAAATATCAATAAATTAATCTCATGTGTAAGAAGTTCATCCAACACCAGTACTAGAAGGCTCCAGGAGGTCTGACCTGCTGGCTACTGGTGAGGTCCAAGGTCCTGGCCAGCTCCCGCAGGTCCCTGGTCACCTCCTTCAGCAGCATCTTGAGCCGGTTGCCGATGACGTGCACCTTCTCCTTGGCCTCCAGGCAGTCGCTGCCCGGGGCATTGACCAGCAGCTGCAGAGACATGTCCTGCAGCAGGGCCACCTTCACCTGGGAGTCCAGCAGCTCACGGCGCATTTGCTACACGAGAGAGACAAGGAGACAGAGAGAGACAGAGACAGAGAGACAGACAGAGAGAGAGAGACAGAGAGAGACAGAGAGAGAGACAGAGACAGAGAGAGACAGAGAGTTTTAAAACCGCTTATTTATTTACATCTTTTTACAAAAACAAAAACACAGACACACACAACACACAATAAAATAAATAAATAAAAACAAAAAGAAAAAAGAAAAAAACAGAAGAGACAAAAACCAAAAACAAACTAAAGCAACAGATCTGTAAAGGTAATGTCTGGGTCTTTTATAGAGAAAAGGATGTCTTCACTGTCCCAAACACCTTTAAACGTATCCACATCCTCCATCTTTGCGTAATAATTATATTCAAACCGTATCCGGGCTCTAACAAGACACTTGAAAATTGACACACAATCACGTCTCTGGCCTCCATCTATCGTTTCTCTCCTGCTTAAATAAATGGCCATCTTGGCCTGACCAAAAAGAAAATTCAGGAGCTTGCCTTTCTTCTTTTTGTTCTTCCTATAGGAGAAACCAAATATGAACAACTGTTTACTAAATTTTTCTTTGAACAAAGACACAACGGACCTCAGGTTTTGGAACAGTGGAATCAGTCGTGAACAGTCAACAAAGCAGTGAAAAATGGTTTCCCTCAGGTTACAGAAGAGACACTTATCTGACACACTAGGGTTTAGAATACAGACAAAACCATTGACTGCTATGATTCCATGTAAAACACGCCAATGCAAGTCCCCAATGTTTTTTGTGACTGGAGCCTTGTACAGTGTACTCCATGCTGGTTTGACCTCAGCTTTTACTCTGAGATGATCCCTCCAGGGAGTGTCAGTCTTGCCTTTAAGTTTTTCCTTATTTAAAGCTTTCACACATCCCATGTAAAGGGACTTTCCACTCGCAGAGTCCATGGACATCCACTCCTGCCTGTCCAGCAGAGGACCCAAAGCCTCACAGTCCTTCCCAAAAGGCCGGATGCATATCTTAGGGAAAGGGTCACTATGATCAGGTGTTAAGTCTCCTTTAAACCATCCAGTCAGAAGAGCTCTGTCTTCTGAGGACAAGGCCTTCTTAAAACCGTCCAGTCTACGTCCCACCACACGTGTGGATCGGACTGCCAGTCTTCCTGCCACGTTTTCTGCATTGTCCACCTGAGCACCAGCCAGCTGCAACAACTCCTGGACAGTTGTTATCTCCTTCTCCTTCAGTAATCCAGTCATGTTTGGCACCTCCTCCCATGCAGCCGCTAGACGAGCCCCCTTTAGAATGGGCTCCCTTAGCAGCCAGTACAAAGAGGATGTGGCTTCTAAGCAACCAGCCTCCATCACACTCCATGCTTTCAAAACACTTAGATAAAAAGGTGGTAAAACATTTAGATTGAAGCAAGAACAGTCCAGAGAAAACAACGTTTTTCCAAAACCTAAACCTCCAACCCAACCAAAAACAATTCCAGCTACTTGTCTCCACGGCAGATTTTGGGGTCAGTATAGAAAGCTTTGTAAAAACTGTAACCTGAAAGCTGCTTTCCTGCTTGCTAGACTTGCTATGCCCTGTCCTCCCTCTTCTTTAGGTAGAAATAATACGCTTTGTGGGACCCAATGGAGCTTGTCCCAAAAAAAGTCAACAATAATACTCTGCAATCTCCCCAAAAGACCTGCAGGAGGCTCCAACACAGCTAGCCGGTGCCACAGAGAAGAGGCCACCAGGTTGTTAATAATGATTGATCTGCCTCTGTATGACATCCTGGGCAAGAGCCAGCGCCACCTCCCCAGCCTGCCCTCCATCTTCTCCACCACTCCCTCCCAGTTCCTTTTCTCTGCAGAGTCATCACCCAGTTGCACTCCCAGATACTTGATGCCATGTCTTTCCCAGAAAATCCCATCAGGTAACTTAGGTACCCTCCCATGCCAATTTCCACTTAAGAGAGCACTGCTTTTAGCCCAGTTGACCTTTGATGAAGACACATTTTCAAAGGACTCTATAATCTTCATTAATTTTTCCACATCACCATCATTATTTACTGCCACAATAATATCATCAGCATATGCCGACAGATGCAACGGTACACAATCTACAGACAGTTTTACCCCACTCAAGGCTTTCCTTATTTTTGACAAAAAGGGTTCTATAACTAAGGAGTATAGCATGCCTGACAATGCACATCCCTGGCGAATACCTCTCTTGATTGCAAAAGAGGCAGTTAAGCCACCATTTATTTTGAGCACGCTTTCAATTTGATTATAGAGGACTTTAATCTTGTTGGTAAAAACAGGAGAGAAACCAAAAGCACCCAACGTTTCCCAAAGATACTGATGTTCCACTCGATCAAAAGCTTTTTCCTGATCTAGGGAAATCAGACCGAAGTTCAAGCCTAAGGTTTTGGAGATCTGTAGGTAGTCTCTTATTAAGGAGATGTTGTCTTTTAGCGACCTGCCAGGGACACAGTAAGATTGGTCGATATGAATTACATTTACAATTACTCTTCTCAGACGGTTTGCTAGTGCTTTTGATAAAATTTTATAATCCGCACATAGCAGACTGACCGGCCTCCAGTTTTTAATTTCTGACAGGTCTCCCTTCTTAGGTAGCAGAGTGAGGACTGCTCTACGACAGCTTAGAGGAAGCTTTCCTGCAGCCAAGCTGTCATTTATGACTTCTAGCAAGTCCACCCCGATCGTGGACCAAAAACACTTATAAAAATCCACAGGTAGACCATCAATTCCTGGGGCTTTCCCATTAGCTGTGCTCATGAGCGCCCCCTGCAATTCCTGCAGAGACAGTGGTTGCTCTAAGCTAGCATTGTTATCTTCTGACAGCTGAGGGAGCTGGTCAAAAAACAACTCTCCTCTCTGGTCAAACTCAGTGTACTGACAGTTATAGAGCTCTGTGTAAAAATCCACAGCCCTCTTTCTTATATCATCCGACTGAGTGAGCTCTATGCCGTCAGCTGATTGAATACAATGAATTATTCTGTTTTGGCCATTCTTTTTTTCTAAATTAAAGAAAAATTTTGAAGGAGCATCCATTTCTACTAGGTTTCTAAACCTAGATCGGACCAAAGCACCCTGGGCCCTTACTCCCAGCAGGTCTGCCAAAACAGCTTTTTTGTCTTTGAAAGCTTTAAGATGTGATTGGTCCCCAGTAGAATTACTCAATTCCTGGAGCTCCACAATACTGGTCTCTAGGTTTTTAATAGATTGAGCCGCCTCTCGAGTAACATTTAAGTTGTACTGTATACAAAACTGCTTAACCCGCACCTTTCCTAAGTCCCACCATTGCTGGAGGGATGAATGTTCATGCTTCTTACACCTCCATTCTTCCCAAAGAAAGGTTAAGCATTTCTTAAAAGTACAATCATTCAAAAGTGAGATATTAAAGTGCCAATAGGCACTTTTAGGTTTAACCCTGCTTATAAAAACAGTTCCCACCAACAAAAAATGATCTGAGAAACCTACTGGACTCAAAAAACATTTTTTAAAAATCTGCAAATGATGATTAAAACAATAAAAACGATCTAATCTAGCCAGAGTAATATAATTATCTCTGGCATGAGACCATGAATATTGCCTGCAGTTTCCATGTTTGGATCTCCACACATCACTCAAATCATAGGTTGCAATAATTCTTTTTAGAAACTTCCTTGACTGTAAATTTGGCTCCAAATGATTCCTGTCTAAATCATCCACAGTGCAATTAAAATCACCCCCTAGGATTAGGAAATCAGTTTGAGCACAGCCTGAAAGAGTGTCTGCTAATTTATTTAAAAAACAACATCTTTCTTGTGGGTTAACAGGGGCATAGACATTTAACAATGTAAAGGTGCTTTTTTCATATCGTGCAGTGACTTTAAGAAGTCTTCCCTTTATAATTTCTTCACAGTCAAACGATACTGGCAAAAAGTTTTTTGCAAAAAGAATTGCCACTCCAGCACTCAAATTGCTATTGTGACTAAAAACGATATTGCCATCCCATTCTCGTTTCCACTCGACTTCAATGTCCGCAGTGGTGTGTGTTTCTTGTAAAAAAGAAATGTCTATGCCCTTTAATTTTACAAGTTCAAAAAACAAAGCTCTTTTTTTAGCATCTCTTGCTCCATTTAAATTAAGAGATGAGATTCTAAAACTAGCCATAAGTACAGCAAGAGTAATGAAACAATAAAAAAGTATCTCCTTACTCTTGATCATTGCTGATTTCTGCGTTCACTCTTTGCACAATCTTTCTGAGTCTATACACTTCCGTGTCCATAAGACCATCAGCGCCTCTGTGTCTGATCAACCATTTAGCTGATTCAACAAACAAGGAGCGGTTTGGGAAAACCTCCCCTACATTGACAGCCCGTCGTCCTTTCATCTTCTCGAGGAAACTACGAATTTGCTCCAAACTGTAACCATTGGCTTTCTGACCATCAGCTAAAGATGAATCAGATGACTCTAAATCACTATCTGTGTCAGAGCCTCCATTCGTCCCACTATCCTGCACTACCTTTTTTTTTGACCTTATCCCTTTTGCTTGTGACCTTGTCTTTCTCTCTGTCCTTGGCACTTTAAACAAATTTTCCTCATCTCTTATTCTTGTCTCCCCGTCAGTTGTTAAAGTATCAACGTTCATTCCCTCTTCATCCTCTCCCTCAACACTAGTCTGAGTGGGTGCACTTATGACTATATTAGACGAAGAAGTAGAAGCAGAGGGCTGCCCTCCCTCCTGCTGAGAATCTGTATTTGGCCGCTGGGCTGCGGCCTCCTCTGACCCCCCCTCACTGCCTGCCTGCTCCCCTGTTTCGGCAGCCACCACCTCTGCCACTACATCTGACCTCCCTTCCACATCTACAACCTGGAGCACTGCCTCTGCCACTACATCCTGTCTCTCTACTACTTCAGCCTGTCTCTCTGCCTGTGCAGCCTGTGGCTCCTGGGCTTCCACCCCCTGCCTCTTTTCTGGACAGCCTCTCGCCAAGTGCCCCTCTTTCCCACAGCTAAAACACTTCATTGACTCAGTGGTTACAAAGATGGTGTAGTCAAAGCCATCGACTTTAAACTTCATCACCACCTTCAATTCATCATTATATTCGTTTTTAAGGATCATGTATACCTGCCTTCTGAAACCCACTAAATGTTTTACACGAGCTGACTTACAGCCGGAGGAAAGAAACTTCATTGCTGACACAATTTGCCCATGACGTGACAGCTCCCTTTCCAAAGCCTCGTTGCTAATAAACGGAGGCAGGTTCGATAGAATTACTTTTTTTGCAGGATTAACCAGCGGGAAAACACCAATATGCGTATTTCTCAACACAATTCCCCGCTCCACCACGGTGTTCACTTTGTCCAGCGTGTCTACAAAAATAACAATCGCGCTGTTCATCCTGGATGCGGCTTTCATGCTGTCATATCCCACCAGTTCACCCACTGCCAGACAGCACTCCTCTACGGAGTATTCCGCTCCAACAGGGACTTTAAGCCCATGTCGGCGGGTAAGATTTTTAAAAGCCCCGCTACCCTTATTACTGACGCCGGCGGCCACCGCGTCCATAGCGACCGGGTAAAGACGCGATCAGCGCCTAAGGTAAAATGATCTCAAAGAATTATTTTTTTAAACCACAATAAATGGAATCCCAGGGACCATCGCTTGGTCACCAAAGACAAGACAACCCAACACAATGAGTCATGAGGGCAGCAGGGTCCTACGGGGTGAACCCAGGGAGTGGAGTGTGACGGTGCCCCCCGGAGGCCCGGCGGCGTCCTACCGTGAGGGTCTTGTGGTGCTGGGTCAGCGTCTCACTGTCCTGGAGGGGGTCGATGGGGACCACCTCGTTGCGCCGGCGGTCGATGTTCTCCAGCCACAGCAGGAGGCCGTGGCTGGTCTCGTGGAAGTCCTGGGGAGGGGCCACACAAAGTGGGAGGAGTTACATTGAACTGAGGCTCCGGTTGAGTTCTAGAAAACACCTGAGGGGTGTGGTTATCTACTCACACCACATGAAGAGTCACCGGGGAAGTGACAGTGAACGTGATCAAGGTACCATTTTCATAACACAGGTTTTATTAAAAAGGAGAATGGATTATCAGCTCAATTCATTAAAACTAAACGGACTGGAACGAGACACGCAACTAGCGAACCCGTCGACACATCGATACAATGCACACATCAACACCCTGCGACACATCCCTGTGACGGTTTCGATTGGACGTTCTTCCGCCGCTAAGAGCACACCCACCTGACACTGCATGAGGGCGTCCTGGAGCGAGGCCCTCCAGGCCTCCAGGGCGCGCCCCAGCTTGTCCCAGTGGTTGTTCATGTCCGTGAGCCTCGCCTGCATCTCCCTGCTCTCCTCACTGTCACACTGCACAAACTCCGCGCTGCACAGGTTCACCGACAGCACGATGGCCTTGCGCTTGTCCAGCGCCTTCTGGAGCTCCTGGATGAGAAACAACAACGGCCAGACCACTGTTGTTCTGAGCTACTGCAGAGTCTAGCTGGAAAGCTACACCTAGCATAAAAGCTAGGAGAACGCTTGTAAGTGCATATTTAAAGAGCGTTTAGCATTGGGAAAGCTCAAAATGCTACAGCCGTGAAGCATTGACCTAGCCCCGAGCTACCACCCTGTAGCATTGAACCAAGCCATTAGCAGTGACCATGTAGCATTGAGCTAGCTCTTGAGCTACGATGCTGGAGCGCTGCACTCCTACCTTGAGCTTCTTGATGCGCAGCCGGATGGTCTGGATGTCTGTGCTGAGCTCCAGCCGCCGCTGCTGCTCCAGCTCCTCCCCCGCCTGGCCCAGCCACGCCCACACGCTGCGGAGGTCAGAGGTCAGCTGCTGCCACTTCTGCTGGTTCTGTTTGGTGCGCATCTCCTTGCTCAGGTCCTGGGCCTGCAGCAGCTCCCAGCGCTCGATCACCCCTGGGGGGAAGAGGGGTTCAGGGTGAGGGTTCATCTCAACAGGGGTCGTGTTGTTCACATATTCATGTCTCTCCCTTATGTGTCAAAGTATGGTCAATGTTTAGCGGAAGATCCTATACGGATATTGTTTTGTGGGTTGTGACGGATATCTTCCGCTTGTAGAACTTGGGCAAGCATCTCCAAGTTGACACAATCACATCACGATCGTTTTTGGTTTTGCGCTGTTAGCTGATATAACTGTAAATATGTCGTGTTAGGGAAGAGGGATGCTGCTGTAAAAGACCCTTTCTCTGAACAAGTTGGTCATTCATGCTCACAACTCAGATATTTGGGGCCACACTCAACATAGATGGAACAAACCCCATTGTCTGGATCTCGATTGGCGATCCATCACACAATTGAATAGAAGCAATTGACGATCAGTTTGACTCAATGTGAGGAATTAACATTCAAGTGATGAGGGGGAGGAGGAGCTGTGTGTACCTGAGCTCTGGGACTCAGAGCTGCTGGGGTCGGCCAGGCCGGACGCCCCGTCCTCCTCCTCCTTCAGCTCAGAGCCCATCCTCTTCACCTGGTCGATGCTCCCCCGACACTCACCCAGGAGACGCATCTGGACACAGGGAGGGGGGGGGGGGGGGGGGGGGTGGAGAAAGGCAAGGAGAGAAGCGAGGGAGGGGGAGAGAGAGAGAGACACGTCAAGGTGATGGAGGGACGGAGGTAGAGGCAGGGAGAGATTGAGCGAGGGAAGGGGAGAGACAGAGAAGAGAGAGCCAGCAAGAAGGGGAAGAGAGAGACAGAGAGAGGCATTGAGAGAGAGACTTTAGTGTGCAATCATAAGTACAGCAATTCCCTGATCTTGATAAATGTTCCCAGTTTAGCCCGGTGGTTCCCAGAGGTTTTTGAACCGTGACCCCATTTTTCACTCTGAAAATCCTTGCAACCACAATATCGTTGAGCACATCCCCGTCCAGGGGGATAAAACATTGTTTTACCCCTTCAACATCTGCCCATCACATCATCATATCCCACTGGTGTAATAAGTAGTAGTTTGCTCATGGCTATTAATCATTAGTAGGTACAAATCACTGTTGATCCACAAGGACCCTTGACATTTACAAAATAAAAATATAAATAATATATCTTCAAATATCTGCAGCTCACACATCAGGTTATCAGGTTGGACCCAAATTGGTTAAGGTTTGCATGTCATTTTTTCGTTGAATTTCATTGAAAGAGTCTGTTATTATGGGATGTCGTCGGGGCTCCTCATTCATCCCAAGTAGGATTTCCCCATGTTTAACAAGTCATTCTCCATTAAATCTCATTGAAAGAGTCTGTTATTAAGGGATGTCGTCATGGTTAATCACAAATCCCATGTAGGATGTCCCATGTTTGACACGTCATTCCTCCTCACCTGAACTGAAAGAGGGTGTCAATATGGGATGTGGTGGTGGTTACTCACGTATCCCATGTAGGAGCCGTCCAGCTCGAGGCTGGTGGGGGTGCGGCTGCGGCTGCTGTCCAGCTGATGGAGCAGCGAGCTGCGGCCTCCGTCGCTCGCCCCCCCCGCCGCGTGAGAGTATGACGAGCCCCCGTCACCTAGCAACACACGGCAACGCAAGTTAAGCACCCCAGAACACATCCCCATGATTAAAAGAATCACGCATGGAGCGCACTGGGGAGTCCGGGGGGGGGGGGGAGTCAAACACTCAGACCAGGGGGGAGGTTGAGGGGGGAGTCTAACACTCAGACCAGGGGGGAGGTGGAGGGGGAGGTGGAGGGGGAGGTGCGCTCACTCCTCAAAATAATCAAAGACAAAAGATCGGAAGTAAAACAACATGCTTTGTTTTCGGAAACACCAACATTTAAAACTAGAAGGTTGTTAGGTTGTACACACTGAATAGTACAAGTAAACTGAACCGAAGAAGTAAAGCAGGTTAGAGAGAGAAGTGGTTAGGGTGAATCCCATTTCAGCGTTGTCCAGGCGTACTGGTGGAGATTTGGTCTATAGACCTTGTGAATATGGAATTGACCCTATCCAGTGTTAGAAAACTGCTGCCCATGGTAAACAGTGCCTAGTTAGATCGGAGTGTGATTCAACAAAGAAAGACACAAATCAAATACCCAGGCCAGTGAAAAAATCCCAAATCTAAATTCGGCGGCACTCAAGGGCAAAGGGGGTTGCCGTTGTTTCTGGCGCCCCCCTCAACCCCTGATGGCATGCTGGTGGTACTGCAGTCTCTCCTACCCGTGGTGGATCTCAGTGTGTTTTCAGTTAGTTTAACATAGGCTTCTGGGCTGTCAGGGATGACTACATCTGGAAGAAACATTGTACAGTACACATATTTAGCACTAGGATCCACAGCCATTCAACGGAAATCGGGGGTTCAGTAAAAATTTGATGTACTTTACTTGAGGATTTATATACTTTCTGCTCCCTGTCTTCTCCACGACATCTCAAAGGCAAATATTGAACCTTTACTGCATTTAATTTATCGGACAGCTTTCGTTACAATTTTATTTGCAGATTAAGATTAATTTATAGATTATTTATAACCAGGTGGAAACTCATGACCTACCCAGAAGTACAAAAATGTGTATATGCTAATATATTATTAATTGAGATGCTAATGCTTTTATACTTCCAACTCAGGGGTTTGCAGTATTACTAAAGGCTGGTATTAAGACTTTTTCAAATCAGAGTCCTTCTACCACCACTTTCTGCTTATTAAACTGGACTCAAATAAACTCCTTGACCTCCGTCAGCTGAGGATACCAGCGTGAGTTTCTGTTCTAGGCATCCATGCCCGCGTATCTGTCCCCATTGTGTGCATTATGTCATGCGCTTAGTGTATGCATCTTGTTGTGTGCCTTATATTACGTGTTTAGTGTATGTGTGTGTTATGTGTGTGTCCTTATTGTGTGCATTGTGTTACATGTTAAGTGTATGTGTGTTATGTATGTTTATTATTATTATTCTTTTTGACCTTCTGGTCCGTACTCACTGGCTCTGTGTAAACATGTTTATTCTGTCCATTATTCAAGGCCTATGTGTCCATACCTACAATGTGTGTGTGTGTGTGTGTGTGTGTGTGTGTGTGTGTGTGTGTGTGTGTGTGTGTGTGTGTCTGTGTCTGTGTCTGTGTGTGTGGGGTGCCCCTGGTACTGACCCGACAGCGCGGAGGCGGGCCGCTGCAGGAAGTCTCCGCCCTCCTCGCCCTGCTGCTCCCCCAGGGCGCGGCCGGCGCCCTCCAGCACGCGGCTCAGGTCGTAGTCGTGGTCCCACTCCAGGGGGATGGAGTCCACGCTGGCGGGCGTGTCCCGGCCCGAGCGCTCTGCCCGCGGGGGCGCGGCCAGCGAGGCCGAGCGGCTGGAGGAGGGCAGGGGGGAGTGGGAGCCCTCCGGCTCCCCCCAGGGCATGCTGGAGGAGGCGTCGCCCCCGCAGTCCCCCTCGTCCAGGTCCAGCTCCCGGTCCGAGTACGACACCTCCGTGTCCTCGTCTGTCAGCTGGGGGGGGGGGAACAAACAGAGGGTGACCGTGGCAACAGCGTCAGTAGTCTCCGTTGGGTCGCGGTCGCTACACTGCGTTCTGTAAGGTCACCGGTGTACAAATGCCAAACCACACACACACACACACACACACACACACACACACACACACACACACACGTTCACACCTACACACACATGCCCCCCCCCCCCCCCCCCCCCCCCGGCGGGCCCTCTGCCTTACTGGCAGGCGGAGGAGCTTCTTGTGGTAGCGCTCCACCCGGCCGAACACCTCCTGGCAGTAGCGTCGCAGCTCCTCCTGCTCCTCCTCGATGACGGTGGCGTCCAGCGGCTCGCTCTTCTCCATCAGCGCCTCCGCCTGCCGGTAGATCACCTCGATCTTAGGGGAGGTCAGGGACACCTCCTGCTGGAAGGCCTGGGGGGGGGGCGGGAGGGGGAGAGGGGGAGGTTAGCTTGGGTGCTGCTCGTGGCGTGTCCCGGTCAGTGGTTCGCTGGTCCTTTACCTAGTTCATAATATGTCATGGAAGTTAACACAGGTCAGTGTTAATTTCGTTAACGAAAAATATGACGAAAAATGTTCGTCAACGACCTTTTTTCCGTGACTAAGACGAGACGTTGACGAGCTAAAAATAGATCTGTGATAATAAAAACGATGACGAAATGTCATTTTGTTTTCGTTGACGAGACGAGACAGGACGAAAATGTTATTGGTGTGCTGTTTGGACATTCAAAATGCACGATATTTTCCAATCAGTACACTCCCGTAAGGTTCTTATGCAACTGTTCACTCCTCCAGTAAATAGGACGGACCTTAGCTACGACTTGGCAACGGGAGGTATGGTCCACTCAGCTATGAGCTAACGTTATGCATTGTACATGATTCGAAATTCTTCCCAGCTTTTATTCCACAGATACTAGGGTCTATAGCATATAACCGCGTTGTCTGATTACAGTTTAATTCATTTTTCACAATTTACCGGCTCTCGTTTTGAAGAAAATCACCGCGCCATTCGTTTCAATGGGAATCGCCACGGTCTATACTCCAACATAAGGTGGACTTTGAAATTCGTCCCAGCCTTTATACCCAAGATACTATCGGGTTTATAGCATATAACCGCGTTTTCTGATTAGTTTAATGCATATTTCACAATTTACCAGCTATCGTTTTGAAGGCTGAACAGACAAGAGTAGTAAAGTGTGACGTCACTTTTCGAGAGCAACAGATTTTCGGTTCTGCACAACCAAATTAACAAGGGGAAATCCTATGGCACACAAACCTTTTATAGAAAAGGAACAATCTTTTTGCGAATTGATTTGTGAGTTTGCTTTACCAATGATGTAAGTAATATTGAGAATAGATTGTCTTCATATTAAAAAAAAAACTAAACTAAACTAACGTGTACAAACGTTTCCTTTTAATACCCCAGGGGAATACATGAACGCCTCGACATTTTTCGATTGGTAGTGATTTTCACCTCTTGAAATTGATTTATTTTAATTTTGAAAGAAACAACACATGGAAGCAATGGAGAACACCATCTCTCGTTCGGTTGTTTAGAACTGAAAATCCGGTTGCCAGGACAACGTAACGTTTTCACTTTAGTACTCTATTTGAGTGGAACAACTTAGCAGGTGTCCATATAGCCTATATAGGGTTAGCCTAATTGAACTAGTTTAAAAAGAGAAAACATTTTGAGTAAAAGTAATGACTAAAAGTTGACTAAAATGTAAGGAATTTTCGTCGACTAAAACTAGACTAAAACTACAAAGGAAAACAATGACTAAAATGTGACTAAATATACTAAGCATTTTCGTCAAAAGACTAAGACTAAGACTAAATCTAAAATAGCTGACAAAATTAACACTGACACAGGTAGAGTCAACTGGTAAGAGTCTTTACTAAAGGCTTTCCTCGCGGTGGTGTTTACACTACCAGGTATTCAGGGTTTACGTGTTACAAACGGTATGCCCTCGTTGTGTAACCTGACGGGACGACGACCTCGTCATTTTGTTGTACGTTGAAGTCTCCTAGCGTTGGGTGAAACCAAGGCCTTTACCCTGAGCTGTTTGATCTTGGCCTGGATGTCACACTCGGAGAAGTGCTCGATGTTGGTGAGCTGGAGGTCCATCTCGGTCAGCCACACCAGGATGCCGTCCCTGGCCGTCTCAAACTCCTCGCGCTGGCCGATGAAGTGCTGCGGGGGAACACATCGGGACCGGTACACTGGTCACGTACATGTCAGCTCACACACAGACAGTATCCCTCTGTTTCCTTACCCTCACCCTAGCGTTAGGGCTAGGGGTTAAGGTTATGTGTGTTATTCAGGGGGTTCAACCACTCCCCCGGGTTCTGAGGACTTTGTTCTTTTGGGTGGGGATTGCGACAGTTTTGAGGTGTCGTTGTGGTGATAATTGTGATGTTTGTCAGGTAAAAACGAGGGTAAACATCCCATTGGAACAGCACTCCCGACGGTTGGGTGTTCCTTTGAATGCACAAGCCCAGCAAGCTAATTTCATTTTCAGTTTATTCCACTTTTTTCTTCTATTATTTTGGCGGCGGTGCTAGCGGGTGCTACCTTGAGCCTGCGCAGCACGGAGGTCACCCTCTTCTGCAGGTCGTCCCAGCGCTGGTTGGCGTCATGGGCCATCTCCCGCAGGCGACCGGCCGCGTCGGTGCGGTTCTCCCGGGCCAGCCGCCGGTACTGCTTGTTCAGGAACTCCAGGTGGGTCAGGCTCTCGTGCACCTGCCTCTGGAAGCCCTGCGGGGGGCATGCGCGCGCACACACACACACACACACACACACACACACACACACACACACACACACACACACACACACACACACACACACACACACACACACACACACACACACACACACACACACACACACGCATATCAACTTAGAAGCTGGCTACCATGACAGGTTAAGAAGGCATACACAGTCTGGACCATCATTGATCCTGTTTATCTTAATGCTGATGCTGTTCACCAGTCAATCCTCGAACTGAATAAGGCACACTGATGGACCTTAAATGTTGTCTCCTGTTGTTGTAATGCTATGATGAATGTATGTATTTTTATTATGTAGGATCCAAAAATAATTTAAATGTATTATTTAAAATTTGGGGTCCTGTCTTGATGTCTTGTCTCATCTGTAATGTTTGTAAATAGAGCTGCTGGGATGCAAGACAAATTTCAGACTTGCTCACAGAATAAGGTATTATCGTATCGTATGTTGTCTGTTTATGCTGCTCTCTTCAGGTCGTGTTTGTCATCACCAGGGTGAACGTCATCCGTTACTGTGCTTTGACCCAACCAGGTCTCTATGTCTGTACGATATGATGTCTAGGTTAAAAAGGGGTGTGTCCTGTGTGTCCATCCCATAATGCTGGAGGCGCACCTCGAAGGTCTTGAGCTCCTCCTTGGCGACGGTGTACAGAACGCCCGAGGAGTTGGCGGAGGCGGCGGTCCTCTCGGACGTGGCCAGCCACTCCTCGAAACGGGAGAAGTCATCCAGAAACTTCTGCCATAGGCGCCAGGTCTCCTCGATCCTAGAGGAGGAGGAGGAGGAAGAGGTAGAGTAGGGGGTAGAGGGGGAGGAGGAAGAGATGGTGGCAGAGGAAGAGGAAGAGAAAGAGGATGCGGTGGAAGAGAAGGAGGAGGAGGTAGAGTAGGTGTTAGAGGAGGAGGAGGAGGAGGAAGAGGGAGGAGGAGGAGGAAGAGGAGGAGGTTGTAGAGGAGGTGGATGAGGAGGAAAACGAGGAGGAGGAGGATGAGATGCAGGATGTGGGGGAGAGAGGAGAAAGCGGTTCAAATCTGGCAGTGGTGTTCAAAGTGGGGAATACAAAGCTGTAGCTCATGGCAATAATTCTGGGTCTGTTCGATTCAAGTCGTAAAGTATCAGTATGGACACAACTAGTCAAATAAACACACATCGGGTGCTGTGACATACAACAATTATTAGGGATGTCCCGATACCACTTTTTCACTTCCGAGTTCAAAAGTAAGTAAACAATGTAAACGTACAAAAAAATAAAAATAATGGTTGGAAACAGAAGAGTTAAACAAATAGCAAATGGTTAAAGTTTGAATACATTTGAGATAATAGATAGAATAGGTGAGCTGTTACAGCTGATAGTTTGAAATGGTTTAATCGAGTGTGTGCTCTTGTGCATGCATGAGTGTCATCACTCATAGTAACCAGGAAGTGTGATTGACGTTTTTTTTCCACATCTAGTTAATCGAGATAAAAGCAAAAAATGATAAGGCTTGTACGGTTGGATTCCTTGGAGTCTCTTTCATATGGCATATCGTTTGGGTAGATATCATGATGTGAAAAATATTGTTTACGTTAGCCTTTAGCTTCTACCGTAAGTACATCGGATATGTAAGAAGCAGCAAGCCTCTAGCCATATAAACGGGGGTTACCATACCCGAAACGCCCGATATATAATAATCATATTTGCAATCGATTAATCATTTTAATCGATTGAACGTCTGCGTCTTCCGAAATGGTTCACTTTTGTGATCCCCAAGCCCGGGTTTGGCGATCACAACAGCTGTAATGCGCTCTTGCCCAAGCTGGAGTGTCTGACATGATCGCGCTCGGAAACCGCTGAGGTGAGCCATGCATAAACCAGGCTGTTTCTTTACGGTTTAAATACTGACTGTTCAACAGGTAGCTCTAATGCACTAGCTCTCATGCGCATGTGCCTAATTGGCGACTATTGTTGTTATAACGTGAAACGCTGCGTGGATCGGATCATATTTATTTCTCCCCTCCGATATCCGATCCAGCGTAATTGGCCAATATCGGACCGATACCGATGCCTTGGATAGGATCGGGATATCCCTATAAATTATCTAAATGAAACCTCAGGAACAGGAAAATACTTGACCCTAATATTGACCTGTGAGAAGGGGTCCATAGAGACTGGCCTCACAGCACTATAAGCCCCGCCCCCTTCCCCCCTGGTGACTACTTGAGCCGGCGGTCCATGGACAGGGCGCAGAAGAAAGGGGTCCATAGAGACTATAAGCCCCGCCCCCCAACCCCCTGGTGCCTACTTGAGCCGGCGGTCCATGGACAGGGCGCAGATGGCCCTCCAGCGGCGGTCCAGGCTGCGCGTGGCCTGCTGGATGGAGTCGCACTCGGTGTCAGTGGCGCAGGCGTCGCAGTCGTGGAGGAGGACCTCACACAGGTTGAGCACCGAGGCCACGCCCGTGCTGTGCTTCTCTATGTCCCTCTGCAGCTCCTGGGAGGGAGATTGAGAAAGGGGGGGGGGATTTTTTGCCATTTTATGTCTATAAAATGTGTAAATTACAGCACGGCTATCATGAGGGATTTACTATACAGCTCACTATAATATTAGCAAGCTAATATAATATTAGCTTGCCTCATCGAACAAGCAGCATTGAAAACAAAATAACTCATTTTAGAATCCTCCATGAACCAAATATCAGAATTTGTGAAGCATTAAGGAACAACTGTTTGGGATTTGTACGTGGTTACTTAAACCATGAGCGGATGATCAGAATTAGCTTTGATGGACCTCCGGTCGATAGACAGTAGCTACCAATCTACGAATCGTTGCAACGCAGCCCTACTGTACAGCCCTGCAGGACTTTAGCTACCTGCTGGAGGTCCAGCTTCCTCTGGATCTCCTGGAAGTCACAGGTGTCGTAGGCCATGGGTCTGGACAGCTCTGTCTCGATGTGGGCCAGCCAGGCGCGCAGGCTGCTCATGTTCTTGTCAAGCTGCTGGACCGCCACCAGGGTCTCCCTCAGCTTCTTCCCTCTGCACGCCACACCATTTACATTAACACTTAGCAGACGCTTTTATCCAAAGCGAATGAAAAGTACATTTGCCAATATATCGCTGTTGTTACAGTGAGGAGGTTCATAGAACCAAATGCCAAGCACTAACCATCGCTCACACACACACTCTATACTCTATAGTCTGTAATACATCTGAGTAGCTCCTCCATACTTCTAACATCAACCAATGCAGTGCTTCCTGAATGCGGCCAAACCGGCAGAACCCTCGTGGTCGAGGGGCAAACTGGGGGTCACCTGGCTCCGATGAGGTCCAGCAGGTGCTGCCAGCGGTCGTCCACCTTGCCCAGCTTGCCCTCTATCTCGCAGGCCTTGCTCTGGTGGCTGGCCCGGGCCAGCCGCTCGCCCAGCAGGTGTAGCTGCAGCTTGTTGTTCTCCACCAGGGTGATCTCCTCCTGGTAGTCCTGGCAACGTCAGAGACATCCAACCAATCAGGATCAGTGAAGTTAGACCACTTCCCGGTAAGGAGGTTGTTCAGGTGGTCATGGACAGAATCTTTGTGTGCATTTGAAGCCTCATGAACATGCAGGTGTCCTGTGTTCAGTGTGTTCAGGAATATGCAAGACAATATCAAGTTAGAGTAGATGACTACAAATACTACTAACACTACACGAGCCTGTCATTGTACACATTGATGTCATGTTCCCTGTATTGTCTTGCGGTAGCCCTTTGAGTCTCTCTTGCAAGAATGGAGGCTTCTATTCAGGTAAACCTATTGGATTAGTTAAATTAAATTAACTGAACTGTTTTTCAGTAAAGCCATTTTCCAAGAGTTCCCCATATCAAATGTTCTTCTATGTAATTAACCCCATACGCTATTTAATGATAGAAAACATTTTTCTACATAATATGATAGAAAGCCTGGTCATGATGAAACTCTGGTCGTAATGGAGAGTCCATCCTGTGGGGTAGTCTAGTGGGCAGGAGGATTTGCCTCCCAGCCAACAGATTGTGGGTCCAAAACCTCTACAGCATAGCCTATAGGCATCTATTAAAAAACAAAGATGCACCTTAACCCCACCTGCTCATTAATACCATATATCTAAAAAAACTAAACAATTGACTGTGGGCCTACCAGAATTCTCCCGGTATGCAGACTATATGCAGGTATAGACTACTACCGACATGTTGCACTGAAGAAGGAGGAAAACTATCAATAAATAAACATTCCCCCCGGAGCTGTCTGCGTTCTCAGTCCCACACTCCCCTCTCAACAGGAACCCAGATTGCACTCAGTGATGTAAAGCATGCCCAGAGCGCTCGCGCTGGCCCCACTCACAGCCCCCGTCTGGTGGGGGCTCAACCACTGAACACCATTAGGGCTTCTCTTCCACCCAGCCATATTCCAGCAGATCTATTTTTACCTGGCAGTACTTTTGAGGGAAAGTGAAATCCAACACACTAAGCCGTCCACAGAGTTGGAATCCAAGTGTGGACGTCACACCTGTGTTCCGATCCGCACGCCCAATCACAACAGAGGCATAGAGTCGACGCGTGGGAACAAGGTACCTTGCGCAGCTTGTCGATCATCTCCTCAATGCTGACGTCTCCGTTGTGGGACACCTTGCTCTCCATGGCGGTCAGCCACTCACACAGCTCCTTGTACTTCTCCCCAAACACCCACCACTCGTTCAGCTTCTCGCTCACCTGCTGCCGGCGCAGGGACAGCTTTGGTCGCGCACACACACAAACACACACACACACACACACACACACACACACACACACACACACACACACACACAACCACACACGTCAACATGCAAACGCACACAGACACACACAGAAGAGAAAGTTAGATTGAGCTTGCAGGTGAAACACGTAGTAAACATAAACATGAGTAAAAAGATAAATGGAATAATGTCAAAATGTCATCCAATTTAACATTAATTCTTGTTTAATAGGATCCAAATCTAGTCTTATTAAACGCAGCATACCTGATGAAGGTCTACAGTACATTACGAAAGGGGAGTGAGGTGAATCACTGAAACATGACGTGGCCACAGACAGCCTGTTTCCGGTGTGTGCTGCCTGCTGTTGCACACAGGATGTGGCAGTCTCACTATCTAGCTCATTTTTGTGCTTTGAGGTTTCTTGTTGTTTCCGTGTTACACTCTTATTAAAACACTTCTGCCATCAACAAAAGATTCAGAAGTACTGTGTACTTCTCAATACTATAAACTACACAGTACATGGAAAAGTTGAAAAAAGTTGGTTGCAGGTGGATAACAGTTGTTAAACATAAACAAGATTAACATTGTGTAAGAGATAAAAATAGATAATCACTCGATTTACAACAGAAAATGTGAACCTGCTGAAAATGCCCCTTGATTTTAAGTTTCTTGTTTTTTTCTCTCTCTTCTCTCTCTTCCATCAATGTTGCTTTTTTACAAGGGCGTGATGTTCAGCGCTGTGGGTGAGAGCAGCGCCACCCTCTGGCAATAATGCTACCTGCAGGAACTTTAAATGTTTGTTTTAGACTGTGCTGCGTGCCTCATTAAACCTGCACTGATTATTTGTATAATTTTAGTTTATTTTACAGGTTGCAATTCTACCATATGACTGTTTTCCAAACATGTCCCCTAAATCGAAGCAGTCATGTTACAAGAGACGATATGTGGTCTACGGTTCTCCCTAAGGCTTAGCCAGTTTCTTGATAGATACTTAATGGACTTTCACATTATGTGTTCTATCATGGTGAACAGCTGAAGGCACAAGCGCAGAGAATCGGACACAGAATTTTAAACTAAGTGCATTAAACCATATAACCCATAGACTGTATGGTATTAACACACTAATCATTCTTTGGTGAAAGAGTTTAGACGGAAAAGTGGCCAAGAGGACCAGAGGTCCCAACAGTTGTTTACACGGCATAGCACTTGGATTTAAGGAAAAACTGTTGTTGGAGGGCGGTTGCACTGGGATAATTCAATCTAGAGCAATCTATTCAGGGTCAACCCTAAAGGCTGATGGTGATTATGATCTAATGCTGGTCACGGCAATTGCCCTTTCTGATTGGCTCAAAATGGTGTCTGGTTGATGTAATTTGCAACTATAGCAAGTGATAATATCATCTCTGTGCTGATCCTGTGGGTTTATGTTAGATGGGTTACAAATATTTGGATTGAGACAACATTCTTACCTACGTAATGTGATACCTTTCCGAAGTTTAGCATTTGTTGTAAGGTGTTGTACACTATTGTAATGTGTTTCCCATTTGTGCACAGCATATGTTATGCAGACTTGTTATTATAGTCTATGTACTACTGTGTACTGCTGCGTTGTACTATATCATACTAGGATGTACTATGTTGTACTGTACTGTACCGTATTGCACTGGTTATACTGTGTAAGGGGTTTTGGAGTGTGTGTGGATGATGGAGGGTTCAAACAGCCTCCCATGGCCAGAGTGATTAGACCGTGGGGCCGGGCGGGAATGCTTAAACCAGCCATCCCCCAAACACAAGCCACAGTTTCCTACTGTATTATTCTCTGTGGTACAGGGCCCTACTGTATTCTACTCTATGGTACAGGCTTCTACTCAATTCTACTGCTTGATTCTACCTATAGTACAGGGTTGCATTGTATTCTAAAGTACAGGGCTGCATTCTATTCTACTCTATGGTACAGGCTTCTACTCTATTCTACTGCTTGATTCTACTCTATAGTACAGGGTTGTATTGTATTCTAAAGTACAGGGCTGCACTCTATTCTACTCTATGGTACAGGGTTGTACTGTATTCTACAGTACAGAGTTATACTGTATTCTAGACTATGGTACAGGGTTGTACTGTAGTCTAGTCTACAGTACAGGGTTATACTGTATTCTACAGTACAGGGTTGTAATGTATTAGTCTACAGTACAGGTATATACTGTACTCTAGTCTACATTTCAGGGTTATACTGCACTCTAGTCTACAGTACCGGGTTGTACTGTATTCTAGTCTACAGTACAGGGTTATACTGTATTCTACATTACAGGGTTATACTGTACTCTAGTCTACAGTACCGGGTTATACTGCACTCTAGTCTACAGTACCGTGTTGTACTGTATTCTAGTCTACAGTACAGGGTTATACTGTATTCTACAGTACAGGGTTATACGGTATTCTAGTCTACAGTACAGGGTTATACTGTACTCTAGTATTCAGTACCGGGTTGTACTGTATTCTAGTCTACAGTACAGGGTTATTCTGTACTGTATTCTTGTCTACTAGAATCGGGTTGCACTATGTGGTTTACCTGGTGGCAGATCTCCTCCCACTGCCTCTGGAGCAGCTCGATGCGTTCCTGGAGGACGGAGAGGTCCTCGGGGCCGATGTAGCAGGACAGAGACTCCCGGAGCAGGCTCAGGTGGGCCAGGTCGTCGGTCCAGCCCGCAAACCGGCTCTCCAGCTCCTGTGACACAGGGTTAGAGCAAAGCTGATCTGTGAAGGACTTTTAAAAGCAGGCTTTGGAGGCTGACCTTTGCTAGTGTTGTCTTGTGGACGGGTAGATTGGTTAAGATGACAGAACCAGCATACATTTGAATAAACTGTATGGGGCTAGGGCTTTTGATATTTGGTTAAGAGGCTGAAGGGACAAAAACAACTGCAAGAAAGCTTTGTATTCGAGTTACATATCAACATCATAGCATATAGTGTGCCGAGAAGAAAGGGGAGATGATTTACAATACTTTACTTTTGCAAGGGACTAACAAGTTACTTAAATACATCATACATACATGAATGAAATCAAAGTGTTAAAATTGCTGCCTACAGATCCAAGCAAGACTTTTCCCTAACTCGGAGATTAGCAAGAAAGGCAGGCAGCACTATCTCTGTAAAGGCCATGACATCAGGTTAGACCCTGACACTCAAAGCCTGCCAAAGAGGGTCAAATTAGGTTAAAAGCGGCATGAGTCTGATGTTTTAAAGTCACCAGGCCACTAACTTAGTTTAGGCGCTTGAGACGCCTTGTGAATTCTTTATCCTGCCGTTTGATGATTCAGCATGACAAATGACTCAGAGCAAAGTTAACCCACCATGTAAAGAGGCCAACTGTAATGCTAAATGGCCACAGAGAAGCAGTTAACCTTCAGTATCACAACAACCTAAAAATATCTCATGAGGGAACCACGCGATTCTATCAATGACCTCGAAAATAACCATGGTTACAGTGAGGATTTGTTTGCAGTTCGGGAGATGATATGTAAGATTGTACAACACACATACACACACTCTACATGATCAGAGGGTGTGGCGACATGCACAGCACACAACCCCCATACGCATACACACCTTGTCAGCCCCATGGGGAGATAATAGTAATGATGTTCACTAACAAAGTTAGTGGGTGCATTGTTGGGAGAGGTTTAAGTGATCTTTAGATTAGCTTTAAAGCCAGCAAACAAACCACCATTTTTTAAATATTCTCTGGAATAGTGTTCCATTGTGAAACAGTTTTAACAGGGAAGGCTGCCAGCCCAAATGATGAATAGCGGGTACAGTGCAGTTATGTATGGAAGCTATTCTAGTGGACTTTACAGAGCCACATTAACAGACAAACTTGCGCAAACAGGCGGGAGCAAAGCCTTTAAGACACACACTGTACATAGATTTGAAAATAATAGTCATTTTCAAAAGTTAATAGATTGTGTTTGTGTACTATGTCACAATGGGGATCCCTTAGTGGCTTTTTGTCAAATATTATCGAGTACTAAGAAGTTGGACATGATTGGTGGGATTGTACTAGGAGGTTGGACATGATTGGTGGGATTGTACTAGGGGGTTGGACATGATTGGTGGGATTGTACTAGGAGGTTGGACATGATTGGTGGGATTGTACTAGGAGGTTGGACATGATTGGTTGGATTGTACTAGGGGGTACAATCCAACCAATCATGGATGGATTGTACATAATTTGGACATAATTTGTGGGCAGACCAGGGAGTGGGAGACGATTGGTTTGAATTTACCTTGCAGCGCATCTGCTCCCCCTGCAGGTCCTCATGAAGGTCGGGCAGCGGTTGGGACAGCTGCCGCTTGAAGGCTCTCAGCTTCTCCAGAGATCCTCCGATACCGCGCTCACAACGCTCCCAGTCCTGTATGACAGAAACACACACACCGCCGTCTCAGTACAGTACCGACACAAACTGGGAGCTAACTCACTTCCTACAGTCTAACTGATGGGTTAAAGAACTAAAGAGTAAAACTTAACCACAGGGACAGCCCCACCTCTGGTGACACATGGTACTGAAAAAAGTGTACTGTCCCATTTTGAGTCAACTATTTGGTCAATATTAAATGTATTCTGTAATATTAATTATGTATTAATATCGGCCCGCTGCTCTCAGTCTTGGCATTTGGTTCAAACTGATTGAGTGGGATTTGCCGTTACTTTGGCTCTCGTTATCATCTATTAGCCTGAAAGGGAAAAGCCCCCAAAAGATTTTATGATGCAGTCCAGATGCTATGAAGTGCTCCATGAGGCCATGATGGGCCTGTCTTTGCAACATGGCCTGTTGGGATCTCCTGCCCTCTTTAGAACAGAATTTGATCCAATCACAGTATTTTAAAAGATTTTTTACGGCATCAACACGAGTAATGGAATCCCTAAATGTCTGATTGATACTTTAAAGCTTTTCTTTACACTGTTGCCACCAGGCTCTGGCACAGCGCCCCTGGATGCGGGATGTGGAGTACCTGAGCAGCTCTCGGTGCTCGTGTGTGAGAGACGGGCTCTCGTGGTTCTCGTGTGAGAAAGACCAGAGCACGGCTCTCTAGACAAGAGTGTCCAGAGAGCCGTGCTCGTTGGTCGGAGATCAAGGAACACTAATAGGGACGGGTTTCCACACAGAGGGCCACTTTCCCTAGGTCATCGAGAGAGCCGCTGGAAGAAACGAGCGTCCGGGATCAACCTCCAGGAACCATTCCCTGGATCCAAGGCTCTCCCGGTTCCCGAGTAGGGGAGACCGGCTCTCATGGTTCACGTGTGGAGGGACCAGTCCTCAAGGCCGAGAGACACAGGAATACGAGGGACGTGATTCCGCCCAGAGGGACACATCCGGAGAGTCCTCCAAGGCTCAGGGAGATCGTTTTGTTCCGTTCGTCTTTATGTTGAATAAAGGCGCCTTTACGACTTTAAAGGGCCGAATCTTGTACTGATTTGGGGCCCCGGCTCACCGCCAGCCCACTGTAAGCCGTACCTTCAGCAGGGTGGAGAGCTCCCTCTTGTGGGCGTCCAGGGAGGCGTTGGCATGCCTCCAGCCGTCCTGGATGAGGCTGAGCTCCTCCTGCAGCGCCCCCTCCGCCCGGCTGTCTGCCGACAGCAGCAGCTGGCGGCCCGCCTCCACCGTCAGGATGTAGCTGCCCTGCTGCCGCTGCAGCACCTTCTCCTTCAGCTGGGGGGAGGGCGGAGGGTGAACGCAGGGACACAGAGGTACACACATAGAGATACACACATAGAGAAACACACAGATACATAGAGATACACACATAGAGGTACACACAGGGACATAGAGATACACACATAGAGGTACACACATAGAGGTACACACAGGGACATAGAGGTCCACACATAGAGGTACACACAGGGACATAGAGGTACACACATAGAGGTACACACAGGGAACTAGAGATACACACAGGGACACAGAGATACACACATAGAGGTACACACATAGAGTAGAGGTAGGGACATAGAGGTTCACACATAGAGGTACACACATAGAGGTACACACAGGTACATAGAGATACACACAGGTAGAGATACACGCATAGAGATACACACAGGTACATATAGAGATACAAACATAGATACACAGAGATAGATACACACAGATAGATACACACATAGAGAAACACACAGGAACAAAGAAGTACACACATTGTGATACACACATAGAGACACACACAGATAGATAGAGATACACATATAGAGATACACACAGATAGATAGAGATACACACATAGAGATACACATATAGAGATACACACAGATAGATAGAGATACACACATAGAGATACACATATAGAGATACACATATAGAGATACACACAGATAGATAGAGATACACACATAGAGATACACACAGATAGATAGAGACACACACACAGAGAGATACACAAACAGAGATACACACAGATAGATAGAGATACACACAGATAGAGATACATACAGATAGATAGAGATACACACAGATAGATAGAGATACACACAGATAGAGACACATACAGATAGATAGAGATACATACAGATAGATAGAGATACACACAGATAGATAGAGATACAAACAGATACACACAGAGACACACACACGTACCAGGGTGGCGTCCAGCAGGGCGCGTGCCTGCTGCAGCGGCACCGTGGTCCCGGGGCACAGCGGGCTGGCGGGGGGCGCCATCTCCAGCAGCCACCGGCGCAGCTTCTCGGCCATGTCGCGGTAGCGCTGCCACTGGCGGATCAGGCCGTCGATGATGCCCCGCCTCTGCTGGGCGCGCCGCACCACGCCCTGCCACTGGTTGCTGAGCAGCGCCAGCTTCAGGTTGAACTCGTCCCTGCGGGCCGGACGGCGCGGCGGGTTAAATTATGACATCGACACGTCTACATTTATATTGAGGGCGTTTAGTAGACGCTTTTATCACCAAACACTTGAGACGAGGAGCTGGAGAGGCGCGACGGTAGCGTGTTGGTGTCTCCGTTACCTGTCGTCCACCTGGCCTTGTTCCAGCATCCTCTGGCCGTCGCTGATGATGGAATGGAGGATCTGCTGCCTGCTGAACATCTCTGCCTGGAACAACTGGACACCGGCGACATGTGTTATATACAGGGGCACAATCAGAGTAACCCTCACCGCAACATGGTGGTATTCATTCATTTAGCAAAGCCTTCTACCCTCAGCCACTTGAAAGGACTTTAAGATACATGTATGAACTAGAGCTGTCAGTTAAACGCGTTATTAACGGCGTTAACGCAAGCCAAATTTAACGGCGTTAAAAATTTTATCGCGCGATTAACGCAATTATTTTATCAAAAAAAAAAAAAACATTTTTTTTTTTTTTTTTCTTTGGCTCAAAACAAAGAAGCAGTAGCCTGACTGCTATGTTCAAATGACATTTGTTCAAAGCAGTCGTTTAATTGCACTATAGGCTCTTTTTTTGTATCGTCCTGTTTTGATCAGTGTATATGCCAATGTTGTTATCAATACAAAATCATTTGCACAAGGCAAGCCGATGCACTTCACCATGTTAATAAGAGAATTAAAATGAGAAGAATTATGGGACAAAAAAATCAAGGGATATTTAGCATAGAAAAATAATTTGTGATTAATCACGATTAATTAGAGTTAACTATGACATTAATGCGATTAATCACGATTAAATATTTTAATCGCTTGACAGCTCTAGTATGAACGTTTGAATGAAATTAATTGGAATTAAATGAAAATGTAAGCCAATCAGAAAGAGCTGTGAAAGCAGCGCAGGGATCTGGAGGTAGGGATTAACAAACACCTCGTGGGCCTTCTGCTGCTCCACCAGGCTGGGGTAGTTCCCAGAGATCTCCACGGCCAGGCTCTCCTCCGTCTGCACCAGGAACTCCATCCACGTCTCACACTTCTCCAGGAAGGTCTGCTGCTGCAGCAGGAAGGACTGCAGTTTGCTGCAGGGAGGACGGAGAAAGATAAAAAAATACCGTTTTTTTTCCCAACTAATGTTGAAATTATTATCATTTATAATTGTTCTATATATTTATAGATATTTTTATACTTTCAGTCTGCTTGAAGTCAGGGGTAGGATAACCGAGGAGCCAAAGGGGATTGACTCCATGTCAAAAGCTACTGGGTTCGATCCCCAACCCTCTTAGGTTGTGTGTGTTTGTGTGTGTGTGTGTGTGTGTGTGTGTGTGTGTGTGTGTGTGTGTGTGTGTGTGTGTGTGTGTGTGTGTGTGTGTGTGTGTGTGCGTGCGTGCGTGCGTGCGTGCGTGCGTGCGTGCGTGCGTGCGTGCGTGCGTGCGTGCGTGCGTGCGTGCGTGCGTGCGTGCGTGTGTGTGTGTGTGTGCGCGTGTGTGTGTGTGTGTGTACCTGAATCTCTCGGTGGTCTGTGAGGACGAGGAGGCCCAGCTACGGTTGAGGTTCTGCATGCGTTTGATCTCGGTGTCGTTGAGGGGCAGCCGGTAGCCCAGCTCGTTGACGCGCTCCAGCTCGGGAGCCATGCTGCTGAACTTCAGCATCATTCTCTGTGGGGAGTCGCCGTGGTTACCGCCAAACACTGCGCCAGTATAAACTATTCTAGTGTGTACGGAGTACGGACTGGGAGGTGGAGGGCCACAGATTGCATAAGGCTCAACAAGACAAAGAGATACGGATGGACAGAGAGACACAGAGACAGAGAGACAGGAGGAACAGGCTGATAGACAGGACAGACAGACACGACACACAAGACGGACAAACCCCACACAGACAGACGGACACGCAGCGAGAGGCCAAGCAGACGTACCTTGAGCTGCTCCATGCGGTCCTGTATTAAGCACAGGTCCGAGGAGCCGTTGGGGTCCTGGGCCCGCAGGACGTCCTCGGGTTCAGAGATCCAGCGGGCCAGAGCGTCCAGCTGGCTGTTGAATTTCTCGTAGTCCTGCACGCCAGTCTGCAACCAACAACCACAACAACATCAACATACGCTTATGACATGACTGCTCTTCATAGTATGGCTAAATATGGGTTTTAAAGTTACAAATTGAAATGTTTTTGTTTACATTTTTTCCTATCATGGACCACCTCCACTAATTAACTTGGTACAATGTTAGGCATCCAGTTCAAATAAATGCACATTTTTATTAAATATTGGATCAACTGGTCAACAATATTATTTTTTAAATTCGCTTTAACTCTTCCAGAACAAATCATTGAACCCTGGTTTAGTCCCAGATCCTAACGGTGGTCAACAGCCCGGCTCCTCCTGACCTGCAGGGCGGTGAGCTGTCTGCTGAGGGCCTGCTCCACGGCCGCCAGGCGCTGGCAGAGGGACAGGTGGTCCGTCTGGACGGCGGCCGCGGCCGAGGTGTCCACCTGCTGCTTCAGCTGCACCCCCAGCTCCTGCAGCACCTGGAGACAGGCCTGCACCGGGGCCTGCGACCGCAGCAGCTCCTGCCACGCCGCCGAGAGAGAACCACAGGATTATGGGAAATGGAGTTTGTTACGTTTTTTTGCTCTGGTTTACATGAAGCGGACATGGTGCATAATGACCCGGACAGAAAGAAAGACAGACTCACACACACATTGCACAGACATCAGTGTTACCAAGGCACAAATGCACACACACAAATTACACCACAAGACATTCATTAATAAGTGAGACACACATAAGAAATAAGATATTTATATTATTTTTTGTGGAAAATTGTTCTGCGCCATACAGTAATAAACAAACAGGCACACACACACACACACACACACACACACACACACACACACACACACACACACACACACACACACACACACACACACACACACACACACACACACCTTAAGCATCACAATGAATGTCGGAAATAAAATGAATGTCGGAAAGAAATAAAAGTCAGACACAAACCACGCCACAATTTGAACAAACACACAGACTTTTTTGACGCATGGATGACGCTGCCGGTGAGGGACTCACGCTGCACTCGTGGCTCCAGTCGGACACCTCGTGGTCGGCCATGTCCTTGCTGCAGGCGGCCTTCAGCAGCTGCTCGGCGCGCTCCTCCTGCCGCAGCACGCTGGCGGCGCTCTGCTCCTGCAGCTCCTTGTGCCGCTGCCACAGCTGCAGCAGGGCCTTGCTGCTCCGCTGGCGCTCCGAGATCTCCTCCAGCAGGCCGGTCCACCTGGAGGGTCCGCACACAGGAGCCACATAGCGTGAGGCCTTGTGCTGGTGTTCACACAGCGCTCAGAGGATACCTGATGTCTGCTGTGTAGCGTTGTGCTTCCAGGTTTATCGCTCATAAAGAGATGCTTACAGGTAGACTGTAGATATTGGGATGGAGCCCAGAACCTTTTGGTGGGAGTCAACCACCTTAACCACGAGTCATCCTTCCCCTTTGACAGATTGTAACTGTTTGCAACATAACAGTCTCTAAAGCTACAATTCTCACTTTCAAAACATTGTTTTTGTTTCCATAAGAAAATATCTCCACATAAAGAAATTCCACTTCATTGTTGCTCAGGCCATTGCGCCATGCTAGGCTACGAGGGATAGCTCCCTATGGTGAAGGTAGGGGCTGATGTTAGCTGACCTGCTGTTGACGTCCTTCAGGGCGAGGTTCAGGGACTCGGACACCGATGGGTGGCACTCCCTCAGCAGCTGGTGGGTCGCCGCCCCGAACCGCCGCACACTGCTCTCCTGCTTCTCCAGCTCTCCCTGTAGATTCTACACACACACACGCACACACACGCACGCACAAACACACACACACACAGACACGCGCACACACACACACACACAAACATACACACACACAACTTGAGTCAGCAGGTGTTTTTAAAAATAGACTTTAAACATAGTTTTGCTTACGGCATTTAAGGCTTTGTTGTATGCATTTGTCTGTGTATGCACCTGTTTTTATTGTGTCACTGCATTTGACTGACTGTGTAGGCATTTTTAGCTTCCAAAAATATCCTGGTTTGGATTTGATGGCCCTTTATAAATAAACTTGAACTTCAACACACAGTTTATAAAATCATAGACCTCATTACATTGATATATGCTAACACACACACACAGCTCACAACACATAACAGTCGCTAGTTTACCAACTTCCCAACTAATAACGGTACAGCCCCAAGCGTGATTCCACGAGGCAACAAACCCTCCTACAAAACACAGCAGCAGGTGGACGTTGACAACGCCAAGGAGATCGGTGCATGATGGGAAGCAGGAGATAAAAACGGATGTCCTTTGTCCAACCAAACATTTGTAAACATTGAATCAAACTTCTTCAGAGCGTGGTCCCATCCCTCTTTATACACCAGCCGGCTCAGGATCCTTTGTGCATGAGCCGTCTACGGCCCCTCCTCTCCCCCCGACCCTGACCCACCTGGAGGCTCTGGGCCTGGAGCCGTCTACGGCCCCTCCTCTCCCCCCGACCCTGACCCACCTGGAGGCTCTGGGCCTGGAGCCGTCTACGGCCCCTCCTCTCCTCCCGACCCTGACCCACCTGGAGGCTCTGGGCCTGGAGCCGTCTACGGCCCCTCCTCTCCCCCCGACCCTGACCCACCTGGAGGCTCTGGGCCTGGAGCCGTCCACGGCCCCTCCTCTCCCCCCGACCCTGACCCACCTGGAGGCTCTGGGCCTGGAGCTCCACGGCCTCCAGCGAGCCAGTCAGCAGGCGGAAGCGGGACACGGAGTAGCGTCCCTCCATCAGGTGGCCGTTGATCTCCTCCGACGCCCGCTTGTACGCGCTCCACTGGTCCAGCACCGAGCGCAGGCTGATCTTCAGCTGACCGATCTGACCGCGTGGAGGTAGGAAAGATACCAGGAATGGATAAAGGATACCATATAACGTGACATACACATAGATGTTGAACTATCCGATCAGACCGCAAACTCATTTGAATTCAACTGAATTTCAGCTGGTAGATCTCACTGCCAAAAATGTTGGATCTAAAATGGATATCAGACATAATATACATAGAGGTTAACTGAAGATACAGACGTTCCCATGGAACATTACAGATTACATAAAAAAGAAAAAAAGAGAGACACAGAGCGAGAGAATGAGAGAGAAAGTGCGAGGGAGCGAGAGTGTGTGAGAGCGTGAAGGAGAGGGAGAGAGAGACTTACCAAGTGGTCCAGGTTGGCCCAGGTGTGATTGACACCCTGGAGGGTCTCCATGACGATAGCGCAGGCTTCATCTGTCTTGTTCTGGACGAGGGCACAGCCCTGTTCCTCCACCCGCTCCAGGTCCCTCTCCTTCTCCTTCAGCAGCTCCTCCATCTCCTGAAGGGGAGACAGCACACCATCACAGGTGTGAGGACGCCACCCTCCTCTCACTACCAGCAGAAAACAGCGTGGTTGAAGAATACGACAGGAGATTAAAGAGGGTGTTATCGGGTTGCTAACTGAACCCTCATTTACAGCACCATCTGGGGGGAGGCATGGTGATGTTGGCCGTTTCTGATTGGTTGAAATGAGTGCCTCCTCGTCAAGCTACCTGACCGGACTCTTTTTCAGCCAATACCAAACAGAGCAATTGTAACCGATGTCAACACGTTTCACCACAGACGCTGTTGGTTCCTATGGCAGAACTGCTTCCTGTTTGGACCTCCAGCTACGACGTGTGGCCGTGGTGCCCGTGGTACAGGAAGGGGGTGTGGCTACAAGAAGGGGGTGTGGCTAGGCCTTACCTGGCAGTCTTTCAGGGCGTTCTGCACCGAGGTCAGGTCCTCGATGCGGTGCTTTCTCTTGAGTCTCTCCTCCTGGGAGAGCATCCAGGACTTGAGAGCCTGGACACTGCTCTCATACTCCTGCCACATCTCCAGCAGGCTCTCCAGGAACTGGATCTGAAAGCACAGCACCGACAACCACAAGGTTTTAAAAATACGAAATGTCATACATATGAAATGCACATCGCCACCACGCCTCTGTCTGCACCCCACTGTCTGGCATCAGAGATTATGATTATTAGAAATTTGAATTCGAACAGCTGCAATTTGTATGTTTTTCTTTCAAATCGCGCTCTCCCAATTACACCACCAAAGGATATCAAGAAATAAAAAACAACACGGCAACAGCCCTCTCACCCTCTCAGTGATGCGTCCCTGCAGGATCTGCCAGCGTCGGTTCATGGCGCCAAGGCGCTCGGCGAAGTCGGTCTTGTCGCTGCGCTTGCTCTCGGCGTCCTGCCCTCCGCTCTGCAGCATGGACTGGTTGACGAAGTCCACCGTCAGCTGCTTGCAGCTCACGTCCACCCGGAAGCCCTGCAGCATGGGAGAGGCACCCCGCTGGTCAGGACTAGGGGAGGGAGCCCACCGTCAAACCCCCCCCGGTCAATACATTACCCAGATGATGCAGACCTAGGGGAGGTAGCCCATCGTCAACCCCTCTTACCTGAACTTAACTGTGAAGACGGGGAACTAGGTGGTCGATCGTCAAACCCCCCTGATCAAACGTTACTTTACAGAGGTGGAACAAGGGGAGGTAGTCGACCACCAAACACCCCTTATTCGAAGCATTACTCTGAAGAAGTGGCTCATCGTCAAGCCATCCATTCAAACATCTACTTTGAAGCCTCGAAATGAGGAGAAGTAGCAGATTTTCAAACCCCTGATCAAACATCTTCCCAGGAGCCCTGGAGCAAGGGCATCTCGCCGTTCAACCTGATCAACACATCTACTCTGAAGGACTCACAGACCACCAGCCCCGATACAAAGCTCCAAACTAGAACCTCTGCAGTAAGTAAATGCTCAGGTCACGGTGGGGTCAGGGTGGATCCTGGCGTCCCCAGACTCAGAGCGGCCCTCCTACCTTGTACTTCTGCAGGTAGTCCTGGACAACCGTGAAGCCCACGGCGCTCTTGAAGTTCTCCTCGTCCTCCTCGATGACGCTCTCCATCAGCGACATCCAGTTGACCAGCTCGGAGATGGCGTGCCGGGACGCCAGCTTCTCCATCTGGATCTGAGCACGGACGACAACCGTGGTGACTGAGCAGGAAACCACCGCACCCGGCTGGATCAGGCGTCCAGCGTGGTGGCGAGAGACAAACAACACAACACACCCGTTCTAGGAGCAGATCATCCTGCTAATCTAATTAGAAGCCTGCCGCTGTCCGGGCTGCGTGGCCGCGTGCATGTGGTAGGGGGGGGGGGGGTACCTGGTGCAGCTTCTCCTGCACCACGGGGATGCGCGTGAGCAGCTCCGCCCACTGCGCGTCGACACGCGCCAGGTCCGACCGCAGCGCCGCGGTGTCCACCTTCTTCAGCCGCAGCAGCTGGTTGCCCTCGACGACCACCGAGCTCTTCAGAGAGGCCCTGCCCTCCACCTCCTTGGAGAACTCCTGCGGCGGGATGGGTGGACGGGTGGGAGGGATAAGGAGACAGGTCGGAAGGGTCAGAGGGCGGGACGCAAGGCAGGGGGGACGCTTGGGCCTTGTGGTAGACGTTCAACAGGGTTGTTTACTGAGCTCATTTGGGTAGCTGAACACATTGTTTACCAACTTGTTTCAAAAGACAACAATTAGCATTAGCAGATGGATGATCAGGTGAACCAACACACACGTCACTCACTCATACCCCCTTTCTGTCACGTCTGACATGAGATGACGTGATACGTATGATAAAGGACCTATGACATAACCTGACGTGACGTGACATGACGGAGGGGAACTCACCAGGAAGGCGCCCAGGTGGTCCCTGACGCTCTCCAGCTCTTGGGGTACCAGCACCGCCTGGGTGTTCCAGAAGTCAAGCCGCTCCAGGGCCGACTGCAGCCAGCCAACCAGCTCCGTCCACTCCCTCTGGTACCTGGGAGACATGGACCATTACCCTCCAGCCTTCAACAGCAAGTTAAAGGTCCCATATCATGCTTTTTTGGGGTTAATAATTGCATTTGGGGATAATACTAGAATAGGGTTGCATGCCTGCATGTTAGAAATACCCTTTATTATTCTAAATTTCTGCAAAACCAATTTCAGCGTCTTTTGAAAAAACTTCTATAACCGTCTATATATTATAGATATATCAATTTTTGCAGAATTGCTGTATGGCGATTGCGGGCCATGTATGGCGTATGGGACCGTATGGAGAGGTACCCCCACCCCCACCCCTACTCTGGACCCCTGGCGGCGCCCCTCACCTGGTCCAGTGCTTGAGCACGGCATCCAGCCGCTGCAGCTCCCTGGAGACCCGGGTGGTGTGGCCCAGCCAGTGCTCCCCCAGCAGGGCCAGCTGGTTCTCCAGCACCGGGCAGCTCACCTGCAGCAGCAAGCGCTTGCCCTCGTCCAGCATCTGGTACAGCTTGTGCTGCTGCTCCGTCAGCCGGCCCTTCAGGCCCTGGAGGGGCGGGGGGGGGGATGTGTGTTTTAAATGGATGTAATGTTGTTCTAGTACATGTAGGCGTAGCCATCGAGGCTTCACCTGATGGGCTTGTCCTGTGTCACGGGACAAGCCCATAAGATAAGGGACAAGCCCATAAGACAAGGGACAAGCCCATAAGACAAAGGACAAGGGACAAGCCCATAAGACAACGGACAAGGGACAAGGGACAAGCCCAAAAGACAAGGGACAAGCCCATAAGACAAATCCCAAGGGACAAGTGACAAGCCCATAAGACAAGGGACAAGCCCATAAGACAAAGGACAAGGGACAAGCCCATAAGACAAGGGACAAGGGACAAGCCCATAAGACAAATCCCAAGGGACAAGCCCATAAGACAAGGGACAAGCCCATAAGACAAGGGACAAGCCCATAAGACAAAGGACAAGGGACAAGCCCATAAGACAAGGGACAAGGGACAAGCCCATAAGACAAATCCCAAGGGACAAGCCCATAAGACAAGGGACAAGCCCATAAGACAAAGGACAAGGGACAAGCCCATAAGACAAGGGACAAGCCCATAAGACAAAGGACAAGGGACAAGCCCATAATACAAGGGACAAGCCCATAAGACAAGGGACAAGCCCATAAGACAAAGGACAAGGGACAAGGGCCAAGGGACAAGCCCAAAAGACAAGGGACCAGGGACAAGCCATACAATTACTGACGTTTTTAACATCATGGATTCTTGAAAGAATATTCATTAAAACATGAAGAGAAACTAATAACCGTTGTTGAGTGAATGACACACAACAGAACCCACATTGGAGACCTATGGGAACCAGAAGAATCCTGTGAGCTGATGTTTGATTTTCTCTTCAGATAAGGTCTGGCTCCCAGACCTTTTGAGTCGTCCACCAATGCCAGGCTGGTTCTACATCAGCGGCAGCCATCTTTGTTGTTGTTTAGAATGCCTCTATGGCAGTCCTCTACACCGTCATTGTATTTATCCCGCCTCATATTAGAGACAGTTGTGATGTCTATCTCGTACCAGGGAGAAATATCTTTGTCTAGGAGGAGAGCAATTCCTTATCTGCAGAGCACATTAAACATGAGCCTGTGAGACTCGTCTGATTCCCAGGCTATCGGAGACCTGTGATTGAATCAACTAATCACATGACACAAGTCACATCTAAGATGATCATGAATTATTATTATATTTTTTCGATTTATTTTTTTAGATTTATTTTTGAAGGTTTCATCCATTTTATTGTACAGTAAGATGGGAAGGTAAGCGAGAGAGAGGGGACGCCAATGACCAAGGGCAGGAATCGAACACGGGTCGCTGAGGTAGAGAGTGGGCCTTAATGGTACGCGCTCTGCCAGGAGAACCACCGGGCGGCCCCGGTCATTAAGCTGTGGATCAAATTCAGCAGAACAAACAACGGTACCTGATATAAGGAGATTCTTTCGTTGAGTCTCTCTTCCGTCTCCTCCACCAGACCGACGGTGGGGATGCTACCTTCCACGGCCTCTAGGTGGCGGTATAAACACTGGTAGTCCTGCACCAGGCGGCACCACGTCTGACCCGGGAAACAGAGGGTTTGGATAATAAGTAGATAGAACAGATTTTCATTGTTACACTCCTAAATGATGCGACAGGCCATACATATTTGGCCTGTTAAGCCCTTTGAGACTGTAATGGTGATTAAGTGCAATGCAAGTAAAATTGAATTGCATTGAATTGATTGGAATCATTCATTTTATTTTGAACTCAAGACTAAATTGTAAATCTACTGACATCCGGCACTTTTCCCATGTCTGGTGTATTCACAGTACATTTCCCCCAGAAATAATTATATCATTATTATTATTAAATTTGTATCACTTTGACAATCATTCACGATGATAAACGCTCCGATTACAATCGGATGGATCCATCTTCTCCGGAACGTTCCAATGCCAACACCACACGCATCCACCCTCCTCCGTCCAGAGACGGACCCCGCCTGGGAGCCCTCACCTCGCGGACGCCCTCCAGCTCCACCCCCCGGCTGTGGGCCTCCCGGAGCACGGCCTGGGCCTGGCCCAGCGTGGCCTCCAGCGCCTGGCTCTCCTTGGGCAGCACCAGCCCGCTGATCTTCCTGAAGTACGTCTCCGTCAGGATCATGTGGGACTCCAGGCCCTGGAAGAACTCCTGCAGAAGACCGCTCACTGCTTCGTCATTTAGCAAAGGGGCTTTTTAGCTCCAAGGACCAGCATAGTCATAAAAAAAATTGGGGACCGGTATACAATTTTTATGCCTTCATTTTAAGGTGCATCGTTTTTCAACAAAGGATGCAACTGTTTTCAAGATTGTTGTTGTGTCATATTCACAACAATTAAAGTAACAGCAATTTATGAGTCTAAGGCCCCCTTCAACAATGTAATGATATGAAATAATACAATTTTAAAAAGAAAAACACAAGAAAAGTCACCTGAGGCATAAATAAACACAAAAGTAGTGCAAAATTAAAATCTTTTTTAGATTTTTCTGGAAATATTTCAAGGCCCGGTTCTAAGGGGTCCAAGGACCGGCTCCGGTCCGGGGGCCGGGGGGTTGGGTATCGCCGACTTAGCAGACACTCGCATCCAAAGCAACTGACACTGACTTTGGAGATCATTTTGAGGAATGAGCAGGGAGGGGTTATTTCGAAAACCATTTCTTCAGGATGCTCATTTCAAAGGGAGAACGTTTCTCCCACCTTATGCTTTTCCAGTAGATTCTGGACCTCGTCCACAGAGCTAGCCACGATCCTCTGGTCGGCGGCCATCTTGTCCTGGGCTGTGTCCACCAGGTCGGTGAGGTCCTGGAGGGCCCGCTCGTACTGCTCATTGAGGGCCATGTTCTGGTTCAGCCCGCTGCGCCGCGAGCCCACCGTCATCACCAGCTCCTCGTACGAGTCCTGGAGCAGACACAGAGGGGTGAGACACGGTACAGGGACACAGAGGGGTGAGACACGGTACAGGGACACAGGGGTGAGACACGGTACAGGGACACAGAGGGGTGAGACACAGTACAGGGACACAGAGGGGTGAGACACGGTACAGGGACACAGGGGTGAGACACGGTACAGGAACACAGAGGAGGAAGCATCACAAACAGCATTTTTTTTTTTTTATGTAATTCGCTGTATAGTGCATTTCTGCGCTATAATCAACGGTGGCTGGTACCACTACCATTTGAACACTTTACACGTACACTTTACACTTAACTACAACTCATTACTTACTATTACTCATTACTTATTACCACTGTATATGAATTTGACTCTTGTGTACTTAAAAAGGAATAAAAGTGATTCTGATTCTGATCCTGACTAAAGGACTGTGGAGTCAGTGGTTGGGTTGGTGTATGGTCAGGCACAGAGTGGGCTATGCTGGGCTACCTGGAGCCAGTGGTTGGGTTGGTGTATTGTCGGGTACAGAGTGGGCTATGCTGGGCTACCTGCAGTTTGAGCAGCTTGTTGGTGGAGGGCTGGTCTGCCTGCAGCGCCGCCCCTCTGCTCTTCAGCTCTGTGATCTGCTGCTCAAAGTCTCTCAGGTTGTCCTCTGCGTCGCCGATCACCTGGGGACCAAAGACCCTCTCATCAGCAGCTCATGATAAGCCCCACAGCCATGGTTGTAGTTCAGTGGTACCCAGGCTACCGTTGAACCACACGTTTGCGATCTGTACCTCCAGTTGTTGGGAGGCGGGTTTGTCCATGGCTCCGGCTAACGTCTGGAGGATCTGGCACTTGGTTTCGATCAGAGCAGTCTGGAGCAGCTGCAGCTCCGTCTGTGGAACCAAACAATTGCTTTCAGACATGAAGATCACACCTCCCTGTCGCATAAGTATCCTTCTTTAACTTAGAAAGTAGATTTTAATTTGAAATGTGATTTCAATCTTCTTTGACCTCAGGTACGGTCGTGAATGAGCTTTATATCTGCAGACCCCCTCACACACTAATAAATTCAAATTAATTATCAATAATTAATGAATAATTATAATAAGTCAGAATTTCTTCTTATTCTTAGACTTAGCAACAGTAATTTATCAAAATGTATTATAAAAGGAATATTACTATTAATGATTCATTTTGAACAGTGGCGAGACCTGATTGGCCGTGAGCTGGTGCATCCTGGTCCTCATGTGGTCGCAGCGCAGGCTGAGGGCGGAGCCCAGCGCGGCCAGCCGCTCCCTCAGGCAGTCCAGGGTGTCCCCCACCAGGCCGTCCTCCAGCAGGGCCGGCTCGGCAGGGCCCAGGGCCCCCGGTCCAGGCAGCAGGGTCTGGCTGTGCCTCACCTCCTCAGCCACGGCCCGCACCTCACTCTCCAGGGTCTGAGAGAGAGCGAGAGCGAGAGCGAGCGAGAGCGAGCGAGCGAGAGCGAGAGAGAGAGAGAGAGAGAGAGAGAGAGAGAGAGAGAGAGAGAGAGAGAGAGAGAGAGAGAGAGAGAGAGCGAGAGCGAGAGAGAGAGAGAGAGAGAGAGAGAGGATTTAAATCCTTTGTTCTCGGTATGGTACTATATAGACCAGGGGTGCCCAACCAGTCGATCGCGGTCTACCAGTAGACCGCCGACAGATCCCAAGTCGACCGCGAGGGGTGAAGAAGAAAAAAAAAATTATTTTTTTATTTTTTTATTTTTTTTAAATAAAATAAAATTTGCGCGGGACATATACGCGCGGTAGCGCATGCGCTGTCCACAGCAGTTTGAAGCCGTCAACAGTAGTTACGCACTCCTAAACGTTGGCATGGCTGAGGGGAAACGAGCTAAGACCTACCATTTTCACCCTGAGTGGGAGGAAGATTATTGATTATTGTTGAGAAGGTGCCGTGCGCAGACGGAATGAAACCCCCACTGAAGTCCGTAGGTTCACGATACGCCCCCTCCCCCCCCCCGCTTGAAGGTAGGTTTGCAATGTTGACACTAGGCTGGTAGATCTCGGGAGGTTGGCTACTTGAAAAGTAGATCTTGGGTCAAAAAAGGTTGGGCACCCCTGATATAGACTATGTAATGTTGTACACCTTTAACGGGTACACCTTTAATTTCTTATTTATTGAAACAAATTTTTAACAAATAGTTATAGATTCAAACAATAACATGTGAATGTGAGGTACAAACCAATTTGGTTTTAATAAAATGAAAGGCTTTTGAAGACGTTGTAAAATTTAAAGACTATATAATAATCAAACAACGATAGATTCTTACCTCATGCCTCTGAAGACATTAAACAGCAAGACTATAATAATATGACGACATCTTGCTTCTGAAGAAGTATTGGCATATGAAGACTATATTAGTATAACACACCTCCTGCTTCTGAAGGAGCGTCTCGGGGTTCTCAGTGAGCAGCACAGAGCCGGAGAAGAGGGTGTTCTCTACGTGGTCCAGCCAGGAGGAGGAGGACGAGACTGCCGCGTACAGCTGCTGCTCCGCCTGGGACCCCCCTCGCTGAAGGCCCCCCGGCTGCAGACACACAACACCATCAGCGTCACAACGATGGAGCGCTGGGCAATAGATCGACTTCAATATCTGGATAGGAGACGTCGTCTTTTTGAAAACAATAAGTAATATGAATGCATTGGTGTTGAAGATGAAGATGAGTACGTGTTACCGTATTAATCAAGGTTTTAAAAAACTTTTTTAAAAAAAATCTATCTCCATACAGTGATCGACTCTCCAAAATTTGTTTTGAAACAGGTGTTGCGTCCAAAACAGTCTTGTACTCTCGTAGAGCCCCACAAGCATTAACCAGGTATAACCAGTGGGGGTGCAGGCAGACGCACCTGCGTGTCTGCGTCCTCCATGGTCTGTCTGAAGCCGTCGAACAGACACCTGATGGACGTGGTGTCGTGGGGCTGCGCCTGGTCTGTATACAGAGACCCCGGCGGGGTCACCCCGGAGGTCCTGGAGTAGACCTGGAACCCCCCCACAGGGAGGCAGAGGAGCAGATCAGGACAAGGACCCTCATCTCATAGACCACAACAAACACCAAAGATGAAGAGGAAGATCCCTTCTTACACGCATAGCAGTATATGACTTTTCACTATTTCCTACTTGCATTATTTAGTTCTTGAAGTCTAGACGTGCACTTTGGTGAGCTGGACTGTTGTTGTGGACATTTGGCGACACTTTGAAATGACAGATGGCTACTGAAACTGTTTGCACAACAACAATGTATTCTTTGGCTGCTCTGCCCATTTTGACTTTAAAACTAGCTTGTGCAGCACTTTGATTGTTCTCATCCTAAATGGCGATGGATATAAATGTGTATGCATAGGGCTTGTACAACCCAAGGTCACATCGCATTGACCGCTGCCATTTTGGAATCATAGGAGCATTGTTAGTAATGTTGTTTTGGTCATTATTTTGTGACAAATTATTAATTTCATAATTATGAAATTATGTTGAGACAATGTTGTGTTTAATACTGCCACATCAGTTCTCATGTTAGATGTGGGAAACATGTTTTCATTTGCCTAGCTCACGGAACATTCACCATGTTTTAGGATTTGATGATTCCTCTCCACATGGCGGTGTATCGGCAACTAATTAAACCCATGATGCATTCTGATGTACAACCCCTATTGGCTGCTGCTCACACGATGAAAACAATGTGTGAATCTATCAGCCTTGTCCTTGTCCTAATCCTCATCCCAGTCTTTCTATAAGGGGTCTTTACCGGCTGCTGGTGCTCCTGCTCCAGGGTCTTGTGCAGCAGCTGCAGTTTGGTCCTGAGCTCCAGTCTCAAGCTCTCCCAGCGCTGCCTGCTCTGCTCCTGGCAGGCCTGTGCTTCCCTCTCCGCCAGGGCCTCCGCCGAGAAGGGCGCCTTGGTGCTGGGGGAGGGTAGGGGGGGAGGATAGAAGGGAGAGGGTGAGGAGGTGGACAAGGGGGAGTATATAAATCAATTTATAGGTGTTCTTTGTATTCTCCTTGATGGGGGAATTGATTGGGAACTTTCGCCTATATTTCGTTTTATTTATTGTCTTATTGTTTACAGCGGCAGGTTAACAGGTTGTACAGCCCTGTATAACCATGGTTCTGTGAGCTATTTGAATAGCATGCTGAGGGATGGATGGATCTGCTGATTGGCTGAGTGTTGACAAGCTCTGTGATGTTTGGCTGCATGTTGAGAAGCTGAACGCCGATTGGCCGTGTGTCGACAAGCTGCATGCCGATTGGCCGTGTGTCGACAAGCTGTGTGCTGATGGGCCGTGCGTTGTCGCTCTCCATGCTGATTGGCTGCGTCAAAGGACTGCATGCTGATTGGGTGGTACCTGGCACTGCTAGGCGAGGCCTGCTGGATGAGGATCTCCTCTCCTCTGCTGGCCACCGACTGGAGCAGCTTCTTCTGCTCTGACAGCTGCTCCTCTAGCTCCTGCAAAAAGTGAACAAGTGTTCAGTCATGTATCTCCGACCTAGTATCTGTTAGTGCTCTGACCAGTGTTGCCAGATTGGGCCAGATTCCCCGCCCAATCTGGACAACCCTGGCTGCTGCAGACCATCTCGCAAAACTGGCTCTGACACAGTACCATCACATGCCATGTATCTCCTCTGTTAGGGCTCTGACCAGTGATGCCACATTGGGCCAGATTGGGCCAGATTGGGCGGGAAATCGGGCCCAATCTGGCAACACTGGCTCTGACACAGTACCACAGTACATACCATGTTGTTTTGCACCGCAAAAATGTTGTAGTACACATCAATAGTGCTTAATGCGGTCTAATGTCGAAATGTTCCCCTCAATGCAGTTCAATTTTGTTTCTCATCAGCCTGGAGTTGCCCAGAGGGCAGTCTGCCAAGGACTGGTTCAATGATCACCATATTACACCACTATTTTGAGTTTTGCTCTGACTGTATAAGCTGCCTGGATGGGGTAGGCAAGGCAAGGGTAGAGTCTCCCCATGTCCCTTTGTTGTAAAGAACCAAAGCAGTGGTGAGGAAAGAAGCACTGAAAGAAGCACGGGTGCCATGTTGGAGCCATGGGCTTCTGTTCAGTTCATAAACTGTTTACTGGCGATATTAGCCCATAGGCACCACCCCTCCCTCCCTCCCCTAGCCTGGACTGTCTCTCCTACTGTTTCCATTATTCTCTTTTCTTTGTCCATATTTGATGCTGGTTTCAAGACTTTATCCTTGCACTGTTGTACTTACTTGTACCACCACCATGACACCCATTCTGCTAGTACTCATGCTTATACTTTTATTTTACTATCTTTTATTGTCCATTTTATTCATGTGGATTATGAATAATATCGTCCTGTTTATGTTGTCTGTGTAGGCTGTGTGTGTTGTCTTTAAGCTACAGTTTTTTTTTTTTGTTACTTTCCCCTGGGGTTCACTAAAGTATCAATCTATCGATCTATCTATCTGCCTGGGTCTGCGCTCCCGTGTTTAGATAGTTGTGATAGTAAAGTGTTTCTGAATATGGAGGGCGACCTTCTGCCTCTGGAGGCTGTCCTGGCGCTGCTGGCAGCGGGTGGTGTGGGCCTGGGCCAGCCAGTCCTGGGAGCTGGGGCTGTAGGACGGACTGGAGTCCGAGCCGCTGGACTCCTGTTCCAGCAGACATCCCTGATAGGAGCAGGGGACGGACGAGATCAGTCACATAGAGGAGATTTGATATTTTCATGAAGGGTGACACATGCATGAAGGTAAGGGTATTGGTACGATTGTATTACTTTGTTTTGTTTGTGTTTACTTCTTTAGTCATTTAGCTCCTCCTCTCCTCCACACCCCTCCTCCTCCTCCTCCTCCTCACCTGGATGCTGCCCTGCCTCTCCAGCAGCATGCCCTGGAGCTCCTCCAGGCTGTCCTTCAGCGTTACCAGCTTCCCCGCCAGCCGCTCCGCCTCCTCCTTGGTGGTGTGTCCTCCCTCTCCTCCCCCTCCTCCTCCCTCTCCCCCCTCCGTCTGCAGGAGGCTCCGGCTCTGGAGGGAGAGTTCGGCCAGCGCCAGAACCTTCTCCTCGATCTCCAGCAGCATGTTCTGCAGCAGCAGGAGCAGAGAAGCCAGCTCAAACATGCTGCCTCCTCCTCCCCCGCTCGCCTCCCCCCTGGGGTGCGCCCGCCGGAGGAGGTCACGAGGACCAGAGTTCCAGGGTGGTCTCCCCCTGCGTCTCCCTCTCTCTCCCCTAATCCAGAAGCTCTCCCTGGGCTGGGACTAGCGGGGGCGCTCCCCCCTCTGCTCTCCTCTCCAGCCCGCCTCCCGGGCCTCCACCCCTTCCGTACGTCCTGTGAGCGGTAATCCCTCCCGCCACATGCCCCCGCGTCCCGAGGCCACGACGCACGTCCTCTCGACCACAACAACCCCCAGGAGCAGCTCTTAAGAGCTTCGGCCCTGGCCCGGATCAACTAAAGACCCCCCATCGAGAGTGGGACCCGTCCCCTGTTGTCGTGGTCTCACAGCTTTCTGTTGTCCTGCACACGCTCAGAGGCTCAGGCAGGTGATTTACCCCTCCCCAGGTGTAGCGCTGGACCTCCTCTCTGACCCACTCACACGCCAGGATTTCCGCCTTGATCCATTCACCACGTAGTACGTCCCGGCTCTGCACGCAACAGCCAATCCCGTCAGTGGGATCCCGTCAGTGGGATCGGTAGCTCCCCCCCCCCCTATGGCCCAGCCCCATTGGCCGTGCCTTGTCTAGCAGGCTCCCTCGGCTGCTTAGAAGATATCTGCATAATCTTCTTAGCAGCTACCGCGCTACAGCCACTTGGCCGCACCACTATGTGAAGGCTAAGTCGGCTATTGCTCTTGTTTACCCTCTGACATTTCGTGACCCCTAAGCCCCCACCCCAACCCCCCCCCCTTTATTTATATATATACTTTATTAAACTTTTAAAAAGGGAAACAATGTTTACCAATATATGGTAAAGATTTGATAAAAAAAAGTTACATCCAATGGCATAATCAGGGTTATTTATTCTGGGAGCTTGAGCCCATAATATTGAATCAACACTGAGCAACTTTGGTCCCTTTCTGTGTGTTTTTAGTGCAGCTCAGTACAGTAACAGGGACAGTAGAGAGGAGGGGAGGGGGGGAGAGGAGGAGGGGAGGGAAGGAGAGGAGGAGGGGAGGGGAGGGGAGGAGGAGGGGAGGGGAGGGAAGGAGAGGAGGAGGGGAGGGGAGGGAAGGAAGAGTGGAGGGCAGGAGGGGAGGGAGAGGAGGAGAGGGCAGGAAGAGAGGGGAGGAGGGGAGGAGAGGGGGGGAGGAGGGGAGGTAGCAGGCTGAGGTACCTGACAGTCCTCCAGCTGGGGCTCCATGTCGTCCTCCCCCTGAGGCGGGGGCTGCAGGATGGCGCCGATGCCCCCCCGGGCGCCGGCCAGCCAGCGGCCCAGCTCGTCCGCCTGCCCCAGGTACAGCTGCACCGGTTTGTCCTGCTGCTGGCGCTCCAGCCGCTCGCTGAAGCGCTCCTGATAAGAGGGAGGGGGGGGGGGGGGGGGATCACATTCTGTTCCTCTGGCCGCCCTTTGTTGGGTGGGCCTTTTCCCTGAACAGGGGCTCAAGCTGATTGGGCGGGGCGACGTCCCCCTTGATGACATCCTGAGGAGGTCCATCTACTGTTTACTACCATCTGGGTAACCAAGACGATAGCTTGACTGGGGAGCAGAGCTGTTCTCACAGCCTGAGACCTGTCTGCCACTGTATAGGAAGACCTTGCTTTGGCCAATGCCTTTGACTTCTCCTTGCGGAGGTCTTACATGTTTATTATAAATAAGTTCTGAAGACTATGTTCTTAAAAAGTTTAGACCACCACGATAAGCCAGGGGACGACACTAACACCAGTCTAGAGCCCAACCCACCGCCATATCAGGGGTCCCTGCTGGCGTTACCTCCAGCAGCTGTTGCTTCCCCGAGGCCTTCATGTGGATGGTGGCCATCCTCTGGGCCAGCACGGCCAGGGACGACTGCATGGCCAGCTGGTCCGCCGTGTCGCCCACGCCCGCCGTGTCCCCGCTCAGGTCCTCCGAGAAGCTGGCCTGCAGCCCGTCGATCTCCCCCTGGAGCGCCTGGACCTCCAACGTCAGCTCCTGCGGGGTGTGGGCGCGTAATGTGTGTGTGTGGTGTGTGGTGTGTGGTGTGTGTGTGTGTGTGTGTGTGTGTGTATGTGTGTGTATGTGTGTGTGTGTGTGTGTTTGTGTTGTGTGGTGTATGTGTGTGTGTGTGTGGGGGTTTGTGAGAATACATTTAGTAGGGGTAGCACAGGAGTACCACAGAATTACAATGACACTGTACTTCGAGTTTAAGGTGTGTTCGTGTTGTGATGCATACATTCTCCAAACCGCTCTACTCGTGTGAGATGTTGGATAATCAATTTTTTTTAACTAAATAGCAGTTTGTTATTAAATTATAAATAATAGTTCCGCAATATATATCGCATCTAGTTAACACACATCGGTTTGAAATTGGATTTTGATTGACAAGAGTTTGAATCCAATCAACTGCCTGATCATTACTGCGGAGCGAGGAGGGGAGGGGCTGGGGGTGGGGTCTGACCTGATGGGCCTCCATGAGGCTGGTGGGGCTCCTGTCCCCGGGCAGGGCCTGACTCAGCTGGGTCTCCAGACTCTCCATCTTAGCGGAGATGGACTGCAGGGAGCCCTGGTAGCGCTGCTGCTTCTCCAGGGCCTCGTACAGAGACTTCTGCTTCTCACTGATCTGAGGGGAGAGAGAGAGAGAGGGGCAGGGCTTATCTCATGGCGCCATCGTCGCTACTATGGGCGGCTAGAAAAATGAAAGCGAGCAATTGTCCTTTAGATCCCTTCTGAAGAGCCATTTTATAGACGTCCTTATGTATGACGTCATGTTACGTTTTTATCAGATCTTTTTATTTATCTTCAGAACATTGAATTTTATTTATGTTTTCATCAATTCACTATTTATTTTACTCCATTATATAACAACGCTGATCTAATTTTAAGCATTTTTCCTTTTTCTTCCAAAGAAAGAAAAAAGAGAAATGGATCTAAGGATGATAACAAAACACGTTATACCTGACCATAATATTAATATAATATTAATATTAATAATAATATACAATTACTGTGCCTCTAAGGAACTGGCAGAGAAGCGTCAACATCCTCACTTTAATACATCACTTTAATACGAACCAATAGTCAGTCCCACGTACCACGTTCTTGAGTGTTTCCCAGGACCTCTGCAGGTCGTCCAGGTTGGCCACGGTATCAAAGGTGGGGTCGTACAGCTGCTGGACGGGGGCTCTGGTGAGGGTCCCACGCCCCGCCTACAAACACACATCCACCACACAGTCGGTGTCAACACCCGCAACACTCAGGTTCTCAATGCAAAGAACGGGGCACATATCGATGAACATGGCTGGGTCCGTTTGACTCGATTAGACTAGACAGAATCCCTTCTGCTGTGATGACAACACATTGGGACAGGGTCCTCATAAATTGATCAATCAGAGAGTTGCTCATCCTGAAATATATATTTATGTATCGATATATATAGGGGAGTAAGTACCCTGCTGGCAGCGTTCTGGCTGTGTGCAGCCAGGGACGGGGGAGAGCTGTTGGTGGGGGGGGAGGACAGCTCGCTGGTGACCCCGTCCTCCCCTGATTCCTCGGTGACAGGGGACAGCAGGGTGTGGCACCGGCCCGCCGTCACCTGGAGGTGAGGGCAGAGACGACGGGTTATAAGAAGACGGACACACAGGGGGATGGAGGCATGGACTGGGAGGGCACAACGGATGGTTCACTGTGATCCGTCACTGCGACTAGGGTTGTACGTACGATTTAAGAGCTAGGGTTTGAGTGTCATCAGTTAGAAAAGGGGTTGGCTATTAGTGAGGGAAAGGCTCTGTGAGAAGACCGCTTCTGACGACCAATGTACTCATACGGAACAGATATTCTCACAGAGCATTTCACTCACTAAGGGCTAGCTCTCTGACCAATCAGGAATCTTTTCCATGACTTTAACAGGGAATCCATCTTGTCCGTCAATCCCGTTCACAACTCAAAAGCTCACTCTTTCTGCATTCTTCTTTCTCTTTTCAACTCTCAAACTTAACAGCATCTTTAAGTTAACCACCAGCATGTTTCGAAGTTGAAAGAAAGAGTGAGACAAAGATTGAGTGAAATATAAATTCATTCATTTTGTTCAGCTTGTCCTTTCAATTTAGCGAATCATCCAACAATTGAGCTGGTCTGAAACAGCGATGGATTGATCCAGCGCTGATGCGGTTCCTGCTCGGTTACCGTGACAGACGGGGCCTTCTGGGCCCTGTCCTCGTCAAGGTGGTCCAGGCCCACAGGGAGTCCTTCCACGTCGGTGACCGTCAGTAGCATGGTGGCGTGCTTGGCCTTCACCGACACCATCTTGCACTTGGAGTTCAGGGAGGCGATCTGCTCCTGGTAGCCCTTGATCTTCTGGGCCAGCTCCTGTTCACAATCAGACAGAGGGACAGGTTTCACGCACCGTCCATCCATGAACTCTATGAAGAACGAGTCAAACACTGATCTGAACGCGCCGTCTTCATGGCCACCTTCAGTGAATGATAGACTGCGGTCACTTGCCATGCAGACTATGGTCGTTACCAAAACGTTCATACTTCCCCAACTCAAAAACAGCAATATTTGTTGCAACACCCGTGGCTTGTTTATATATTGGTGCGCTCTTTGACATGGCACTAAGTATCTATAAATAAAACAAATGAATTACAATACTGCAATAGTGATTGATATTGATCCACACTGCAGCAACTTCAGAAGACATTGGAATGAGTCAACCGCTGCCTACAAGCATCACACTAAAGCGCAAATGTGTGCATGTGTGAATGTGTGCATGTGTGACCATGTGAATCCGTGAAGGAGTGTGAATGCGTGACTGAGTGTGTGTGTGTACCTCATGGTGGATGATCTGGGCCTGCAGCTCCTGGATGCTGTTGGTGGAGAAGGGCCGGTCCTGGATCACCCCGTGGGCCTCCTCGATGAGTCCCTGGAGCTCCCGCACCTCCTGCTCATACTGCTCATACTGCACCACCGACTCCTGGGGGAGGAACACCCACCACATCCTGATGGAGCACCGACCTAGAGGCAGTGTACTGGCTTGGGCACTAACCCGACTCCAAACCCAGAGAGGCACCGGGTTCGATCCCCAATTCATGACTCCTTGCTAGGTGTCCTGGAGTGAAGATGCTGAACCTTTACCTGCTTACAAATTGTTGGTTCTAAGAGAATTCAAAGTTTGAACCATTTTCAAACTTTCAGTGAAGCAAGTAATCGAGTGTCATCTTTTTCTATTTTCATAAATCAACCTCCCAAATGTATCTGTGTTCTTCTATGTTTTTTAAACTTTTATTTCTTGTCAACTTTAGTTGTTTTTTTTCCTCTTGTAAAACCGCCAGTATTGCAGGTTTGAACGAAAAAGCACTTGAAAAAACAAAACCACAACCAAACAGTGTGGCAGCAGACGCGGCGGGCAGCGTACCTGCAGGATGTTGCACTGCTGTATGGCCACGTGCTGCAGCTGGCTGGCCTCCTGCTGCAGACGCAGTGCCGTGCGGCAGATGGCCAGGTTGGGCATCACCTCCTCGGGCACGCGCAGCGCACTCTGACACATCTGCACCGCCTGCACCAGCTGCTTGAAGCTCTCCATATCCGCCAGGAGACGCTGACACACACACAGAGAGGACCAGGCCACATGTTGGGGACACAGTTGGTCAAATGCAATGACTGATACTAATTAACACTGTTTATGAAAATTGTTGTTAATGTTGCTATGGATTTAAATGTGAGGAATATCACAAAAACATTTTCTGTAAATGCAGATGGACAATCATGTTGTAAAGATCAAACCTAAAGGATCTTATCTGATTCAATCAAATGTAATTCTAGAACTTGATTTCGCTTGGAACTTGGTGATGGGGAGGGATAGGGGAGGTGACAAAGTCACCATTGAATGGCCAGTGAGGCATATATTTTCCGACACTAGTCAATGAAAAAGAGATGAAATGAATGACATAGATAATCAATAAAAACAAATTGAGGATTTTATTGGTTAACGTCGGAGGGTAGATACGTAACCATCCGCCTTCAAGGAATACAACAGTTAACCCCTGAAAGGCTAGCTAGGAGCGGAGCTAACTAAGGCTAACTTGGTTGGTGAGCCTGTCTCCATGGTTACCTGTCGCTGGATCAGCTGCTCCTTGAGGCTCTGGCGGGCCAGCTCTGGGGAGGTGAGGGTGGTCTGGACCTGCTCCAGGGCCCCGTGGAGGGCCCTCACCTCGTACTCCAGCGCCTCCATGCTCTGAGGACACCGCAGCGACGGTGTTAGGGTGGAGCTTTTATTAACGTCTACCTGTGTAAATCTATATAGATAATCATACATCTACCCCAATATCAAATCCTGCTCCGGTGATGAAAGGTCTGTGTGTTTAAATGTAACAAGCGTGTACAGTGTATTGCATGTGTAATAACTGTAATGAAACGTGTATTAACTGTAACAAATGTATATTCAAAGTTACGTTGTGTGTATTAACTGTATATCCAGCCTGTGTGATAACTGTATTGATAATGTTTATTAACTGTATAACCAGCCTGAATCAGCCTGTATGATAGCTGTGTTGATAATGTTTATTGACTGTATAACCAGCCTGAACCAGCCTGTATGATCCCTGTGTTGGTGACGTGCACTAACCTTGTCTGCGTCCTGCAGGCTCTGCAGCCGGGTCTTGATGCTCTGCTGGAGCTCCTCGGCGTGGCGGCTGAGCTCACACACCTGCTGGGTCAGAGCCTCCACCTGCAGCACCTCCGACAGCAGCTCCACCTTCTCCGCCATGGACTCCAGGTCCCCATGGAGCTCCCGTGACTCACGCAGCACCGCCTGACCGCAGGAGACGGAGTCACTACAAGTGGCCTAGGACTGGCCTAGAACGGACTTACAAGTGTAGCTTTGGCCCAAAATGACTTAAAAGTTAGATGTAAGAGTCCAGCTGTAGCAAACACATTTATCTTAAGTGATTTCAAGGTTAGTAACGTTAGTTTGTTAAGTTGGTAAGTGGATTAAAGATAGAATATGTAACTTTCAGCCACTAGAGGGCTTTTTCATTTTATTTTTTTCATGTCCTATTTTTTACATTTTATAATTTATTCTTGATATAATATATTTGTTATGGATCAATACTGGCATATTGATAAAGGCATTACTTATTTGAAATAGTAGTAAAAGTATGTGCGATTAAATGACGAAGAATAGTTTTTATGCACAGTACAAGACATTTATTAATACCTATAAGAAAGGGTTGGTAAAAAGTAAAAAGGTTGCTTTGAGATTAATGCTTTTACATTAAATGAATTAAAAAATACATAAAGTGCAGCTCGATAAGTTCTCTTAAAGTGACTTAGTCAAGCATTTGATATGTGGGCGGTTCCCCTACCTGGTACATCCTGATCTGCTCCTGGAGATGAACGGAGGAGTTCCAGATGATGTTGGCTCTCACCAGGCTCCGGGCCCTCTCGGACCACCTCAGGATGAAGTCCAGCATCTCGTTGTACTCGTCCAGGTAGCAGACAGCCTGGGGAGAGGCAGACACCAGAGAGGTCAGGGTTTAATCGTGCTTTTTAATACAAGGAACAGTGTGGCCAAGAAAATAAAAAAAAATTAAATTAAAGCCGCCATGCCACGCCTTGACTTAAGTTCACATCTATTCAATTCCCTTGATATGAAATGTTCATCACATTGTCCAGCGCTTACCTTTTTAAGCCAGTTGTTCCTAGCGTCGGCTAGCCTGCTGGTATGGTGGTGGATCTCCGACAGCTTGCTCGTAGTATCGCTTAGCTGCTTGGCTAACAGCGGGTTCCTTCGCCCAAACTCCTGTATCGCAGCCTCCAGCTCCGACAGAGAGCGGCCACAGCTGTCCAAGTCCTCGGCCAGACTCTGAATATAAAAATAGAAAAGAGAAACTGTATTAATTCCTAATTTTCTTACCAGGTGGAGTTTCATTGTAACAGTTCTAACTGTTATAACTATAACCTTTAGCTCTCTCACCTTGACCTCGTCTTTGGCATGGTCCACGTCCGGGGACTTCTCCTTGAATTTAGCGGAGATAGCTTTGAGCTTCTCCGATACATCGTGGATTTTGGAGCTGAAGTCCTCCTTTATGTCCCTGGTCTTCTGGATTTCCCTCTCTCTGGACAGAACCTGAGACGGAGCCGACAATAGTTTTGCCAATGACACATTTCCTATAGAGGCTGTCTCTAGGATGGATAAAATATAGGATGAATAAAGTAATATAATTCTAAAATCTAAAATTATTATAAAATACTTTATTTTCATTCTTATAAAACTTAATAAATAAAATACATATCTTTATGTCCCAATGCATTACATTTCATCTAGCTCGTACCTTAAAATAACCTGGACATATCTGCTGTTAATTCACCAATCAATATTGATTTCAATAATGTTATCAATAAAATCAGATCCTATAACTGTCTTCTACAAATAAAAAATGCTGGCTAGCTCTCTCCATGCTGTACCTCTCACTCACAGAAACCCCTCCCATTCATGCCATCATAATATGATGCCAGTTTGTTATTTAGCCTTTTTCTGAAGTCTGGAAGTCTCCTGCCTACTCACTGAGAGGGGTTCAATCTGACATATTGCGACTTTAAATAAAAATATCCCAAAAAAAAATTTGGAATGGGAATGCGCTGAATCCTAAGAAGAAGAAGGTGGGGTGGTACCTGGTCTTCGATGGCGCCCAGAGCCAGGGACACCTCGGCCAGCTGCATGGAGATCTCAGACGGCAGGATGGTGTACAGGTCCAGGTACTTGGTCTGCTGCTGCTCCGCCACCTTCTCCACGTTCTGACGGTAGGTGATCACGTCGCCATGGACAACCTGCCCACCACAACATCAGGAAGAGGCTAATCAACCCTGACCCTAATGTGTGTATTAAAGCCTCCCCAACGATTGGAGCAACAGAGGGGGATTTGTATAATAATGATAATGATAATAAGAATAATGTCGTTGATCACGTGACACATCTTTTGTTTTTGTTTGGATATCTCATATCTCATCTTAACTTTTAGTTTTAGTTTAATTAATTAGTCATTTACATTTTTTGTGCTTGTGTATGTGAAGCACTTTGTAACTGTTTGGTCTAAGAAGGGAAATATAAATAAAGTCTTACGTACCTATTTACGTAGCAACATCTCTCTGTTTTGGCTCAACTCTACCAGCTGTGTGCTTTGTTTTTCCATTCCACATAGCTTTTTTTCTATTTGAATTATAGATAGTTTACACTCGGGTGCTCGGGTGAGTGGTTTCCATGAATACATGCATTTAGTTTTCACCTTGGGGGTGTAGAGTGTGTCCTTTTTTTTCCTTTATCCAACCTCCATCAGTTTCTGCTAAAGCTTCACTCCGTTCATGACCCCCTTTCTCGACAATCCAAACGCGTTCAATGAACTCCAAGGTCCGCTCACCTCCAGGTTCTGCAGCAGGGCGTCGATGTCCGGGGTGGGGTTGTGGAGCAGCTCCCGGGTCTCCTGGATCCAGGCCTTGATCACGCTCAGGTCCTTCTCCAGCTCCTCCCGCTCTCGCAGCTCCTCGCTGGCCTGGGCGCGCCGGGCCCTGGACTGGGCCAGCAGGCTGGGGGACAGACACAGCAAGTACCTCAGGGTGGAGCCCCAGACATCGCAGTACATTTGGTAGTGGAGATTATAGTGCCTTAGTATTTGATTAGAACGAGGGCCACTAGAAGGTGGGAGAATTAGAAAATCTGAATTAGGCACATTATTCATAAACTACAGGGGGGGGGGGGACAAGCATGGAAGACCAAGATCAAGTTTTAAATGACCCAGTCACTGACGGAACTGTAATCCATTATTTTAATCCTCATTTAGTCTTGTAAATTAAGATTTACTAATTAGTATATTTCCTTTGGTCGGGCCGAACCACCTTTGGGATGAGCTCTCTCTCTCCCACCTCCTTCCTACCCCCCCGCCCCAACCCACCTCTCCCACCCCTCCCCCTCCCCCCACCAGCCCCCCCACCTCTCCAGCTGGTCCTGCACGGCCCGGATCTCCTTGAGGCTGGGCAGCTCCTCCTGCTCGGTGGTGGGCGAGGGCACCTCCACCACGTGCAGCAGGCTGAGGGCGTACTGCCGCAGCAGGGTGAGGCCCGACAGCTCCCGCTCCACGTCCTGGCTCAGCAGGTCGTGCTGCTCCTGCAGGCCCTGCAGTGCCGCCTTGGAGGCCTTCTCCACCGCGCTGTCGGGCACGCGGGCCCGCAGCTCCTCAGACACGTCCCGCAGCTTCCCCATCTGGGAGGGGGGGGGGGGGGGGGGGGGGGGGGGGTGTCAATGAATGTAGATATCAAATAGATACCAACAGTAAAATCAATACAGTATGAAAACCTGCGCATGTGTGCAAAGGTGAGGGAAGAACTACCCGGTTTACTGGAGAAAAGCACATTGTGGTTAAATCCATATGTCTTTATTATTTTGTACTTCATTGAACGACAGGGAAGGCAGACTGGGGAGGGGGGGGTAGAGGATGAGAGACTGATGCGTCCCCATGGGGCCTACCACCGACGCCGTGGCCAGCTACTACTAATCCCCCCTTTTGTTTATTCGTGCACTTTCTGTTTTGGTGTTCGCTTGGCGCTGGCCTACCTTCTCCCGGAAGGTCCTCCACTCCTGGGCCGTGTCCTCCAGCACCCTCTCCTGGCCGCGGGCCACGCTGCGCAGCCGCGTCCAGCGCTGCCACACGGTGGTCATGGAGCGGCTGATGGTGGCCTTGCTGGCGTCGCTGCCCACCAGCTCCAGCTGGGCCGCCTGCTCCTCCAGACCGCTCAGCTTCTCCTGGAAGCCGCTCACCAGGGACACCAGCGACTGGAGCAGGAGGAGGAGGAGGAGGGCCGACGTCAGACCAGGGTCCCTGACCTTCTAGCTGTCCTACACTATGGATATTGATGTTGAAGCTGGGTGTGGTCCGGTTCTATGTTCAAAATGTCAGCATGTTCATATGTGTACGGGGGAGCTGCTGAACTCAAAGCAATTACAACCGACCCTGGCTGATGGACCTCAAGAGGCTTGTAAGACTTATCCATCCGTATATGTTTTATAAATGGACGAGAGTTGTACTCTGTTTGATTTGTTGTGTCACTTCATTTTTCATCCCATTTGTGCCAGTTATTTTATCTACACATTTACTCTTTCGTGTCTTCAACTCTGGTCAGCTTTAATTTCCCCCTACCTCTATCTTCTATCTTCTATTAGGCACTTTGAAGCCTGCTGTAAATCAGATGTATTGACTTGGATGGTATAAATAATCAGTATCAGTGGTTCTCAAACTGTGGTACCCCAGTCTGAAAACCACTGACTACATCAATAGTACAATAGGGGACAGTACCCGGTGGCTGCACAGCTTGTCCTCTGCCTCCTGGCTGGTCCCGGCCTTGGCCGTGCAGAACTCAGTCAGCTTCTTCTCCGCCTCGTTCATGAGCTCGATGACCGTCTGCCTGGACTCCTGGTAGGCCTTCCACTGGGCCACGCAGCTGGGCGGGGGACATCATCCTCATATAGTCAGTGGGCTGCCCGTTTCCATGTGACCTCGGTAACGTTCGTCACAAACACTATGTCCTTTGCCGGAAAACAATTTTTGCTGGTCCTTTGCCGGGTCAATTTGGCACTTTGATATAAATAACTATATACATTATAATAATATAATATACAGGAAATAGTAGTATATTACTGAGCAGTGTCATGGTTCTTTGAGTAGAGGGAAGTAGTATGGTACTTTGAGTATAGTAGAGTAGTAGTGGTTCTTTGAGTTATGTATGTATAACATCAGAGATTTTTCTGATATATCAAGTTATGATATATGTGTATGCCATTTGGGGGACACTGCTGTTCTCAACCCCTCAAATGGGAACCCTAACCCTGGCAGAGTTAAGGCCCGTACACTACACACTTGAGCTACACAGGACTACCACCAGTAGAAACAACGCTTTGGACACGTTGACCCTACAGCAATGACCAGTGTACACAACACAATGCCCCCCGATGCCCCTGCGCCACCCCCCTACCTTTGCACAACACAATACCCCCCCGATGCCCCCGCGCAACCCCCCTACCTGTGCAGGACATCCTGATGGCACTGCAGCTGGTCCCGGACCTCCACGCCCCTCTGCTGGGCCGAGCCCACGCTGAGGCGGAGCTGCTCCCGGGCCGATGGGGTGACCAGACGCTCCAGCTGGCCCGGCAGCTGGCCCAGCTCCTCCAGGTGCAGCAGGAACTCCTGCTCCGTGGACAGGATGTCCTCCTGCTGCCGGAGGCACTCCTCGTAGTTCTCCACGTCCACGCCCAGGCTGGCCTGCTGCAGGAAGGACACGGCCTCCTCCAGCCACTCGCACGCCGACTGCATCCGGAAGTGGTAGCGCTGGCACAGGAGCAGCGCCTGCTCCAGGGTGATCTGGGGAGGGGGCGCGCGGGTTAACGGTGCCGGAGGGCGAGCTGCCGTCGCTATTCACGCCTCGATTCGCCGGTGGATGACCCCCACATTTCAGTGGTCAAGGCATGTTTTTAACAATCTTAAATAATCAAACAATCTGATAACCAAACGTTCATCAATAATTAAACATAGCAGGAATGAACCCTTATTTGATCCTACCATCCGTCACCTCAATTTCTAGAAGAATAAGTTAACCAGCAATAAAATGGTTGCTATAAACTAGACCCCTCCCATTCCCTTTGTTCACCCTGCCAACTACAAATTCATCGTATTTACTGATTTTACCAAAGCACCTCTACTAGTAATGCATCAGCCATCATTTTATGTACGAGTGGTAGAGAGGAGAACCCATCACCTGTTTAGAGCTCAGAGCTTTCTGGACCTCTGCCTGGAGCTTGGCCATCTCCTCCAGGCTGGTGTCCATGTGGGCCGGCACCAGCTCGTTGGCGCTGACGTACTTCTGCTTCTCCCGGCTGCTGAGTGCCGCCACGATCCTCAGCCGCGACTGCACCTCCTCCTGCATGATCTGCTGCTTCCGGATCTCCTCCTGCACCTTCTCCAGCCGCACGTCCACGATGACCGCGCAGCCCAGCTCGTCGCGCACCTGCTGCAGCCAGTCCAGCGTCCTCGTCATCTCCGTCTCAAAGTCCTTGCTCTGGACGAAGCGGTCCTCGCACTCCTCGATCAGGTCGCCCACGGCCGCCTGCAGGGAGTGCAGCTCGTCCTGCCACAGCACCACCTGCTCCTTGGAGGCGTCCTGCGCGGCGTGGTCCACGTGCGTGGCCAGGGTGTCCATCTGCTCCATCAGCCGGGACAGGTGGGAGCTGGCGCTCTGCAGGCTGCCCGCCAGGGCGTGGTAGTTCTTCAGCCGCTCCTCCGCCGACTGGGTCTCCGTGTTCACCTTGACCAGCTGCTCCTTGGTGGCCTTCAGCTCCGAGTCCACCTGCATGGCCATGGCCTTGTGGTCCTCGAAGGACTCCAGCGTGTCGTCCAGGTGCTCCACCCTCTGCTCCACCAGCCGCTTCAGGCCGTTGTACAGACTCACCAGCTGGGTCATCTCCTCGGGCCGCCAGGGCTGGCCCGTGCTGCGGAAGCCCTCCTTCTTCTGGTTGAGCTCCCCCACAGCCTGGCCCAGGTCGCCCAGGTCCACCAGGATGGCCTTGTAGTCTCCCTGCAGGCTGATCACCTCCTCTGTCTGGAGGCCCACGGGCTGCTTCTCCAGGTCGTTAAACTGCTCCTCCAGCTCCTTCAGGGCCTTGTGAGTGATGTCTATGAAGGAAGCGTACTCCTTTCTGGCCAGGATTGCCTGCTGGATCTTCTCCTGTTTCTCTCTGGCCAGCGCTAGTATGGTGTTGTACTGCTGGGGCAGAGTGTTGAGTTTCTCGTCCAGGTAGCAGTGGTCCACTTCGTTCAGAGTGGGCAGTATCTCCTGGCCGGCCCTCTGCACGGTGAGGAGGAGGTTCTCGTATTCCACCGCGTGTTCGATGATCTGCTGGTACTTCAGCATCTGGAACTCCAGCTCTTGGTCGCCGTTCATGAGGTTGATCTCCGGGAAGGTGACGATGTCAGCCTGCTTCAGCCACTGGCAAGTCTTCTCCAGGTCAGTCTTGAAGTACTTTCTTGACGTCAGCGCCTTCTCCAGCTCCTGCAGCCGCTGGCCACATCTGTGCAGTGTCTTGTCGAAGATGTTTTGCAGCTCCTGCAGCTTGGTGAGGATCTCGTTCTTCTCCTCCTCACTGGCGTCCCTCATCAGGTCCCGGCCCTGCGCCCACAGGGAGGTCAGCTCGCTCTGGTAGGCCTTCAGGCTGCTCTGGATGTTCCGGCAGGTGCGCACCTGCTTGGCCAGGTCGTCGGGCAGCAGTGCCACGCTCTCCTCTGCCTGGGCCTTCTTCTCGTTCTGCTGGACCCAGGTGATGGACTGACCCACGGCCATCAGAAACTGGGTCCTCTCCGTGAACGCCTTGCTGAGGTGCTTCCTGCGCTGGGCGACCGTCACGCCCAGCGACTCCACCTGCGACTGGGTGTCGGCGATCAGCTGCTGCAGCCGCTGGCGCTCGTCCAGGCCGAGGTGGGCCAGGATGCGGTCGGCGTCGGCCATGGCCTGGGCCAGCAGCAGCTGCTTGGCCTCCAGCTCGCTGCACACGCTCAGGTGGTCGAACAGGAAGCTCTGCGCCAGCTCCGGAGGGGGGCTCATCTTCATGGCCTCCGACAGGGCGGGCTGCTGCTCCTCGGCCCAGTCCCGCGCCTCCCTGAGCCGCGCCTCCACCAGGGCCATGTCCTCCAGGGTGACCACCGAGTCCTGGACCTTCCTCTCGATCAGGCTCTGCAGCTGCGCCCAGCGCTGCTCGAAGTGGCCGATCTGCTCCTTCACCAGCTCCTTGTCGTCCAGGTTGAGGTGCTGCACCACCTTCTGCCGCTGCTCCTTCAGCTCCTCCAGGGTGCCCCTCTGCTCCTGCAGCGTCACCGCCAGCTTCCGCAGGGCCTCCAGGTGCTCCGAGGAGCTCTCAGCGTCCGTTCTGCGTCAACAACGACACGCGGGTTTAATTGTAGGATGCCTTATATTATAACCCATATAACATAGCGCTGAGTATAAGTGTTCTTTACACAATATCACAACACAACACAGCACCACAAGTCCCCCCCCCATCAGGCAGCCGGCCCAGGCCTCCCACCTGGCCAGGTTGTCCCAGGCGACGGACACCTGCTCGAACAGCCCCTCCATGGCGGAGATGCAGCGGTGGTAGTCCCGGGAGCGCAGCAGGTCCTGCTGCCGGTGGCCCTCCAGCGTGCCCGCCTGCTGGCAGAGCTCCAGCCAGGTGTGGCTGAGCCGTGCCAGCTCCCCGTGCTCTGGGGAGTCCTGGCAGGCCGCCAGCCGGCCCACGCTGTCCGTCATGCGGGTCAGAATGCTCTGCTTGGAATGCAGCTGCTGGCTGAGGTCCTGGAGGGAGACGGGAGGAGGATTGAGTAAGTCATGTGTTAGTGTTGACTGTGTAGTGTTGGATGTGTAGTGTTGGATGTGTTGACCGTGTAGTGTTGGATGTGTAGTGTTTACTGTGTTGGGGATGGATGTGTAGTGTTGGATGTGTTGTTGTTGACTGTGTAGTAGGGGTGTGACGAGACACGATATTCGGTTCGCGAGAACGAGACGAGACGAGATTTTAAGAAAACTACTATGACAATTATATGACTGGAACAACAGACTTTTATTTAACCGAGTTGCACATGCATTTCGAAATGTTTTATTATAACTCTTTACATGCATTAAATTGAAACTAAAACTAAAATTTATAAAAGTTGAAGTAAAATAAATTAAATTAAATAATTCTATTTTTTTCAAGTGCGAACAATATCATCTGCAAAACCAAATCAAAGTTCTACTTCGTCAATACAGAGTGCAAATAGTGCAAACAGTCTGACCAAGTATGTCACCGACAACTTGGTATTGTCCGTGTCTTATCAGTCACTCTACTGCCATTCATAATTTCCGCCGGGTACCCAGAATGCTGCCAAACAAATGATTTAAAAGTGGCGGGGGCATCTTCGACGGTAATACAGGTATTTTCCGATATCATTCTGACTGCCTATGGCTGCTTCCCCTGCTTCCCCTCCTTCTCCTCCTCTTCTTCTTTTCCTTCTCCTTCGTTAGGTTCTGGCGGGAGATCTCGTCACACCCCTACTGTGTAGTGTTGGATGTGTAGTGTTGGATGTGTTGGTGTTGACTGTGTTGGGGATGGATGTGTTGGGTTGACTGTGCAGTGTTGGATGTGTAGTGTTGGATGTGTTGTTGACTGTGTAGTATTGGATGTGTAGTGTTGACTGTGTTGTTGTTGACCGTGTAGTGTTAATGTGTAGTGTTTGATGTGTTGTTGTTGACCGTGTAGTGTTAATGTGTAGTGTTGGATGTGTAGTGTTGGATGTGTAGTGTTGGATGTGTTGTTGTTGACCGTGTAGTGTTAATGTGTAGTGTTGGATGTGTAGTGTTGGATGTGTAGTGTTGGATGTGTTGTTGTTGACCGTGTAGTGTTAATGTGTAGTGTTGGATGTGTAGTGTTGGATGTGTAGTGTTGGATGTGTTGTTGTTGACCGTGTAGTGTTAATGTGTAGTGTTGGATGTGTAGTGTTGGATGTGTAGTGTTGGATGTGTTGTTGTTGACCGTGTAGTGTTAATGTGTAGTGTTGGATGTGTAGTGTTGGATGTGTTGTTGTTGACTGTGTAGTGTTAATGTGTAGTGTTGGATGTGTAGTGTTGGATGTGTTGTTGTTGACTGTGTAGTGTTAATGTGTAGTGTTGGATGTGTTGATGTTGACTGTGTAGTGTTAATGTGTAGTGTTGGATGTGTAGTGTTGGATGTGTTGTTGTTGACTGTGTAGTGTTAATGTGTAGTGTTGGATGTGTAATGTTGGATGTGTTGGTGTTGACTGTGTAGTGTTAATGTGTAGTGTTGGATGTGTTGGTGTTGACTGTGTAGTGTTAATGTGTAGTGTTGGATGTGTTGTTGTTGACTGTGTAGTGTTAATGTGTAGTGTTGGATGTGTTGGTGTTGACTGTGTTGGGGATGGATGTGTTGGGTTGACTGTTCGGTGTTGGATGTGAAGTGTAGACTGTTGACTGTGTTGGATGTGTGGGGATGAATGTGTTGGTGATGGCTTGCAAGACGATAATCGTCACACTACTTGAATGTGTCTCATAAGAGACCTGGAATAGTCTGGTATTCTCTCAACATGGGAGAGACGAATGGTATATCTGTGTCCTACCTTGACCTGGCACAGCATGTTGTCAGCCATCTTGGTCTCCAGCTCGGCCGGCCTGCGGGAGAAGGCCAGCAGCTGCTGCTCCAGGTCCTGGAACAGGCCGGACAGATCCTGCTTCTGCTCCTTGATCTCCCTCCAGCCCTCAGACAGGGCCTGGGCGTTGGACATACGCTCCTCGATCTGGGACACACACCAACACACCTCTCAGGAACCGAGCACGGTGAGGGTCACATGTGAACACGCATGTATGTATGTATGTATGTATGTATGTATGTATGTATGTATGTATGTATGTATGTATGTATGTATGCATGTACGTATGCATGCATGTACGTATGCATGCATGCATGTATGTACGTATGTATGTATGTATGTATGTATGTATGTATGTATGTATGTATGTATGTATGTATGTATGTATGTATGTATGTATGTATGTATGTATGTATGTATGCATGTATGTGGGTATGTATGTATGTATGTATGTATGTATGTATGTATGTATGTATGTATGTATGTATGTATGTATGTATGTATATGTGTATGCATGTATGTATGTATGTATGTATGTATGTATGTATGTATGTATGTATGTATGTATGTATGTATGTATGTATGTATGTATGTATGTATATGTGTATGTATGTATTGGGGTACTGACCGTGAGTTTGATCCTCTGCACCTCGGCTGCGGTCACCCTCACAGTGTCGTCTGACAGGTCGCACACGGAACACACCAGGTCCAGGTATGTGATGGCCTGCTCCTGGAGGGCCCGGTAGTGTTTAACCTAGACACACACACACACACACACACACACACACACACACACACACACACACACACACACACACACACACACACACACACACACACACACACACACACACACACACACACACACGCACACACACACACACACACACACACAAACACACACACACACACACACATACATACAATCAGAAAGAACATGGTTGAAATCAGTTAGGACCCCATATGGTTTGCGTCAGTCACCAACCAGCCTGCTCATGGCTCTCAATACACTTTGTTTGATCGTCTTACTTCCTCAATTTGTTAGGAAGTTACTTTGCTTACACAAGAGATTGTAGTTTTAACCTGACAAGAAGGACAATAAACTAGACCCAAACTGGTTTTAAACTACAAATTCCAAACATTCTGACGATAGGGTCCAAACACTTGATTCCGTTGCCATAACGGCTGTGTTATGATTTCTAGCTGTCATGGCAACGGACCCAAGCGATTTGGAAGCTCCCCATTGGCTCAGCCCTGTCGGGTTCCATCGTGATGCCATGTGGCCGCTCTGAAAGCCTGCGTCTCAGGGCACTGGGGTCGTCCGGCAGAACGCACCTGCTTGAGGGCTTCCTGAAGACCAGATGGCGGCTGGTGCTGGTGGAGCTGGAGCTCCTCTTGCACAGCAGACAGCCACGTCTGGCTCTGCTGCAGGGTGTCCTGGTGGCTCACATGCTTCTGGAGCTCACGGTCCAGGCTCTGGTAGACCTGCGGATCAACAACCCATGGTTAAAGACAGAGGTAGGACACAAAACACAAGAGGAGAATGCGTGTAAGGGGGGCTTGAAAAGGGCTGGTGATAGTTGAGATCCCGAGCCAAGCTTTGGTAACACTGCGGACCGACAAGCTGAGAAAGGAGGGCCTGAAAATGGGTTGCATCGGTGTAGCTGCATTAAGCAGGTCAGCGTCTGGTCCTTAAAACCCTACAGCACTCTGATGATGTCACAGTGCCTATAGTCGCTTGTAAGGTCATTCGGTAGGCAATCAGCTGAAATGTATAGTAGGTGTGAGCCTGGTCTACTGCAGAAGGCTTCAGTAAGGGTTAGGATGCACCATGTGTGTGTGTGAGTTTGATCTACTCCGACCCCACCACAAACCCAGGTCTGGCTCTCACCCGCTGGGCCGTGTTGCAGATGGCAGAGTAGCTGTCTCTGGTTCCCTGCTGCTGTGCCTGGACCTGCTGGCTGATCTTGGCCTGGACGTGCTCCGTGCAGCTGGCAACCAGGCCCTCGCCCTTCTGCTTCAGGCTGCCCAGGCGCTCCTCAAAGCCTGCGATGTCCTCCATGATCGCCTGGGAACGCCAGGTGAAAGAAGGGGGAGATTTGGAAAGTTGTTAAGTCAGGCGGTTCTTAATGGTATCCCGTTTGGTCCATTGATATCCGGGTCAGTAAGGCCTATTACAGGCAACAGCTACTATCACAACTTTTGGATCCATTTTTGTTTTCTTTTGTAATATTAGATTCCAACAGTTTTTGTTATATAACTTTATTTCCTGATCTATATTATCTCAGGACTCTGTGGGGAGGCAGACCTTATGGCGAGCCAGTTGCTGGGTGGCCATCTCCATGCTGCTGGTCTGCATGGAGTCCGACGTCACCAGCCGGCTGGACATCTGCAGGAGCCATTTGTCTGCCTCTTGGAGCTCGCTGTTGTAGTCCTCGTGCTCCTTCACCCACTCCACCAGGCTCAGCACCTGGCTCTGAGTTGGAGATCAAGTCAGTGAATCAGCACAGCCTCATACACATCCCACAGGGCGAGTGACTGAAGGCAAGCAAGAAGGTAAGGGACTACACTGGATCTAGAAGGTAAGTGGTATTGTCAAATAAAAATGACAGTTTTGGTTTTTTGGTTAGGAGGGTTGAGATGAATCAGTGTTGGCTACTTTTTGTAATTATCCATTGATGTCTTCAGTATCTATATCTGTAAGGGTGTACAACTCTTGTGGAAATGCATTGTGGGTTACCTAATGGGAGTGTGGTGCTGTGTTCTATAAACTAGGGGAGGGGGGGAGGGCACCACCCAGGTTCTTTTAGTAAACCCGTTTGTTGATGTTTGCCTCCTGCTCACAAGCATTCGGTGGAAGACAAATGCATAGGGCTCTCCTCTATGGGTGGTTTTGACTACTCTGTAACTTTGTCTATTAACGGGCATTTGGACGACGATGGAAGTCCTAGCCAACGAAGGTATGTTCACGGATCATAGAACTGTGGATACGCGTTGGCAGAAGGTAAACATTGCCGCTTTTCAGGACATGCTAAACATCCTCATTCGCTATGATCATGTTTACTGGTTCAGTGTCCTTCTGAAAACCTAGCGGCCGGGGAAGGGAGCAAACAAGTGTCACTTATTTCATAAGGTTAACACCGAAGGCCTACTATACTGTTTTGTATGCAAAGATTGCCAGGGCTTGCAGCCTACCTTTGCAGCTGTGCAGAGGTCCTTGTAGTCTGCCTGTAGCCTCTTCATGTTGTCTCGGACAGTCGGGTCCGGGACAGTTTCCAGCAATGCCTCTCCCTTCTCAACCACTGATCTCACTGCAGACTCGTGGGACTGGACCGTCTGCTGGACAGTCTATGAACAAGCACACATTTAAAACATGGATGGAGGCATTAGATAATGTGTGCATGTGCATTTAGTCTCTAAGGGCTAGGCTACCTACTCACTAGCTTAGCTGCCTTATCAAAAGCTGAGCACAGCATTAGCTAAGCTTCCTAAATAATATCTAAGCAATCTACTAATTAGCTAAGCTACCTTATCAATAGCTAAGCACAACATGAGCTAAGCTACCAAAACAATAGCTAAGCTTAATGCTAATGAGCTTAGCGATCTTATCAATAGCTAAGCACAGAATGAGCGAAGCTACCTAAACAATAGATGAGCTTAATACTCTTGATCTTAGCTACCTTATCAATAGCTAAGCTACCTACTTATTAGCTTGGATATCTTATCAATAGCTAAGCACAGCATGAGCTAAGCTACCTAAACAATAGCTAAGCTTAATGCTCATAAGCTTAGCTACCTTATCAATAGCTAACACAGCATGAGCTAAGCTACCTAAACAATAGCAAAGCTTGATGCTCATGAGATTAGCTACCTTATCAATAGCTAAACTACCTACTCATTAGCTTGGCTACCTTATCAATAGCTAAGCACAGCTTGAGCTAAGCTACCTAAACAATAGCTAAGCGTAATGCTCATGAGCTTAGCTACCTAAACCATAGCTAAGTACAGCATGAGCTAAGCTACCTAAACAATTGCTAAGCACAGCATCAGCTAAGCTACCTTGTACTTGGCCAGCTGCGCCTTCTTCTGGTACAGCTCGGCCTTGGGCTCAACGGCGGAGCCCAGGAGGTTCTGGGTGTCGGTGACCCAGTGCGACTGGGCCTTGTACTTGTCGAGGAAGTCTTTGGAAAGGGAGATGCACTTCTCCAGGGAGCTGTGTTGGGCGCGCAGGGCCACCGTCAGCTCCTCCAGCTGACCGAGGCGGCCGTCCACCTCCTCCCGGAGCTGGCCGGCCTCCCGCTCCTCCAGGTAGTCCAGGGCTCGGTCGGTCTTCTCCCGCAAGGTCTTCAGGAAGTTGTGTCCCTGCTCCAAGTCACCTTGCAGAGCCTGAGAGAGCAGATATGTTATTTTCCAGAATGAGGCTACTGGGATACCACATTCGGAAACTGCAGTATTGACATCCAGGGCACAGGGTCCAGTCACAATCTCCATTTCTGCACTTGGATTTTGGGGTATTTTGTGACATTTTAATGATGCTTTTGAACAATGTGAATGCAGAGCACAATATCAATTTGTGCAAAGATATCAGCATCAAGATGCATAGGGAAAAGGGCACATCTGAGCCAAGATGGCTGCAAGGGTGTACCTCAAGTTTCTTCATTTTTCTCTCCATGGCTACGCGGTCCACCACATCGATGCAGCTGGCCACGGTGCTGAAACTGTTCTGGGACATGCTCAGCCAATCAGAGAAGGTGCCCAAGACACCCTGGGCATCCTCAATGCAAGACACCTCCTCTTGGAGCTGCTTGATGGTCTCCTACAGGACAAAAGGACAGAGGATCCAATGCGTTCTTGCCCTCTTTTTACAGAACCTCATCTTAATACCCCCTGTTCTGCGATCGGGTTTTAACAAATGTTGCTGTATTTATTAAGCTTTTTGTAAGCCGTCCTAAAATTCCTAATAGATTCAGTTTACTCAGGTCTATCAAATCTGGCAACATGGCATTTGTACTAGTAAACTGGTAAACATTTACTCTATGCGACAACGCACACAAGTGGGTGTCTGCATGTGGGACAAAGCTCAGTGTTTTCGGTCGTTATAGTTACTGTACCAGTAAGTGCAGAAGCAGTGCATGGTATCGGGCTGTGATCTGGGTGGCTCTGGTGCTGATCCGACTAGTGATGTGGGTTTCATCCAGAACCTGCTGGGCCAGAATACTGAGGCCCTCCATCTCCTCCTGGTAGACAAGCACCTCTTCCTGCCAGCTCTGAACCCAGAAAGAATGCACAATAACATTAGTCTATTAGTAGGGGACACATTGCATTGTTATAGGCTGACACTCTGCACCCTTACAAAGCCTTCATGGCCGTTATCTCGATATCCACACTCAATTCAAGATAATATACTACAGCATCATTTTGACTGCAGCATTTCTACATTTCTACGACAGTGGCTTGTCACAAACATCATCATATCGACTACAAACTAATTTCGACCACAGGATCAATTGGACATCTCCTCATTTTGACTAGCGCAACCTTTTGACTACAGCATCATTTTGACCAAAGTCTAATTTTGAGTACGGCAGCATTTCGACCTGAGCATCAGTACAACAACATCATTGTTTCAACTACGGTAGCATTTCTACTATGGCATCATTTCTACTATGGCAGCATTTCGATCATAGCAGCATTTAGACTACTGCCTCAGTACCACTATGGCAGTATTTCAACTCCAGCAGTATATATACTAGGGCCCGACCGATTCATCGGCCTGCTGATTTAATCGGCCGATTATAGCCTTTTTGAAAATATATATATATTTTTTTTTTAAATGTTATTGCGCTTAGTATCCTGCAGATTGCGCTCCTACTCGCCTTGCTAACTAACAACTTTAGCTTGAGTAAAAAAGAGGAGATTGAATTTTACCGTACAACATGAAAGCACGCTCGCTCAGGCAGCTGCGCGCTCACCTCACCAATGTACACAAGACGCGTTGTTTGAGCATGTTGTGCCTGTTTTTCTTTAGGTCCCAGGCCATGTTAATTTGTTATACTGTAGACTCTAACGGTGAGACCATACTGCTCAGCACGCACGTGTTAGTCACTGCTCACGAGCGCAGCACATTGGGAGTTAGTTATTTATTTTACATTTTACATTACACTCATTTTTGACTGTAAATGTATTCTAAAACTCAAAACTCAAAAGTTCTGCATTCAATTCACATATTCGTCAAAAGTGTTTAAAGTATATTTAAGGTATCAAAAACTACGTTTTATATGCTTTTTTTTTTTTTTTTTTTTTTAATCGGCCGATTAAATCGTAATCGTAATTTTTCTCTGAAAATAATCGGTCGGGCCCTAATATATACCACAGCATGGCAGCATTTCTACGATGGGATAATTTTATTTATACAATGACGTTCACCTCATTTTGAAGACAGCAGCATTTTGACAAAGGCTTAATTTCCACTATGGCAGCATTTCGACCAAGGAAGCATTTACATTACGGGACCATATACAGAAGCTTATCCACAACGCAATAGACTATGGAAGCACTTCTTTGAAGGCATCATTTTGACTAGGCATCATTTCTACGATGGCCTGATCTCCACCACAGGAACATTTGGACAACAACCTCATTTTGAGAACTGCATAATTTCGACCACGGCCTAATTTCGAGCAAGGCAGCATTTCAACATCAGCAAGTAGAACAACAGCATCTTTTCAACTACGGCAGCATTTCAACAACAGCAGCATTTCAACTTTACGACCACGGCCTAATTTTGAGTAAGGCAGCATTTGGACCTCAGCATCAGTACAACTACGGCATACTTTATTTAGACTCCAGCAGAATTTCAATTGAGGCAGAATTTCTATGACGGGAGCATTTACACAACAACAGCTTATCTACAAGGCAATAATATTGACTATGGATGCACATCAATTTGTCTATGGCCTGATTTCGACAATGGCCTGATTTTGACCAAAGGAGCTTTTGGTTAACCTCCTTTTCACTACAGTAACTATTTGACTAAGGCATAATTTAGACCACAGCATCACTAGAACAATGGCATTCTTTCAACTACCGCAGCATTGCAACAACGGCAGCATTTATACGACAGCGGCTTATCCACAACACCATCATATCGCCAACAGACAGATTTCGACGACAGGATCATTTGGACAACAACCTAATTATGGCAACAGCAACAGTTTGACTATGGCAAGATTTAGACTGAGGTAGCATTTGGCTACCGCCTAATTTTGAGTAAGGCAGCATTTCAACCCTAAGCATCAGTACAACAACAGCATTCTTTCAACTATGGCAGCATTTCGACCATGGCATAATTTCTACTATTACATAATTTCTACAATGCCATATTTTTATTTACCTCATTTTGACAACAGCAGCATTTTGACAAAGGCTTCATTTCCACTTAGGTAGCATTTCGACTCATCAGCATTTCCATTACTAAAGCATTTACTCAACACGATAATATGAATTATGAATGCATTTCTATAAAGGCATCATTTTGACCAAGGCATCAATTCTACAACGGACTGATTTTGACCATTTCAACAAAGGCATCATTTCGAGTACGGCCTCATTTAGACTACAACCTTACTTTGAATACAGCCTAATTTTGACTACAGCATCCTATTTAAACTATGGCAGCATTTACAGTGCAGCAGCACTTTGAGTACGGCAGCATTTCAACATTTTGACTACAGCCTGAGTTCAACAATGACATCATTGGCTGCCGTGCATCACCCAAGTGGGTGCTACACACTGGTGAGTGAGGTCCCCCCCCTTCACTGTAAAGCTTCTTTGAGTGTCTATAAAAGCGCTATATAAATTCAATCAATTATTATTAGCTGTTGCATCATTATGAATACTGCAGCATTACGACTATTGCAGCATTTAAACAAGCCATCATTCTGACTACCACAGGATTTTGACTGCAGCAGCAATTTGCCTCCTACAGGTGTTCGACTACGGCAGCATAACGAGCACTGCTGTACTTCTGGGTTCTTCTGGATCAATGATTCAACAAACCTTAATCAGCTCCAGCTGAGCGTCCTTGGTGGTGCGGTCGGACCTTCGATGGCCACGCAGCTGTCCTTTGGTCTCCATACCCCTCAGCCAGCTGTCCAGTCGCTGGAACTTCTGCTCCATCTGCCGCAGCTTTGCTAGGGCGCTGTTGAGCTGGGCCCTGGTGTCCCCCAGTCGGCCCTGGTACAGCCGCCACTCCTGCTGGGCCATCTCCAGGGCTCGCTCCTCCATCTGGGGCAGCCCCCACGGGGTGACCAGCTCCCGGCACACAAGGAGGTTGTTGAGCAGGGCCTGGCCCTCTGTGCAGTGCAGCTGCAGTTCCTGTATTCAGCAGCAGAGGGTCGACTTTAGCTTTCATAACAATTATCAAATAATGTCGTAATGGACACAATATCATCGGAAAGGCAATTATTAACAGAAAAATAACTACAAGGTGCAGAATATCATCATTTTAGAAGAAGAGGATGAATGATAAACATAACAGCTACCACAAATTCATCACCAATAACTTGCAAAGGACTATTAGTTATATAGAGAGACTTTCTCTTCTTATATATGAAGAGAAAGTCAATTTGGCAACTTTGAAGAGGCTGAATGAGTATGTCGATTTTAATTTTAAGTATAATGGAATAGGAGAGGATAAAAAATATTATTTCATAAGGAAGAAGATATTCATGGAGCAAGACATCGTATGCTTTTGATGAACATTCAATACGTTTTTTGATATCTACAGTTTATTTTCCTTGACAATGCAAAAATATATATATATTCTTTAGAAAAAGAAGAAAATGAAAAAGAAGAACAAACTGTAGGGGAAACCAAAGTTATTCATTCGAGACCTGCAGCTTCTGGAGCGTCTCCTCCAGCGTGTCCACGTCTCCCTCCAGCTGGGTGTAGCAGCTCAGCTTCTCCTGCTCCTCCTCCAGCCAGTCCTCGAACACCTGGAGGGCCCGCTGGTACTCGTGGTGGGACATCACCAGCTCCTCCGCCGTACCGACCGCCATCTGGGGGGGAGAGCACCTCGTCAGCGGCAACGCATAAACTAAATGAGCCAACCCTGAGCTACAAATGCGTTTTGAAAGCCTTTGGAAATTTTAAAGGAAGTCCTCTGGCTCTGGCAATAATGGTACAATGCCAGACTCTTGACGTGCCTAAAGATTTGCTTGCACACTAAGAAACACCAACTCCCAACTATAGATTGTTGGCCACAGTTACCCATTAGCCTTATTAAGCAAAAGTAAGTAATATCTGCTTCTTATGTTACCATGGCGTTCTCTCTGACAGCGTTGTAGCGCTCCTGCAGGTCCTGCAGCTCCAGCTGTGAGACGTAGTGTTCGGCCATCTTGGCACTTTTCAGGCTGATGGTGTCCAGCAAGGCACTGTGGCTGAGCACTTCCTCGTGGAGCAGCTAGGAATGATCATAGGAAACAGGTCTTGGGTTATAATTGTAAGTAATGTGAATACGTTCAGCAAGTAACTCTCTGGTCTGTTGGGGAGATATTGTTGAATGGTGACTCTGCCCTCAGCATAATTCTCTGAAGTGCGACAGTTTGAGAAAAAAAATGTACGGAAGTGGGACTAAGTGCTCATTTTTAAGAAGACCAATATCATTCTAAGTAGATGTGGATGTTCTATACATTTGATGAATATCATTTCGAAGATCGAAGAAAGTATTTACATTTGATGAATATAGTTTTAAGAAGGGGACTAAAGCGTATATTTGATGAAGAGGAAGATACTTTTCCAGTATATACAGTACATCTAATTAAGAAGGTACTCTGAAGAAGAAAATAGATACTTAAGTACGTGCTTTTCTTTACCTTGGCTTTGCCCAGATTGGCACTTTTGTCTCTCATCTCCGAGCAGGGTTTAGTCCCAGACTCCAGGCTCTCTTCCACTTGCTCGATCCAGGCCACGAACTGTTGGACGTCCTCCTGGTAGCTTGTCCACTGAGACAGGGATCCCTCCAGTTGACTGCAGAGATAATCAAACGACTTGCTTAGGAAGAGGACAAAGAGGTAGCATGAGGAGGCCACGGCATCATATGCAACTTCATGTTATCCCAATGGATGTTAATTCTTAACCCTGGAAAAGTAAGATCAAACTTAAGAATCTCACATTTTCGGCCTTAAGATTGCAACATAAAAAATTGAAGAAACCTTTTGCACTGAATGGAGGCAGAGAGCAGCGCATCCCAGGAGTCCTTGAGGTCCTGTATGTTCTTCTGCACCACTGGAACCCCCTCCGTCGACGTGTTCCTCTGGACAGACTCTCCCCTGGTGGTCAGCATTTTCAGCTGGATCTCCTTCTCTTGTCGTGCAGAGAGCAAGGCCTGGGAACCATGGATGTTAGAAGTGCAGCATTAATGATCATGGAGGGTTTACCCAACAGCGTATCCCCAAATGTTTCCCTCCACACCACTGACAATTACTCATTACCTCCAGTTTGATCATCCTGCTGTCAAGGACGTTTTTGTCTGCGGTGGGTGCACAGTAGGTCTGCAGCATGTGGCTAGTGTCGGTCACCCAGTTTTGCAGCTCTTTGAGCCCCTGGGCAAACATCTGGTGTTCGGTGACTATCCTGTCAATTCTTGAAGCCTTCTCCTGCAAGAACCGCGGAACAGAAGTGATCGTCCCAGAAGTTTTGCTTTCCAGACAAATCAAGACAACCTAGTATTTCGGATGTACTGTTTTATAGTATTGGATATGTTCAGTCAGGAACATTATCTGCTGGAATATCCTCTGTAAAATGTACAATTGATAAAAAAGGATCTTTCGATATTATCATCTTGCTTCTTGCTCTGTCTTTTGAGGTTAAATAACGATGCAGAGGGAAGAGCTCCGTTCAGGCTGACTGTAGCTCTGCTGTCTCCTGTCACGCGATCGCTCTTCCAGAGGAGATCCACAGGGCAGAGTTTGGGTGTCGAAAAACATTTTTTTGTCCAGTAACAAGTTCAGCTTTAACAGACTAACAGACAAATAAGGGAGCATGGTAGGTACATTCTTGACACATTGCAATATTTCTTTTTATTTTCTGTGCAACTGGATATGCAAGTCAAAGTTGTTTATTATCTTTGTGAATTAACTGGCGGCGCCACATACACCGTGTGCATTCACACAAGTCATCAGTCAGTGCAGTGGATGTTTTAAGGTTAACCTGAGTGCTCAATAGACTTCGGCCATGTGTTCCTAGCTTAGAAATCCTACTTCTGATCTTTAAAAACAACAGAGATGAAGACAGAGAGGGAGCAAGAGACAAGTAGGCACACAAGACAAGAAGACTTAGCGAACATGGGCCGTAGGCGAGACAGGGGCGCCGGGCGATACCGTACCTTGGTGAGGTTGGTTAAAGCTAGGTACTGGGCGGAGAGCTGAGACACATGGTGCATAAAGCCCTTGCCGGCAGCATGTTCGTCCCACAGCAGCTGGGCCTTCTCCCTGAGTCTGCTCAGGTGCACATCCTGAGAGGCTAAGTCCTCCAGCACGGACTGGAAGAGCACAAGCATGTTAACGGGGAGGCATGCAAGCAAGAAGGAACAAGAGACAAGAAACACCAGGGACAGTTAAACATGTTGACAAGCATTGGAGGGTTAGCAGTGTGCAACATGTGAACGAAGAGAGAAATGGCCTGCAAAGGCAAGTTGAACCAAGCACTCTGAGATGCAAGATGGTGGTCAGAGCATGGCGCAAGGCTTTTCTTTTTGCAGACATTGCTAAACACTGGACATTAAAGAGTAGAGAGAGCTTTGACTGCTCAGCAGATATGACAAACATAATGGCAGGAATGCTTAAAAAGAAAGTTAGTTAGTTAGTGTCTGCTACAGAAAACAGCCTCGGCTATCATTGTGGAGGTTCTAAACTGTTCTAAAGCTGTTGGAAGTTGAAATGGAGAGCTGGTTAAAGGCGGTCGTGAGGGGTGAACCGGGCTCTCGGGGTGGAGTGGGGTGAAGGTCCACTACCAGAATCAATGACCTGCTTGGATACATTACCTGCAGTTTATGGAGCTCCTGCTTCTTGGCTCCGAGATCATGGAGACGTGTGCTGCTCTCCTGCACCGCCTGCTCTGTTACATTCAGCCAACCCTGGAGTGGTTCGGCACTCGTCTCAAAGTCCTTCATCTGACATACTAGGTTCTGAGGAGAGCAACATCTGATTGGTTATGAAGAGGATCAGTAATATCTGAATGGTTATGAAGGATATCAATAACAACTGATTGGTTATGAAGCAGATCAATCTTCATTGGAGGAGAGATGCTTTTCAGTGGTTCACCTGTAGGCTCGTCTCTCTGCTGTGCAGGTTGGACATGAGGTTCTTCCAGTCGTCCCGGGCGCTGTTGGTCTTGGCCCGCACGCCCTCCACCCTGTCCTTTGCCGCCACGCTGGTGAACAGCTCGCTGCTCACCAGCACACCATTCACCTTGCTCTGGCTCTTCTCCCTTTCACCGAGGAACTCCTGGGGAACAGGGAGCACACACTGGGGTCAAGTACAGTTCATATGTACACTGTCAATCAGAACACCATAAAATCATAATCATAAAATTAGTCTTTTGAATCAGCATTTTAATCGACTGAAAGATCAACACACATTGCACAATTTTTTTTCATAGAATCAGGTATGTTTCCATTTACCTGGATCTTCTGGAGGCTGGAGGACGCCTCACTGAGGTTCTGCGGCACGTCGAAGCACTTGGCAGTGTTGATCTTGGCGTTGACCAGCCACTGCTGGAACTCTCTGAAGGCCGAGCGGAAGCCCTGGTCCAGCAGCTTCTCCTTACTCTGGCACCCTCTGGAGGCCTGGAGGCTGAGACTGGAACAAAAAGCCATGCCATGGCGTCTTTAAGAAATACAATCGGGCGTGTCGGCATCAGTGGCTGGCTAGAAATCACATGGTTAATCCCCAAAGGGGCTTAACGAATAATGGATGCATGAATAACATCATTTCACCAAATTTGTGTTTCAATTGCCGGTGAAGTGTGTGATCAGTGACTATTTGCTGGTTTGCTCCAGATTGTTTTCATTCTTGGTTATATTGGGTAAACCTGATAATTCTCATAGTGCTTCCAGTTGTATTGGGCCTACCGGTCGCATTGGGGTTCCCTGGTTTATTTGGCCTACCTGTTGTATTCTTTAATGAGGGAAGACACTTTCTCTGACAGCTTGCCCAGGTCTCTGGAGAACCGGCATAGGTCATTGAGCTGAGTTTTCAAACTCTCTGACGTAGGCTCAGCTTTCACCAGGTCCGCCAGCGTGGCCTGGGAGTGACGGAAATGAGGATCAATACCTGGAGATCAATGACCACATACACTCCATCCTGTCTCTGCATTCATATTTCGAACGCCCATCCTTCATAAATTCAGACTCAGGCTATATACGCTATAGTGCATACATTTATAGGATGACTTGTCAAAGGCTGTTAAAGATCGAGTTCAACCACTCAAGGACAAGACAGAGGATGTCAGAGAGGTCCGATGAATCCTGGCAAATGTATTTAGGATTCATAAGGATCTGACGAGAAGGTACTGGTATAGATCGAGCTATACCAGTACCTTCCTTCCTGTGATAACTTAGGAACACATAGGAACAACTGGTCCTATGCCCGAAGCGGGCCTGCTTAAATGCAGAAAATCTGAAACAGACCTTTGCCAGCTGCCAGGCCTTGACACACTCCTCCCCACTGTGTTTTCCCTCGCACTGGGCCAGCCTGAGGCGGCAGTCATGGAGCTGGGCACCGAAGTCGTGCAGGTCCTGCCCCAGCCGAGATGACAGAACGCTGAACTCCTGCTCGGAGCTGGCGATCTGGGAGAGGGAGGTCTCCAGGCCAGCCCTGGTCTGCAGGGCGCCGCGCTCCCACTGTTCCCACGACGACAGCAGGGCCGCCTCCTCGCGCTCCACGGCCTCGAAGCCCCCGGAGCCGGTGTGGTCCCGGGCCGCCGCGCCACTGCGCTGAACCCGGCTCAGCCTCTCCCTGCCCCGCTGCTTTGAGTCCAGCAGCTCCTGCATGGAGGAGGTCCGGAACGGGATTAGCTGCAGCCCTGTGCCCTGAACCTCTGGTTCAAGCAGCTGTAGACGTCAAGCCACTAAGCCGCACATCGGCGGCAGTGGTAGCGGGGATACAAGACGTCGACTAGCTCATTGAGTCAGAATCAGAATCATTGAAATTGGTATAGAGAAAATGTACACGGAATTCAATTCGGTGCAGGTTTCCGCTTTCGAGTTTGGCGTCTTTGCTCGAGGACTCCTCAGGACTCCCAGAGACGCGGTAGTGGACGACCACTTACCACATGACCGGGTCTACCTGTTGACCGGGTCCACCCAGTTAGACCCACTGGCCCGGTCACTCCCCAGCAGGCGTTGATCCGTACCTGCACCTTGGACAGCTTTCTCCTTATTGAAGTGGTGTCTCCAGACAGGTCTGACCAGCGCTGAAGCTCCTCCTTGGCCGAGATGAGCCAGTCGTTGAAGTCCCGGACAGCGTCCAGGTACTGCTCGTGCTCGGACACAATACCCTCCATGGAGTGCACTTTGCCCTTTGAGTGAGGGCAGGAAGACGGTTGTTATTTTGGGGGGATTTAGCAGAACGCCAAGATTTTGGAAAGATACGAGTTTAGTGTAACATAGTAGCAGGCATTTGTTCGTCTTTGTTTATTTGTTTCCTTCTTCAGGGTTCCATTAGACTTGTACTGTGTATACAGTGCCCTGTACTTCACTGTAATTATTTAAATGCTAGGTCACTGAAAAAACTGCTAGTAAACTAGCACTTTGTTTACTTCGTCGTTCTTGGACAGTGAGGTTGACCTAGGACGAACCATGTACGTCAAATATACCACATACTATTTAACCCCTACCAGCCCTCTTTGTTTTCCCACCTTGACCACGGCGGAGAGGTCGGCAAAGTGGACGTTGAGCTCTGCCCTCTGCTCCGGTCCGAACATCTGGTCGGCGGTCTTCTCGTGCAGCTCCACTGCCTTCTCGGTGAGGCGCGACAGCACCCCCGCGTGGGCCTCCACGTCGGCCTGCACGGCCCGCAGGCGCTCCAGCAGGGAGGCCTTCTCCTTCAGCCCGGGCTGCTGGGGCAGGTTCATGCTCACCTCCTGCTCCACCGTCTCCAGCCACTGCTGCAGCTGGCTCCGGCTCTCCTGGTAGCAGCTCCACTGGGCCACTGTCCATTCCAGGCGGCTGAGGGGGGCGGGACGAAACACAATGGGAAATCAAAGATCAACGAAATCAACCTATTTTTGGATTTCCCTGTCTGTTTCATTGCATTCTCATTGCATTTGAACATGTCCGCAAAGGTTTAAGTTTTTGTTACCTGTCCGTTTCCGCACTTGTAAAAATTAGCCAAAAATTGCAAAAGTAGTTTAGAAAAGGTGGTCAAAATGATGATAAATGATCATGCAACATTTTGGATAGTTGGACAGTGCACCTCTCTTTTGGGGTATTTTTTGCCTTTGAAGGACAACTAAGTGGATTGAGCCAGAGGGAATGACAATGCTGACTGCAATGGCTTAAGGAGTTTTTGACTTGGCAGGTGGCTGTTCTCACAGGTTGAATCACCTGGATAGGACCAGGTCCTACCTACAAAATAGGAACTGCTTTGTTTCCATTGGAGACTTTGTATCAGAATTAACCAACGTGACATGTGGAGTCCCACAAGGATCGATCTTAGGACCCTCTTTATTCAACATCTACATGCTCTCACTAGGGCAAATCTTGCAAAATAACAATATCGACCATCATTGCTATGCTGATGACATGCATCAGCATAGCAATGTTGATCTGATACCAGAGAGATACATGATCTGTTCTTAAATACATTGCACTTTCTAAAAAAATTGTTGCCTTTATTTTCTATATATTTTGCTAATTTTGTAACTCTGTCTATGTTTTCTTTTACTTATCTATGATTTAATTTTTATTGTATGACAATGTTTCTATGTGAAGCCTTTTGGGTCTGCCTCGTGTAAGAAAAGGGCTTTATAAATGAAGTTGCCTTGCCTTGCCTACAACGCCAATCAGTCAATATTGAAAGAGCTCAGAAGCCGTTGGATAAGAGGGTCAGTTCCAGCGGGGCCCAGCAGAGGCTTGTGTCTCCTCACCTGTGGCAGCTCATGGAGGTCATCAGCATGTTGGCCCAGGAGTCCTTGAGCCGCTGCAGCTGGGAGCGGATGGCCTCCTGGCCCTCCGGACTGTTGTGCTTCAGGACCTGCTCCCCCTTCCCCACGGTCATGTTCAGCTTCACCTCCCCCTCGCCCTTCATCAGCAGGATATCCTGACGGAGAACCGAGCACACTGGATTCATACGAGGCTTCTTGACCTTTCTTTACCAGATCATGCACACCACATCAGAACCGCTTCACGGGTGGACGACTCGTTTGTAAACCGCGCGGTAAGGCCCTACGTGCGGTGGAAGATTTCGTTAGGCTTTTGTTTTGGTTGTTGTTTGCTGTAGGGATGCAGCACTTTAGATGGTTGTGTGTAGGCCTACTTTATCTCCTGAGCTATGCAGCCTAATTGATTAGGAATAGGGTTATGTCTGAGATGGAACTATTTGAGTGTTTGGTTTCCCTTAAAGCGTGTGCGGTATGATATTATACTAATTATCACTAATGATATCCCAAGATCACAACGAGACAAACTGCAAAGGGTTTGTTCCACTAACCTGTACGAGCCCCAGCCTCTTCTCCAGCGTCTCCTTGTTGCCCACGGTGCTATCGAGCGAGGCCAGGCGCTCCTGGGCCCCATTGAGCCAGGACCAGGTGCTCTGCAGGGTGTCCTGGAAGGCCTGCTGCTCCTGCAGGGTGAGCTGGCAGCTGCGTAGCCGTTCGCGGGCGCGCCGCAGCAGCGCCTGCTGCTGGGACTGCAGCTGGGCCGACACCCGCGTCTCACTGCCGTCGCCGCGCCCGCCCTCGTTCAGGGCCTGCGCCTCCTGGCACAAGCGCTCGAACGAGTCCCTGGGAGGGTGGCATGCAAAATCCAAATGCTTTTATCCGGAGCAAACTACCCAAGGTAACTTCCAGCTTGGGGTCCACTGCGCTATCCGGACCCCAAGAAACGGGAGAAAAAGAGGGGAAGTAGTGTGCTTTGATGATGGAAGGGAAGCTGATGATTGCCTTTGTGCGTACCTCTCTTTGAGCACCTCTTGCTGATACTCCTCCACCTGCTCCAGCATGGCCTTCTCCGGGCCTCGCTGCTGCTGGGCCTCAGACAGGTCAGTGGTCATCCTCTTCTCCATGTGCTCCAGCCACCAGCGCAGCTTCTTCAGCCGGCCCTCGAACCTGGGAGCACGGGGAGAGGCTTTAGAAAGGGTCCTCTCAATCTTAAAAACAAGAGTTGTGAGATGTACTGCCAGCCCTGAAATCATGAGCATCATCTGTCACTTATTGACCGGACAGAACTTTACAGAAAATTTGCAGCAAACTTAACAATATCACTATGCAAATAGCTAACCCTAGAATTGTAAAAAGAAACAAAGAACCAACATGTCACTCACTCAATCGACCTAGCAAGGTATACTAACAAAGGTAGTATACCTAGGTTGTTACCTATATAGGTAGTTACCGACCAACCTACCTTCCTATACCTAGTTTACTACACAGGTAACTATCTCTCTATGTCTAGATTAAAGATCTAACTACCAACCTACTTACCTACATGGGAATATGGCACTAACTAACTGCGTAACTACCGTTCAATAGTTTGGGGTCACTTAGAAATGTTTTTTCAATGAAGACAACATTAAATGAATCAGAAATACAGTCTAGACATTGTTAATGTTGTAAATGACTATTCTGGCTTGAAACGGCAGATTTTTCATGGAATACCTACGTAGGTGTACAGAGGCCCATTTCCAGCAACCATCACTCTTGTGTTCTAAAGGCTCTAACTAGCTGATCGTGTTAAAAGGCTAACTGATGATTAGAAAACCCTTGTGCAATTATGTTAGCACAGCTGAAAACTGTTGAACGATAGTGTAGGTGTTAACAGCGAGTGGATGGCCTACCCCTTCATGAGGGAGGCGCTGTCCTCCAGGATCTGCTGGTTCTGCCGACACTGCTCCACAAAGCTGTCCCAGTCCTGCTGGATGGAGGAGAGGTTCTGCTGGACCTGGCCGGCGCTGGCCTTTGGGAGGTGGAGGAGCAGCTTCTCCCCTTCCTCACAGACCTGCGTGAGACGCACCTCTCCCTCCTCCACGCGCTCCATCGCTCCCTGGACAAGAACAGGGACATACCCCTTAAGCAGAATCCTTTGTGCAGTGTGTCGTTACATTACATTTACATTTAGGGCATCTAACAGACGGCTCTATCCAAAGCGACTTACAACGGTTAGCAAACACTTTGTCACACCGACAGCATAGTCAACCATGCAAGGCGACAGCCAGCTCGTCGGGAGCAGTCAGCCCGAGGTGTCTCGCTCAAGGACCCTTCGACACTCTAGGAGGAGTAGGGAATCAAACTAGCAACCTTCCAGTTACCGGTCAACCCGCTCTACCTCATGTGCTGAGCCGACTTGACTTTAGTCTGTGCCTAAAGTCGCATGTCGCTCTTGGCCTGGCGGCCGGTTGGCGCTCCCTTCAGTTTTGTCTGAATAGACTAGCTAGCGATGTTTGCGTTTGGTCCCACTCAAAGGGGACTGAATACCGGTACCTTGATCTTCTGGAGTTTGCGATCAACGACACAGGTGTCCCCTGATCGGTCTGAGCATTCTTTCACGATCTCTCTCTGTTCAGAGAGCCATCGATGAAACTCCTGGACAAGGTCTGATGAGAGAGTGATAGAGAGATAGAGAGATAGATAGATAGATAGATAGATAGATAGATATATAGATAGATAGATAGATAGATAGATAGATAGATAGATAGATAGATAGATAGATAGATAGATAGATAGATAGATAGAGAGAGAGAGAGAGAGAGAGAGAGAGAGAGAGAGAGAGAGAGAGAGAGAGAGAGAGAGAGAGGCATTTATGTATATAGTCCCAAAGGCCAGGTATCTCCACAGACTAAACCACGTTGAGGTGTCTCCACAGACTGAATCAGGTTGAGGTGTCTCCACAGACTGAATCAGGTTGAGGGGTCACCACAGACTGAATCAGGTTGAGGGGTCACCACAGACTGAATCAGGTTGAGGTGTCTCCACAGACTGAATCAGGTTGAGGGGTCACCACAGACTGAATCAGGTTGAGGGGTCACCACAGACTGAATCAGGTTGAGGGGTCACCACAGACTGAATCAGGTTGAGGGGTCACCACAGACTGAATCAGGTTGAGGTATCTCCACAGACTGAATCAGGTTGAGGTATCTCACCATTGAAGTGTTGCTGCAGACAGTGCTGCATCCCCACCAGCGTCCTGGCTGAAAGCTGGTTGATGGCCTCATAGCTCTTGATCAGGTCGGTGAGGGCTGATCCCAGGCCAGCCAGCTCTTCAGAGGGGTACTTTCTGCACAGGTTGTTGAGGCTCTCCCTGGTAGCATCGATGCTACCCTGCTGGTTCAGGAGCTCTTTCTGGAGATCCTATAATTGGGGAATATGCTTTGAACTCAAACACTGGTTTCTCTGACTTTTTAAATATCATTGTGTAAGGTCCTGAAGATATGCATTATTGAGTAGACAATGTAATTGATAAATGATAACATATTAACACTCTACTCATTGGAAATACAGGTTTGGCGCAGGCTTATGGCCCTTTGCCTTTTGAAGGGTTGAAAGCTGAAGCTGAAGATGCTATAGTGTGGACTAAATGGACGGCAACAAAGTGTTAAAGCAACAATGGGGGAATGCTAATGTAAACCCTGGTTGGATAAGGATTCAAAATTGGATATGAAGATGAAATCAGACCCATAGTTTCAGTGTTAAAACTGATAAAATAATTGCTATCTGTGGTTCTATATGGGCTGTGGCATTTTGAAAAATAATAGCTTGCAGCAACATATTGAAAAAAATAACTATGAACTTAATTCAAAATTAATTGAACTGAACTAGTTCATTTTAAAATTTGTGAACTGAACTTTGAACTAGCTCATGTAGAAAGTGAACTTTCCCAACATTGTCAACTGGCTCATCTGGAGATTACACTTTCTGTCAGAAAAGCTGAAAGTTGAACCAACGAACCCTTAAGTTTAGAACCATCCTACAGCGCTACCTGCTGAGCCATCCCCTTAATAGCAATAGGGCTGCACCTTGACACTGTAGATATCCTCAGGATCTGACCCCGTGGTTGTTGAAATCAGGGACTCTTCCATACTCTTCAGCCAGTCTGACATCTGGGAAATGTAGTCCTCTAGCTGTTTCCTCTGGGAGCTGAAGTCCTTCAGGTTCCCCCTCGCCTGCTCACACAGCTTGTGGACATTGCTGATCTTCATCTGCAAGTCTGCTTCAAGCGCCTGGCACAAAGAAAGCAACATTTAAATATGCTGGCCTACACCAAGTATACTCGTAGTTGGGCCTTAGAAATGGGGAATTTTATACCTGTAGTTTAGCGGGAGTTTCTTGGCCTCCGCTGTGTTGCTTCAGTTCTTCTACGTTCTCCAGAAGGGTATTCAGTCTCTGCTCTTTCTCCACAATTTCTTTCTGTAAATATACACAGTGGCTATGGGTCATAATTTCCCAGACATATACCAAGACTAGAAGAAGAAGATGTCATCCAAATGGTCTTTGTCCTCTGCTTTTCTCCCAAAGTGTACGTTTACTGGCAAAGAAAGAAACCTGGATTATTGTCACACCCTTGAGCCACCAAGTTAACTTTCAGTACAGAGAGTAGGCTTCCTAAACTGTAGAGCTATCACGAGACCAAGAATCTCTCTTAAGTTAGTTGGTTTTTATTCGACTGTCAATACGATTTGCTCTGCTCTGCGATGGAAGACGGTGGCCATACCTCTACCACAGCGAGCCTGCCGGACATCTTGTGGCTGTCGTTGAGGTTGTTCAGACTTTCACTCAGCTCTAAGGCACAGCTGCTGGCCCAGCTCTCGATGTCGTCACTGATCCTGCGCACTTCCTCCCACACCGCCAAACTCTTGCTGAGGCGGTCGATGTTGTCGTCCACTCTCTCCGACACCTGCAGTCGTGGAGTCCCAGAGTAAGACACTTCATCTGTTGTTTAAACTGGCAGCACAGCATTAAGTGAACCTATAATGTATATTTTGCATACATATGGAAAAGACACTGTATGACTCACCATTCGGTATGATGGATCACATTTATTACCTTTTCGCCCTTTTTCATTTTGGCAGTCTAGCCTTAATTCGTAACTCAACGCGTTTAGGGAGAGCTCTCTTATGTGTCATGTGTCAAGGTTTCTTTTCTCATTGTGTGAAAGCCTCTCTCAGTGATAAAGCAGACTTTCACCAATACTGTATAGGATCCCACTCACATCCAGCCACTGATCCACCAGCGTCTCCACATCCTTCTTCATGACCTGCGCGTCGCACTCCGGGATCATCCTCAGCTCGCTGAGCAGCTGCTTCCCCCGGCTGGAGAAGAGGTCCAGCTCCTGCTGCTTACCAGACATGTTGGTCTTCACCCCCTCATGCTGCACCAGGACATGGGAAGAGAAGGGAAGACACACAGACAACTCATTGATTTATAAGGATGGAGATTGAAGATAAGAAGTGTCTGCAGCAGGAGGAGGTGTTTAGAAAGCTTGACAGCTTTACTAAATGGAACCAAATCTCTGGGTGCAAATATTCATACTCAGTAGTGCTAAAAGTGTTTCACTCGTCTGGGTTCGATCCTAAATGTCTGCAGCCAACCTGGGCGACATCTTCCTCACTCATTGAGAAAGATGCCAAAACTGCAGCCTGCATGAACATTGCATTTCCATGATGTGACTGACCTTGGATAATGGGTGAGTGATTGCTAATGATGGTAGTTGGACCAACCTTGGATAGGGATCTCTTGGTTTCTTCGTGGTCCTTGAGAGCAGAGCTGATATCCACCACAGCTTCTGTGCTGTCCACGATGCCAGTGATGGAGGTCTTCAGACCCTGGTACTCTCTCATCAGTTCCACCAGGACCCCACACTGCTCCTGCCTGTCAGAAAAACAGTGTTACTGTTGTTTATTCACCAGGAGCAGTTTACTGGCTGAATGGTTAAACGGTTTGGTTATGTTTGTAAAGATGGTAAACTATAAAGACTGTTTCAAGGTGTAAGTGGGCGTATCCAACTAGATGTATGAATGATAGATCAGCAACGTTTGCTACAGTCCACTGGTTAGGCTGGTAGACTGATCTATCCAGCACACATCTAGCTGGACAAGCCCACTTGTGATGTCGCTAAAATAGAGGAAAAGGCTGCTTTAAATCTCCCCAGTCTCCCCGTACCTGTCTGAGATGAGTCTCTTGGTGTCCTCCCAGGTGGACTTCAACAGGCCGATCTCCCGCAGCACCTCCCCTGCGAACTCTGCGTCGCGCTGGGCGAGTTGCTGGCCCTTGTCCCTCAGCCACTGCTCCTCGTGCTGGTGCGACTGGAGCTCGTCCTCCAACTGGTTGAAGAAACGCAGCCTGGCGGAGGGGGCGGAGGTGGTCAAAGCCTGCAACATCCCGCTCATACTAGTGGGAACGTGAATACGCTGCTAACAACCACGCCTGTATCTCACGATGTGTTTTGAAACGCGATAACGGCCGTGAGCACGGTGACGATGCTGCCATTGCCTACTGGCCCCGGGGCTCCGCTCACCTCTGCTGCAGAGCCTGAAGGCTGGGCTCCTTCATGCTCTGGTGGTCGGCCTTCTCCTCAATGTCCTCCACGGTCTTCAGCAGCTGCTCCTTGCGCTGCCTGAAGGAGGTCCACAGGGCGCCCAGGGCGTCCGCCTCGCTCTGCTTGGAGCCCAGCAGGCTCCGGACGGCGTCCACCTCGGCGCTCAGCGCGTCGGCCATGCGCCGGCAGGAGGTACGCGCCCCCTGGCCGTCGCCCACGTGCAGGTGGCCCTTGCAGAGGCCACTGTCCAAGCCGGCCGCCAGGGACTCCAGCCGGCCCACCTCGGGCAGAACGGCCGACAGCTCCTGCTGCAGCTCCTCCACGCGGGCGCGGTCCCAGCTGCCCGCGCCCTCCACCGTCTGCCTCAGGCCCTGCAGGGTCGCCGCCGTCGTGCCCTGGGTCTGCAGGAAGGCCTGCAGCCGCTCCAGGCACTCCAGCTGGAGCTCGGCCGCCTGCCGGGCCTCCAGGTAGGGCAGGAGGCAGTTCTCCAGTCGGCCGTGGAGGAGCTGGGCGTCGCCGGGCTCACAGGCCCGACACAGGCACTCCGTCTGCTGCTCCAGGATCTGCTTCACGACCGCCTGCTTCTGGAGAGCGGCTCGGTTATCCTGACAGAGAGAGAGAGAGAGAGAGAGAGAGAGAGAGAGAGAGAGAGAGAGAGAGAGAGAGAGAGACTGTCTTTCAGTATACCGTTCCATGGTCACAATGTCTTGCAGTGTTTGGTTTGTTGCACCACCCGAGGCAGGAGGGCGCTATTCCTTTCTGCACCTGAAAGGTCGCCCTGCCATGGAATAATGTCTCTCTTTTGAGGTCCTTAAAGCAATGACCTCAAAACTGAATTCTGTTCTTCAGCGCCACCGCTGTCCTCCTCACCTTCACTTGCGTCACGGCCGGTGGCAGGTGGGTGGTGTTTATCTGAGAGGCTGAGTGGAGGGTGGAGAGCATGCTCTCGCCCCACTGGGAGAACTTCACCAGAGCCTGGTCGAACTGCTCCACCTGCGACAAGTGGCTCTGCAGCTCCTGGGTCCTGGTGGTGGAGAAGAATGTCAGAAAGATGTGAGAATAAGTGTTAGCCTTTTAACAAATACTGAGTTATTTAACCATGACAATAACTAGTATTCATCTTTTGAACAACAAATTGAACTTAGAACCTGGCTAATATATGCTAATACTAGAGCTTAAAGTAGCAAAAGTAAAGCTGAACAGAAATATAAGCTACTGTATATTTTGTCAAAATGTCAACCAATTTCACTTTATGAGGTTTTCTAACAATAATATCAATACCCCTAGCCTGCCTATCGTCCCCCAGTGGCTAGAAATGGCGTGAGGTGTAAAACGAGCACTAGGTATCCTACTCTGTCTTTGAATATGGGGCCAGGTTACCTCCCCTTCCTCTGCTTTGCCCGCCCAGAGAATTTGGTCCGCCAATGAGCTACGACCGTGCGAGCGCCACATGTGTGTGTGTGTGAATACACACACTGTAAAACAAGTGTTTTACACTTCTTCTTCTTCTATTGTTATTTGGATAATCGTTGCTAACCTGCTGTTGGTATTAAGGCACATAATACACAACACAATAACGCAAGCTTGCGTAAAGCTCCTATTTGGTGAAAAGACCAGACTGAGTCGGGTTCTCTGACATCTCTGGTAGCCTACTTCCCAACGAGAATCGTAGTGGAAGTACCAGGAATCCACAAACAGCAACAATCCCCAGAGACATCGGAGAATCCAACGCAGTCGTTTGAGATTAGGGTTGCAAAGGGGTGGACAATTTCCGGTAAATTTCTGGTAAATTTCCAGTAAACTGGTTAAGCTGGGATATTTTGGAAATATACCATCTTTGAAACTTTCCATGGGAATTTATGGGAATTATGGGAATTTATGGGAATTAATGGAAATTTAGGGGTACTAACTGGGAATATAGGGTAATGTTATCGAATTGTATCATATCCAAGCATACATATAAGAAAAAATCCATGCAAAATGATACAATTAGTCAAAAGTGTGGTCCAGTCTTCTAGAAATCATCGATACATGTGATGGAGGAATGCCCAGTGCCTGTAGCGGAAGTGGTCTCAATAGCCATGCGGTAAGCAATGTGCTATGTGCATGTGATTGAGGAATGGCATGGATATTCAAGTGTACTTCAATGGCATCTGTTGGTTTTAGTCAAGATTATTGGTTTTAACCTTCAATTTTGAAAATTCCCAGTTTATTTCCATATAATCCGATAAATTCCCGTTCATTACCTTAAATTCCTGTTAATTCGCATAGAAAGTGACCACCAACCCTATTTGAGATTCATAATATCATATATATATAGATATCTATTAGGGCTGTAACGATACGCGTATCGAAACCGAAATCGCGACACTCAAAGCCACGAACCTGTATCGCGGTGTGAGAAGGCAGAAGCGCGATACGCCCTTTCTAACTCTCCGGTCAAATTGTCAGATTGAAATATGCTAATAATTTGTCCAAATAATAGTCTGCTGACACCGCCCCCTCTTATCGATGCCGTAAGTATGCGACAAGATGCCCTCTCTGTGATGACAGCTCTCCGTGGCTACGGAGGATTGCACTTCTCCACAGCCGTCGAAGTCCTCATATGCGATATGAACGACATTTATCCAGAGTGGGCCAAGCGCGAAAAAAAATGCCTGTGTGATCCCTGTCTCTATTGTTTTGTGTGATTTGACCGGCAGTTGGTCTGCTTATGGGTCGGAATAAAGCGGCCACCGATTATTGACAGGACGGGTACTTTATTCTATCGGACTCGTTCGCTTCTTATCTTCACTAGACAGACACACACGCCACCGCTCGCTCTCCTCGCTCGTCCACTCACTCGCTGACGTCACTCACACACAAACATACGCACACTGCCATTCTCGCGCACACACATACGCTATTCGTAACGCTATGCCTCGTTATTGCGACGTTCATGACCTTCATGTTTTTTCCCCATCTATTGAAAGTTAGGCTATTAAACATGTTGCATTCTATATGGCCTGATTATGTCATTATTTAAGCTACATAGCCTAATAAGAAGCGCTAATAGGATATTTGACTAAACCACCAAACTAGTTTTTGCCTACCTGCAAGCATCCTCCAACTGCAATCTTTGGTTATTTATTTATTAATTTAGCTATACTTTGATAGTATTCTTTCTGTTCAAATCTGTTCAATGTTCCAAATTATTTGCTATTAAATGTTACATTAAGTTAATTGTTATATAAGTGTTTTAATTTTTTTTTTTCAATTTAAAAAAATCGTGGGATGTATCGAACCGTGGGCCAAAAATCGTGATACAAACCGAATCGTGAGTTGGTGTATCGTTACAGCCCTAATATCTATATATAACTTGATTTTATTTAGATATAGAGCTCCAGGACTCCCGCCGGAGCACCCGGAGTGTTTTAGAATATTTACAGATCATGGCCAAAAGCTGTGTGTGCCTCCGAATGATATTATGAATCCGAGCCATTGCGATACATCCACTGTAAACACTAGCACATGGTACCGTGGCCGCAAGCTGCTCAGGGCCACACCCCCACCCTCCATCTTGAACCACCTCTAAAATACGGCACATTTGTGGAAAGCTCATTTTGGGACTGGCTCGTTGTGGCCGTAATTCTGCACCAAGGCTGAATTTCTTGAACTGTATTAAATACTGTATCAGGGCCCCTCTAACAACTATATAAAAGCATCCATAAAGTAGGATGCCATGGGACCTTTAATACCTAATCTAAAATATACTATACTATCAGACTTTTTTTTTGCAATGCTAGTTCATGTGAGAAATCAGCCGGGAATGACCCAGTGCCTGCCGCATGGCAGGGCACTGGGGGTCAGAGGTCTGAGGTACTGACCCAGGAGGACAGTACCTCTGACCCTGGGGGTCAGTATCTCTGCCCCAGGAGGTCAGTACCTCTGACTCAGGGGGTCAGTACCTCTGACCCAGGAGGTCAGTACCCCTGACCCTGGGGGTCAGTACCTCTGCCCCAGGGGGTCAGTACCTCTGCCCCAGGAGGTCAGTACCCCTGACCCTGGGAGTCAGTACCTCTGCCCCAGGAGGTCAGTACCTCTGCCCCAGCGCCCTGAGGCAGATCTTCCCCAGGTGGTCCGTACCTCTGGGGCACGGCGGTGTTCTGGGCGCTCCACCTCGTGTGCAGGGTCTCCAGGTCTTCAGTGAGCAGCTGGGCCCTCTGCTGGGGGGCGCTGGACCCCAGGGCGGAGGCCAGGGCCACCAGGCCCGCGTGACACGCCTCCAGGGAGCGCAGCTCAGAGTGCAGACCCTGGAGGGGGTGGAGGGGAGAGGGGAACACATCTGATCCCTCGTCTCATCACATGTTACCAGGAGGTGTGTTTGGGAGGTAGTATAGTAGTATTGTTTTAGTATAGTGCTAGTATTATCGGTTTAGTATAGCACTAATATTATCAGTTTAGTATACTAGATATACGTAGTATCAGTATAGTATAGTATAGTATAGTACTAGTAGTATCAGTGTTGTATAGTAATCGTATTATCAGTATAGTATAGTACTAGTAGTATCAGTGTTGTATAGTAATCGTATTATCAGTATAGTATAGTACTAGTAGTATAGTGCTAGTACTAGCAGTATACTATCTTATCATTAGGATAATATAGTACTTGTAGTATAGTACTAGTACTAGAAGTATGGGTTTTGTGGGTGTGTGCTGTACCCTGCGCTGATCGGTTTGGTTTAGTTTTATTTAGTATGGGGTTTGTGGTGTACCTGTAGGTCCTGCAGCTCGCTGATCAGTTTGGTTTAGTTTTATTTGGCATTGGGTTTGTGGTGTACCTGTAGGTCCTGCAGCTCGCTGATCAGTTTGGTTTAGTTTTATTTGGCATTGGGTTTGTGGTGTACCTGTAAGTCCTGCAGCTCGCTGATCAGTTTGGTTTTGTCGGTGGAGAATCGGCGGCTCTCTGGGTTAGAGAGCGACTCGCTTCTCTCCAAGCAGGATACAAAGCTGGACCGGTCCTTCTCATACCTGCAGCAACAAAGAAGATACCATTATTTATTACACAAGTACTGATTAGTATAAAACAAAATGTGAAATCTGCTATTAACCCATCACTAGCAGCATGCCTATTGCCTAGTGCCTTGGTCAAGGGCAACGGCAGGAATATTAACCACACATGGCTGTCTGGTGGAAACTGGAGCACCTGGAGGAAACCCACGTGAACTCCACCGCCCCCCCCCCCCCCCCCCCCTCCCACACCCTGAGGTTCGAACCCAGGACCTTCTTGCTGTGAGACAGCAGTACTAACCACTGTAGCTTCCACCAGACTAACTCTTAACCCCAGCCCATGTCCATGTGCCACCACGTGTCTCACTTCTGCCAGAGCGACAGCAGCCCCTCCAGCTGGCTCTGTTTGTCCTTGGCCTGCTGTACGCTGACGTCGTAGCTGGCCTGCAGCGCGGCCGCCGCTCTCTCCGCCTCCTCTTTGTCGCTGAGTCTCCGGGCGCTGGCCGACAGGGACAGCACGGCCGCCTTCAGCTTCTCAAGGCCCTGGCACACGTCCTGGGGGGGGGCAACGGGAGGGGGAGGGGGAGTTACCACGCAGGCCGAAGAGATCCCTAACCCTAGCACCTCATTCTCAGCCCGAACCCCTAGCTCTGAACACCAACCCCACCATCTCAACCATCACCCCTAACTCTAAACCCAAGGCAGTCCCAACGCATGTAGAACGTCCTGAGAATCAAGAAGATGCTGATGAGGGACTGTCATCCCCTTCACTTCAGAAGGGGACTGCTTAGCCCTTCCTGTGTTTATGCTTCAGTAAAAGGATGTGGGGACGTACCGTGTGGCTTTGAAGAGCTTTGTAGGTCTCTGATGACGAGGAGCATGATGTGATTGGCTGCTCCAGTGTAGTGTGCAGACCAATGAGTGATGCCTGTGCCTGGAAACATGACCAAATGACAACACTCAGTGTGTTATCAATGTAAGACCGATATTATTGCCAAAAACAGAAATAAACTGACGTCCTGAAAATCATACAACTTAATAAGTCTGTGTCGTCGTTGTAGCTTCTAGGCTACATTAAAGTAATCAAGCAAATAAATACAAACAAAAACAAAAAAAATAAATACAAACCCCAGTTACACTTTGAGGAATCAATAGAAATGGCCAAAAAACGCCCCCCCCTCGATCCTCAGAACTTTGGAGGAGATAATTGTACTACAATGGTTCAAAAAGCCGCCAACTCCTGTGTCCTCCTCCTCCCCCCCCTGCATGTTACCTCCTCCAGGCTGGCGTTGAACCTCTGCTGGTGGGAGAAGCTCTCCTCCAGCCGGGCCTGGAGCTGCTGCACGCTCTCCCTCAGCTCCTCCCAGTACCTCCCCGTCTGGGTGAGCCGCGCCCTGACGCGGGCCGCCTCCCCCGAGGACAGGAACTGGCCCAGCGCCTGGGAGTCGGCCTCCAGCCGGGAGTGGACCTCCTCCCGCTCCCGGAGCTCCGAGCTCACGGCCTGGACACGCGGGGATGGAGAGAGGGGAGGGGAGGAGACAGGGTGAGCGGCGGTGGCTCGGATCACCGCCCATGACGTCACACCGTGGTGTCGGTTGTCAGTCAGAATCCCGTACCTCCAGTGTTGTTCACGTAAAGGTTAATGATATACAAATGAGTAATCATTGAGCCGACGTTTTGATCCAAACAAAGCATCCTAGAGTACATTTCTGTTGGATAAGGAAGATGTGGGTCAAGAGCTTGCGACCCAGCCCTGAGGTAAAGCCCCGGTACCGTCACGGTGCTGATCTGCTGCTCCAGAGGGGCGGAGGAGCTCTTCAGGGGGTCCAGCTGCTTCTCCTTGTCTGAGATCCAGACGGAGAAGGCCTCAAAGCCACGCCCAAACTGCTCCCACTGCACTCGCATCCCCTCCAGGGTCACCACACTGGATCAGAATGGGTGTCACAGGCATGCTATTACACTACTAGGACTACACATACTTTGGTATACACACCCTGACAATAGCAGCTACTGAAGATTACTAAGTGTGTTATTGGGAAGCAACAGCATTGCCTTCTGCTGTTAGTTTTTGTACTCAATGGGAGTCATTACAGAGCTTCCCCGACCTCTTAGACCAGTCACAACAGGCATCAGGTGAAAGTCTAAACACAACATGAGTGCTGCTCAATCTTTAATCTTAACAACTAAGTGTGGAGAGAGGATTGGCCTGGCTCTTTCTTCAGGGATGAAAAGGCCCTTTATATTATTTATACCTTACATTGCAGATTTGGTTTTGCATGGTCATCTGATGTGACGTGATCTGAGACTTTTGTAACTGTGATAAAGGGCTTAACAAATTAAATGTACTTGACGTGACTGATGGAAAACAGTAAGTTCTGCTCTGTTTAGTGTAGTCGGTGAGGGGCGTCCCAAGAGGACATGGTGGTGGGAAGGCGTTGTCTCCTACTCTTTCTTGAGGCCCGCCTCCACCTGGTCCACCTGCTGGCTGAGGGCCCGCGCCTGGCCCAGGAGCAGGGCCTTGTTCCTGGGGCCCAGCTGGATCTCAGTGGCCCTCTTCAGCAGAGTGTTCATGTGGGAGACCTCCGCCTCACACTGCTTCAGTAACACCTAAAGAAACGCACGTCCCAGCTGTGAGTGAGCACATTCTCTGCCGGTGAAACAAACGGGCAATCCGAAACCACATGTGTCTATAAAACACACGTTTGAAGTGGCTTGTAATGTTACGCTTATTCTGATACATGATGCTTCTTATGCTTAAACTGACTTTATAATCACAATTATCAATCAACAATTTGTCCTAAAAAAAATAATTAGCTGCACTTTGTGATATTCAGGTCTATATAAAGTTGTGAGTGTCATGGAGAGCGTGATGCATAGGAAGTGGTCGCTCACCCTGGCCTGGCTCAGCTCCGCCCCGAGGCTCTCGGGACTGCTGAAGTTCAGGTCTCTGTCGGACGCGGCCCGCGCCTTGTTCACAAACTCCCGCACCGCTTCCTGCTGACTGTCAAACTCCTGCCAGGCCGCCAGGGTGACCTGGGGACGACACAGCAGCAGGTGTATAACGACGTGGTCACCTCGTACAAAACACCACGGGTCGGGTTTCACTACTGACATAGTCCTGCAACACGCCCCCATGTACTTGGTATTGGACGGCGTACTGCATGTGGCGCAGAGGATGACACCATAGGTGTCGTTGTGTGAGGTGCATTCTGTCATGTGGTCGGATAATCCACGTCAAGTGACCACCACAGGCGGACTCATGTTGAATTAAGATTCTCACCACCAACGGATGGAGAAGGCGCTTCGATTTGGTCGACTGGTCGTAATGCAACAACATCTCTGCGCCGCGGCCACACTGTAACGATACCCCTCTCTCTGTCCCTCACCTCCAGGCTCTGCTCCTGGGAGTCCATGCTCTGCTCCATCTTGCTGAGCGTGTTCTCAAGGCTCTGCAGGTCCTGCTGCAGGGAGTCCCCCACGCCCTCCTCCGCTTGGAGCTGCTGCCCCCTGGTGGTCAGCTGCTGCACGTCCTTCCGCCGCTGCTTCAGACGCTTCAGCAGTTGCTGTGGACGGCCAGACGCAAGGGGTTACCACGGCGTCAACGCCCGGGGGAATCGGCTGACGTCCCTCCAGCCTAGTGGCCCTTCATCCCTCCATCGTTTACACCCCAGGCCCAACCCCCTCACATTAACCCCTTCATCCACCAACCTGCTCCCCCCAGGAGAATCCCCTCGTATCCCCCCCTATCTCCACCGCCTCATCCCGTGGTCCTTGACACTTGGCCCCGATCCCGGGGCCAAGTTGATCTATTCTGAAAAGTTTATCTATTCAGTTTATCTATTCATTTATCAACCTTTAATTTCTGTACTTTATTTCTGTATTATGTCATTAAGTTATTGTTTCTGAGAAACTGACAAAAATATATAAAACATTGTATCTGACTTTGCTGCCTTATCTCGGTTTAATTTACTTGCCCTAGAATTGAGTAAAAAGTGTTTTCAAAATACATTTTCAAAAACGTAGAAAAAGAAAGAGAAAGAAAGAAACATTCTAATAAAAGGGAAGTTGAAATGATTGAAAGAAAGAAGCCAACAAGCATAGAAACAAAAAATCTATAAAAATAACCAAAAGAAACTGAAAAACGGAGGAAGAAAGAAACACAGAGAGCAGAACTCCTCCTCTCCTCCCACCTGTCTCCCGAGGAGCAGCTGCTGGGCGTCCCGGACCGTCTGGGAGTCCAGTATCCTGACGGCCTCCGCCTGCGCCTCCTTCTGCCCCTCCACCACCTCCGCTAGGGTGCTCCTCACCTCCTCCCGGAACTGGACGCAGTCCCCCACAGCCAGCACCATCTTCTCAGCCTGGGAGCAAGGCAGCACGGAGAGACGCGGATCCACAAGGGCCTTTTAGAATCATGCCTTCTTATCGGCCAGTGGAGTCTAGTTCATACGTAACAATGTTTGACCTGCAGAATGGTCGAAAGGCATCCACCATAGGGGGTCATTTTGGACCCTGTTAGTATGTTCCTATAATTTAGTAACTATAGATTCAGATACTGTTATTTATTATATTGTGTTGTTATGCCTTTTCCTATCTTTTCGTATTTGTTTTTATTTTGTTTTACCAAATGTCCGCACTGGGATGAATAAAGTCTGCCATTTTATCTGTCCTCATCCCACTGTCATTTTTCAGCAAGAGACATTTACCGGGCGACATACCCCAGCCAGTCGATGAAGACAATCACTCTGAACATGAGCCTAGGACACCCAATGTGGCAAAGCGTGTGTATGGTGTTCAGATTTCACCTAGACTATGCAATGCCCCCTCCAACGCCTCCTACTCTTTGTATTTTGTTTGTCCTGGCACTAAAAGTATGCAGGTAAGTATGCAGGTAGATTATTGTTAGAATACTTAGTTGTGTAGCATCTTATTCTAGCTATCATGTTGTCAACGGGAAATGGGTTAACCTAGTGATTGTTTGTGCTCTGCATTTGGTTCTATGAACATCCTTACTGTACCCACAGCGATATATTGTTTCACCTTCTTCTGACAAATGTACCTTTTGCATGTCGCTTTTGATAAAAGCCCTAAATGTCAATTTAAATGTAAAAGTAAAAGCCACAGCAATATCTTTGGGTGTGTTTAAAGTGATTAATTAGTGAGGTGAAAACGATACACCAATGATGCAGCTCTTTTCTTTGTCTGAACTAATCATCATTAATTAACTGTCATTAATGGGTGCTAACCTTGGTACTGACCTGGAAAAGAGTTGTCTTTTGTCTGAGAGGCAAAAGACAATTTATTGGACACAATCTCATGGCTAACTTCAGTCCACTGTGTCTTGCACATCATGGCCTCAATGACTGCCCTTTAAGTCACCACAGGTGTTTATTATGGGATGTACTCCTTTAAACTGGTCTTCCTAAACTGAAACCTAACCACTCTCAGTAGCAGCATTGAACAGTAAAATTAAAACAAGTCTGTGCAAAACGACGTGGAAACACGTCCTCCCTACCTCTGACAGAGAGGCGATGAGGCCCTTGAAGTCTACGGAGAGCTTCCCGAGGGCCCCTCCGTGGCGCTGGCCGTCGCTGTCGCTGCACACCTCTATGAGGGCCGCCATGCGCGTCCGCAGCCAGCCCAGGTTGCCCTCCTGCAGCTCTGCGTCCTGCCGCAGCTCCTGGAGGTTAAGCACACACACACAGAGGATCTGAACAACTGGTCTGAAGCATTACAGGCAGAGGCAGGCTGGGGTTCAGAGTGGCCTCCCCTCCTCACCCCTAACCCTCCCTGGATGGAGGGGTTCCTGTTCTGGGTTCCTTACCTTTGGATTAGGGGAGGTCATATCATTCGTATCATTTGGGGAGATCCTATCACTAGGATTTTACACCTGTGGTCTTATTTTAGTAACAGTGAGAAAAAAAGCATAGATTTCTATATTGAAGATAATATAAGTCAGAAACAAAACAATAATGACCTTAATGACCTGAAGTATTTGACTTCGACTATTGAGGCATGAATAACATCAACAGTACATTAATGATTTATGCGGAGGGAAGTTAATGAGAGCAGATATTTTTTATTGGAAACCTACATAAACAACATACACTAACTATTCACTATATAATATTTCAAGGGGTTTCATCTCAATGTCGTGTTCAGGGCCAGGGTCATGCCCCTAGTGGTAGGAGGAGTCAGGGCGAGGAGAGAGAGCCGCAGACAGTGAGTGTTGGTCGTACCGTGATGGTGGCCTTCACCTGGCCGTATTTACTGGGGTCGTTGGCCCTGCTCCTCAGCAGTCTGAGCTGACTCTCTTTAGAGATGAGCCAGCACGAGAGCTCTGCATACCTACACCACAGAGAAACAGGGACACACAATGAACACACTGCGACCACACTGACTCGGGTCCAAGAATGACAAAAATACACTCGTGACAACGTTATCTTATCTCATCATATGAACTGTTTAAATGAGTAAAATGGGAAAAATCATAGAAATCATAGTCCACAGTTACATGGACGGAAAAATATATTACATAAGAAACATAAACATATATTATTATTATATTATATACACATTTATGTAACAATATACTGTTACTTATGTATGTTTTACAGTGTGCCAGTAGCCATGAGTGGTACTGGATGCAGAATTCACCCCGACATGATTTATCCTAATACCACTTTTAGTTTCACCACTAATCCTGGAATAGCCCTCATGAGCTGAACCCTCTGAACACAGACTGAGCACCGCTGCAGTCTCCCTCCAGAACCGCACGCTGGTACATCAGCAGCCAGCCAGGGAGCTTAGCTTTAACATAGAGTTAGCATAGCATTAGCTTAGCGTTACCTGGCGGCGTACTCCTTCCACTTGTCCTGGTGCTGCATGAGCTTCTGGTGTGTGTTGTCCGCCTCCTCCTGGGCGTCGGCCAGGGCCTGACGGGCCGCCTCCAGGCTGTGGTGGGCCGGGTCCGAGGCCGGCAGCTTCTCACACAGCTCCTCCATCGCCTGGAGCCGCTTCTCGCACACACTCTGGGGGCCCTTCTCCCTGAAGAAGGCCTGCGTTCACACGCACACACGCACACACACACACACACACACACACACACACACACACACACACACACACACACACACACACACACACACACACACACACACACGCACACACACACACAGACACACACAGGCACACACACACACACCATACACACACACCCCTCTGTTTATCAACCTTGTCTTGGTCGTAGCGCTATAGATGAATAATGCTGTTGTGGTCACAGAGGTCCAAGGAAGCTTGAAAAGGCATGAGAACTTTATTTATTTTTGCTCTCAACTGGGAGCAACGTCCTCTTCCCACAAACTACAGCGTCTTTCAGTTAAAGACAGTTTTCATTGTCAGTTGTTGGCGGGGGCCGACTAAGGTAACTTCTTATCAGTTAATGAATTGCCATGGCGACGCTCACCCGGTGCTCCTTCACCAGCCGCTCGCTGCCCACGCTGGCCAGCTGGCGGTTCTCCCGGGTCACCTCCACCTGGCACTCCTGCAGCGACGCCATCATCTTGCTGCTCTCCACCTCCACCTTCAGGTGGAGCAGGTGGAAGGGGGCCTCGGTCTGGACGTCCTGGACAGGGAGGGGAGGAGGACGGGAGCGTTTCAATCACAGAGAGGGTTGTGATGGAGGTGGTGATGGAGGTGGTGGTGGTGGTCGAGGTGGAGGTGGGGGAGGTGGTGGTGGAGGTGGGGGTGGAGGTGGTGATGGAGGTGGTGGTGGAGGTGGGGGTGGAGGTGGGGGTGGAGGTGGGGGTGGAGGTGGTGGTGGTGGTGGAGGTGGAGGTGGTGGAGGTGGAGGTAGTGGTGGAGGTGGAGGTGGAGGTGGAGGTGGTGGTAGTGGAGGTAGTGGTGGAGGTGAAGGTGGTGGTAGTGGTGAAGGAGGTTGTGGTGGTGATGGCGGTGGTGGTGGAGGTGGAGGTGGTGGTGGTAGTGGTGAAGGTGGAGGTGTTGGTGGTGGTGAGGTTATAGTGGTATGCTTTGTGTTGTGGTGGGTGAGCCTAACTATGTTTATACTTCTCTTGCAAAGGAAACCATCCAAACTAACTCAATGACTTGTATGAGGGTTTAGTCCAAAGCACCTCACCATACCATGAGGGTTAACCTTAGTCATCTATTTATTCATTTTGAATCATGATGATTATATGTATTCAAAGTGTTCCTACCTTCCAGTGTTTGTGCAGCTTCCTGACGGTCTCCTGCAGGGACTGCTGCTCCGGTTCAGGCAGGATGTCGGTGAGCTCGTCACAGGCCTTCAGGAAGCTGTTGAGCACGCGCTGGTCCAGCTGGCCGAAGAACTCCTGCAGGACCCAGCATGATGACAAACATTTACGTTTAAGCCACCCAGAGCGACAGCAAGCTCGTCAGGAGCAGTCAGGGTGAGGCGTCTTGCTCAGGGACACCTCGGCACTCGGAGCCGGGGATCGAACTAGGAACCTTCGGGCTACTTCGAGCTACTGCTGCCCCCAAACAGGTCAAAGGTCAGTCCTCTGCCATACAGGGTTTGGACCCTCTGTTCCCTCTTGCTAAGTGATCCATCATAGTTCGACATGAACCAGCCCACAGGTAGATATGGTCTCGGTCTCTATGGTTACCGGCGTACGCCACAGGGCTGAGGTGCACCTCTCCGAAGAAAATAACATGTCGGGCGGCAGCGCAACCTCTGGGATCAACCCCGAGACGTCTGTTAGGTCCGCACAGAACCAGCCTCAGAACCACGGCGCAGAACCAGCCTCAGAACCACGTCGTCGTCTCAGAACCACGTCGTCGTCTCAGAACCACGTCGCAGAAGCTCAAACGTAAGCAGCGTCCTAGAAGCCAACAGCATCCCTGCTGAAGGAGCAAACATTCACCCCAATGTGTTGAGAGGTCCCTGTGTGGTTTACACCTCAAACAGTCACCACCGCTGCCAACCATCGTGTGAATGAACGTATGACGAATGTGTGAATCTCATTATAGCGCACTTTGAGTGACCACAAAGCATTATGGAAGTGCCAATGTGAAAGCATTCCATCGACCGCACAGTCCATTTGTTTGGTGTCTTTGAAGAGTGTATAACTCACGCAGGATGCTACTTGAAGGAGTAAGGATTGCTGTAAGCTTTCTGACGCCGTGGAGACACACTATAGTGTTAGAAGCACTGTGCAATGGGTCAGGCGAGACGTGTTTGTTTGTTGGAGAGAGAGCAGTGATGGATGGACTTATGAAAGCTTGTTATAGGGTCAGATGAACCACTCGAGGCAGTTAATAATGAATGGCTCTCATTTAGCCCTTAACGCACAACACAACGGAACGGAACAAAATGGAGAGTGACAGACACCACCTTGTAGTGGTGAGTGGGTGATTGGGTTGCATAAGGGCACTCAGTCTGTTTTGTTTTCCAAGAGTGAGGCATCAACCTTGTCTTGGGAATCGCCTCTCATGTCATAGAAAACTAATAGAAATTGGGATACAATCCGAACAAAGTCTAAACCGACAGAGACCTGAAGGTCATACCTTCCTCTACTGGAGGAAGACAGCATTTACACAAACACACACACACACACCCCAAACCCCTAATATAACACACACACACACACACACACACACACACACACACACACACACACACACACACACACACACACACACACACACACACACACACACCAAACCCCTAATATAACACACACACAGACACACACACACACACACACACAGAAGTGCCTCTCCTGGTCCCCGGGGTGGGGGCCCTCACCGTGTGTCTCCTCAGCAGCTCCTCGGGGGGGCCCCTCTCGGTCAGGCAGCTCTGGGCCGTCTTCAGCACCTTCTCCAGCTCCAGGCGGGACTCCTCGAAGCGCTTCATCAGGCTGCTGTTGGCCTCCACGTGCTTCCTCCACTCCGCAGACTCCTTGATCATCGCCTGCAGACAGCAGCACCCAGGTCAGTACAAAGGTTAGCACCCAGGTCAGTACCAAGATTAGCACCCAGGTCATCACCCAGGTTAGCACTCAGGTTAGCACCCGGGTTAGTACCCAGGTTAGCTTCTGAAGAATACTGAAGAATAATATACATCGAGAAATGATCAATGATCTCACCGAGTCCCAAATAAAACGTTCTCGACCCTCCGACGACGGTCTTGAAACCCAGTGAGATCATTGATCATTTCTCGATGTATGTTATTCTTCAGTCTTCAATTAAACCAATGAGCAGAAGGGAGGGGTCAAGCCCTCTGTCGGTCAGGTCACAGATGTAGCATATTTCTGATGGATTCTTCTAGAGGCTAGATGCTGAGATTCACTCCCACTCAGTCCAGCGCCTCTCTAGAGACCTCTAGTGGCCCAGTTCTGCACACACACCCGGGGGTGCGTGGCGTGCTGTACCTGTGAGGACGACTGCAGGTCAGCCACGCGTTTCTGCAGCAGCGTGGTCTGCATGTGCTGCAGGGTGCGGCTGCCGTCCAGCGTCTTCTGGAGGCTCTGGTGGCTCCTCTCGATCACCGACAGACACTTCTTACAGCTGTGGGTGTAGGTCACCAGCTCCTGCACACAGCAAGGGGGCAGGCAGGGGGGAGAGGGGAGAGGGGAGAGGGGGGAGGGGGAGATGAACATCAGGGGAAGAGAAACAACCCTGTTAATGATAGATTAACATTGGTGTTACATTTCTATATATCTATATATACAGTATATATCCTTATTTTTAAAAATACAGCACTGTTTTTTTCAATGAAGATAACATTAATAACAATGAATCAGAAATATAGTCTTGACATTGTTAATGTGGTAAATTAATATTCTAACTGGAAACGGTAGATATTTTTATGGAATATCTACATAGGCGTACAGAGTCCCATTTCCAGCAACCATCACTCCTGTGTTCACATTGGGACCCCAAACTTTTGAGCCGTTTACATTTACTTTGGGTATGTGACCGATAACAACCGATCCACTTCATGAAATGCGTTATCATCTAATTAAGGAAACTAAACTTTATGTACCCAAAAGAATGACAAACAATTCCGGAGGATAGAATGTAAAACCATGACACTGATTGGCCGTTAGAAGCACACGTCCCATGACATGAGGAGACCTGTACATTCATGAGAAAAAAAGCTTGCTCTGTAAACTCATATTCATCCCAAACCTGGCATTTGAGTTTGAAGTCCCCGGGCCCCTCTGAGTCCCTGGAGCCGGTGATCCGGCTGGCCTTCTCCAGGGCCTGGTAGAAGCCTGTGATGTTCTTCTCCATCTCCTCCAGCGGGGGCAGCAGAGACTGGGACTCTCGCAGCAGCGGCAGGCATCGCTCTCTGATCTGATTGGACGAGAGTGAAACAATGGGATGAAGAGGGAAAATGTTCTGTGGCACTCTAAGATCAGCCGATCACGCCTCATCAAACAAATACATTTACAGACAACATGCATTTATACACAAGACACAGATAGAGGGAGACACACACACTGACATCTACACAACCATATTCTTACCGAAAAATCTTCCCCTCCACACACACACACACACACACACACTGAAAGAGACACATCTACCCCCCTCAAACACACACAAACCCACCTACATACACCTACATCTAAATAAAGCTGCTAGGTTTCCAGGAGGTGACAGCCACCACAATAAGAGCGTCATCATAACACTCAGACAAGCAGGGCCCACCTTGCCAGCTAGATCAACAGGAAGATGCTGCTACCACAATAAGAGCGTCATAACGCTCAGACAAGCAGGGCCCACCTTGCCAGCGAGATTAACAGGAAGATGCTGCTACCACAATAAGAGTGTCATAACACTGAGGAGAGCCGGCCACACCTTGCCGAGCTGCTCCTTGACGGTGGCCATGAGGGCCAGCATGTGGGAGACCTCCTCCTCCGGGCTGTCCTTGTTCAGGAGTTGGGCACTGCGCCACGCCGCCTTGCACGCTGCCTCCATGGCCGGCAGCTTGTGCTTGGTCTCCTGGAGGAAGCCAGAGGTGGATGGGATGGAGTTCAGTCTTTTCGCCTTTCAAACATTTAGATTCAAAGTGATGTACGGCTCATTCAAACACAGGTCATTAAGGAGCAGGCAGGGGGAATAGGATGCCTACAGGTAAGGCTGCGGACGTTCGGGGATCGAACCTGGAACCTTCCGGCAGGAAGTCACACAACCCTTACCACATGAAAATACTGCTCCTTTGTTACATGTGGTCGTAGATGTCAATGAGATCATAGAATTTATAACACAGTCAGGGTTCCTCAAAGCTTGCAGCCCTCAAACATAAAAACCGAAACAACGCACACACACACAGTTTCTGAAATGATTTGATGTGCAGCCCGATTGATGCCCAACAGTACCTCAACGTCCTGGACGAAGGTTCTGACATTGAGGAAGGAGACCTGGACCGGGGCGGTCATCTTCTGGTTGGTGACGTCCAGGAACAGCTTCAGGGTGTTGATCCCCTCCTGGTAGTCCGTCCTCAGCTTGTCCACCTCGTCTGCTCTGGCGTACTGCAGCACAAACAAGCACACACACACACACACACACACACAAACATGTACACACACACACACACACACACACACACATGTACACACACACACACACACACACACACACACACACACACACACACACACACACACACACACACGCACACACACACAGATACGCATTCAATCGCAAACACAAGCAGCCACACACACAAACAGGTAAATAGGATACAATCATGTAACCATGTTACCGGTGAATTTAAATCATGGTATGTTACTAGTTAGTAGCACTATTTAGCCTGTGCTTTAATCCAAAGACAATTACAGCAAATCTATTATTATTAGCATTCCTGTTATTATTTTTACTTATGAATAAATTTGGTAGCTGTGTATCATCTACATTGAGGAGCCAGTGGAGGGTAGGAGGACAGGTAGACCGTGGCCCTTGGGGGGGTATTGTTAAAGTGAATTGAGTGTAAAGGTCCTTTACATGCTTGACTTTGACGAAGAGCTCCCTCCACCTCCCGTTGAGCAGCAGCAGCTGCTGCTTCAGGTCTCGAGACACCGTCTCGTCACAGGTCTCGATCAGGAAGTTCCCCGCGTCGTTCATGTCCATGTGCTGCTGGATCCAGTGGGACAGGTTCCGGAAGAAATCCTGGCAGAAGGATAGAAAGTTGTTGACGATGTCAATGAATGATAACAAATATCTGCTTTGTGTCCCTATAAGCGTGTACTTTAATCCATAGGTCCTTGCATTGAATTTAAACGCAGTTGGTTAATTCAAATAATATATACAGTATATATATCCGTTGATTCAGAATTATTAGTACAATAAAACTCTCTTGAGTCCTCTCAACGTGGTCTGAGTATCGCCATGACAACAACAAATAATCCCATGATGCATTGTGTAATGGCTGCACTCACGCGCTTGGCGTCCTCCGACTGGTTGAGGGTCTGCTCTGCGTCCTCCAGCCAGGCCTGCAGCGCGGCCACCGTGCTGCTGTACTTGTCCCAGTTGGAGATGACCTCCTCCAGCATGCTGCGCACGCTGCGCACCTCCACCGCCAGGTTCCTCCACTGGGCCGTAGCCTCGCCCAGGAACCGGCCCACGCCCTCCGCCTCCTCGGCTGGGGAGGGGAGGGAGGGAGAGAGAGAGAGAGAGAGAGAGAGAGAGAGAGAGAGAGAGAGAGAGAGAGAGAGAGAGAGAGAGAGAGAGGGAGAGAGAGAGAGAGAGAGAGAGAGAGAGAGAGAGAGAGAGAGAGAGGAGAGAGAGGAGAGAGAGTCACAGAGAGAGAGAGAGAGAGAGAGAGAGAGAGAGAGAGAGAGCGATACAGAGAAACAGAGAAACAGAGAGACAAAGAGAGAGAGAGAGACCAGAGACCAGACAGAGAGAGAGAGAGAGATAGAGAGAGAAAGAGATAGAGTGAGGTCATTAATGGATTGAAGAATTTCTAATAGTACTATCAGTAAAGTACAGGAGAATAAAGTAGAGTAGAACTTCTAGTCTGAGAGAGAGAGAGAGAGAGAGAGAGAGAGAGAGAGAGAGAGAGAGAGAGAGAGCATACTCTATGCTTATGACTCTACTCTATTCTACTGTACTGTACTCAGTGAGATGGCAGAATACATCATCACAGTCGCGGGGGATGATCATGTGTGGCCTTCGCCTGTGTCATGCTATAAATAGTGTAGCACCCAAGCATAGCTAATGCTAATGTATCATGCATGACAGCCTTTTACTAGCGTAAAGGAGCATCATCAGATTATTAAGAGGAAGGGATAAAAGTACAGCCAGGTAGGTGTTCATTGAATCAATTAATAACCCAGGAGACAAGCAAAGGATTGATTAAGGGACTGAACCGATCGCTTAGGGACCACTTAAGGGCAAGCCAATCAGGAAAGAGCATTCCATTCATGAAAGGGTCTAGCACATTATTTTGAGCTTACCTCTGTTACAGGTTTTAGAGCCTATGACGATAATTACATCATTCATTAGAATTCTGGTAGAAACCCACACAAATGACCAGAAATGTGAAACACAACACTGAGAAAGATCTTACCTAGAGTATCAGAGTTCAGATAGACCTCTGCTGCCTTTTTGAGGGCTTTGTATATGATGTCGTACTGGTCGAAGAACTTGTAGCCTTCGATGAACGACTGTGAAGCAGACACACAAAAGCAGAACGTTCAGATCGTTGGACAAAAAAACGAGCGCTACACCCAGTCAGGTGGGGGTGCCTACTCACAACGTAGCCGTCCAGAAGGAGTTCCACAGAGTCCCGGCGGCCATATTTGATGATCCAGGACTTGAGTTTAGACTCAGCCAGGATTAGAAACGCCATCAGGCGATACTTCATTTCCCAGAATTCCATTTTGATCAGGTGAGCATGAGAAGACGTGGACACAAAATTGAACCTGGAGATGGAAAAATAAGTAGACAATTATCGTAATCGAAAATCAATATTTCAGCCAGCTGCTTTGAGAACTTTGCACCATGATTGTGCAATATTGCTTAAGTCCACAAAATAATTCCATTTATTTTCGTGATATAAGTGATATGCTAGTCAAGCATCAGCATGCAAACAGAGATGAAGTAGGAAGGGATTTTCATCAGTATTTCCCAGAAGAGCTCGTGGTTGTTCTGCCCAGGTGCAGGGGTCTCACCGCTCGGCCATGTCCTGGAGCTGCTCCGGGGGGACGGGCACCCCGTTCACAGAGCGGTCTCTGTGGATCTGCTGGAAGGTCTGCCGGTGGGACTCCAGGTTCATCAGGACTTCCTGGTAACCAGACGCACAAACACACACACACACACACACACAAAAAAGGTTCAGATAACAGGTTCAGGGTTAACAGGGTTAAAGTTGAAACCTTTACAAATTCGAAGGGTATCCCCCCGAGGTAAGGCGCATTGCCCCCCCTCCCCCCCTTCTCCGGTACCTTGTGCTGCTCCAGCTTCCGGTGCACCCCGTTGGCCGTCTCCTCGTGGGCCTGGTGGATGGGGATCTCCTCCCTCAGGGCGATCTCCGCCCGGTGGAGCCAGGCCCCCATCACCCCCAGGGGTCCCGGCAGAGACTTGTCCAGGTGGATGTGCCAGTCCAGCAGCTGCATGGGGAACCCAGCAGGACAGCACGCATGACGACACCATACACATCCTGTCATACAGACACCGGGCCTGTCCACAGAGACCCCGCGTGCACTGTCTCTGTCTGTCTCTAATGCTTCCTGGCTGGGAATGAGGAGGGGTAGTGTGGATGAAATCAGGGGGCTGTCCTGGGAAACAAAGCCCTCCAGTGTTCCCCCGGTACCATCTAATGAAGTCTTGTGTGAATGGACTGCCCTAATTGTCTAATTTAATCCAATGGGGGAAGCGGAACCATCCGAGCTCTGCTTGTCTTCTGGTGATTTGATGAGGTGGAGAATTGGGTTTAATTTACTCATGTTTCATTTTGATTTGTTAAATTACAAGGGACCCAACTACGGCATTAGCCTGTCTTCATTGGGAATGTACAGAATCATTCTGAATTGTGAAGAAGCTGAGTTCCCATAATTCAATCTAAAGTGTCTTCCTTAGAAATTACCTCGAACTACAAAATGCGGTTTATATAAAGTACGTTGAACAACAAAATGTCTTTCTTATAAAGTACCTTGAAATAAAACAAATGTCAAGTCTTATAAAGTAATTATAAAGCCTTATAAAGTAATAGCCTGGTCCTACCAGACTCTCGTACTTCATTTAATTTGCGAGAGTCTGGCCACTCTCCATTGACAAACGTTAACTCACTTGAAGGCGGGTGACTGTTGGAGTTTTAAACTATTGGATCTGCCCAGTGCCACTCTGGATCTCCCATAACCAATCGCTAACGTTTGACTACAACAGAAACTAGCGCACGACCACACACTAGACAGGCGCCTACTATTTCCACTTCATGACGTCAGCAAATCACTGAGCTGATTCATTCGGTAAAGTATGGCTTCACCTGATTGACAGGCGGTCCAAGACCCCCCCCCCCCCCTCACCCTGGTGGCCAGCCGGTCCCAGAGCCCCCTCACCCTGATGGCCAGCCATTCCCAGACCCCCCCCCCTCACCCTGATGGCCAGCCGGTCCCAGACCCCCCCCCCCCTCACCCTGATGGCCAGCCGGTCCCAGGCCCCCCCCCTCACCCTGATGGCCAGCCGGTCCCAGGCCCCCCCCCCCCCACCCCCCTCACCCTGGTGGCCAGGCGGACCCAGACCCCCCCCCCCCCTCACCCTGATGGCCAGGCGGTCCCAGACCCCCCCCCCTCACCCTGATGGCCAGCCGGTCCCAGCCCCCCCCCCCCCTCACCCTGATGGCCAGCCGGTCCCAGGCCCCCCCCCCCCCCCCCTCACCCTTATGGCCAGCCGGTCCCAGACCCCCCCCCCCCCTCACCCTGATGGCCAGGCGGTCCCAGACCCCCCCCCCTCACCCTGATGGCCAGCCGGTCCCAGACCCCCCCCCCCCTCACCCTGATGGCCAGCCGGTCCCAGGCCCCCCCCCCCCCCCTCACCCTTATGGCCAGCCGGTCCCAGGCCCCCCCCCCTCACCCTGATGGCCAGCCGGTCCCAGACCCCCCCCCCCCTCACCCTGATGGCCAGCCCCCCCCCCCCCCCCCCCCCTCACCCTGATGGCCAGCCGGTCCCAGGCCCCCCCCCCCCCTCACCCTGATGGCCAGCCGGTCCCAGGCCTGCTTGACCAGCGCCTGCTCCACAGACAGCTTGCCGTCCCTCTGCATGGGCTGCAGCAGGGCCTCGCTCTGCTTCTTCTTCATCTCGTACTGTACACGGAAGCTCTTGAACACCTGAGGACCGACACACGCGCACACACAAGAACACAAGCACACACACACATACATGGCCCAACACACAGGCACAAGCAAACACACGCGCACAGGAAGAAGGAGAATCAGATGAAGAGCAGAGGGAATGGTGGAGCACTGTTATAGCCTTTTGATATTGATATTTACTTCTAACCTTGTTTGTAAGTAGCGCCCAGGCCAACACAGAACAGCTATTATTTACCGCTCGTACATCAGAAGGCATCAAGCGATTTTCTCTAGCCGATGCCATTCTTCGAGAGAGTTCTGTAGCAGTACTGTATAAAGCTAAATCAATGTCAATAAACTTTAACCTAGGCTAATGGAAACTCTTCTGTCTGGTATCCATGCGAGTGTTTACCTGCTATCTATGTGAGTGATTAGCTGAGGTGCGTTCAAAGTCGCAAACATAGGTGAACGCTCGCGAACGATTTGAAACATGTTCTGTTAAGCGTGCCGATGTCTTCAAACGTTCACGAACATAGGTCAACTGTCAGAAGAGGTAGTTCTCCGTAAGCAGACATGGATCACGGACTGCAAGAGATGTGCTCCCAGATAGAGAGCACACCCCTTTCTTACACATAAAGCAATAGATAAATTGTTTCATATAGACTATCTACAACCTTACTTCAACTGATGTCTTGTGCATCCTAAAATGTGATCTGAACGTGAAATCTATGTGGTTGTTTACCTGGTATCTATCTGAGTGTTTACCTGGTATTGGACCGTACTAGGAGTGGTTACCTGGCATTGGTCCGTGCTAGGTGTGGTTACCTGGTATCTATCCAGGTGGTTACCTGGTATTGGACCGTGCTAGGTGTGGTTACCTGGTATCTATCCAGGTGGCTACCTGGTATTGGACCGTGCTAGGTATGGTTACCTGGTATCTATCCAGGTGGCTACCTGGTATTGGACCGTGCTAGGAGTGGTTACCTGGTATCTATCCAGGTGTTTACCTGGTATTGGACCGTGCTAGGTGTGGTTACCTGGTATTGGACCGTGCTAGGTGTGGTTACCTGGTATCTATCCAGGTGGTTACCTGGTATTGGACCGTGCTAGGTGTGGTTACCTGGTATCTATCCAGGTGTTTACCTGGTATTGGACCGTGCTAGGTGTGGTTACCTGGTATTGGACCGTGCTAGGTGTGGTTACCTGGTATCTATCCAGGTGTTTACCTGGTATTGGACCGTGCTAGGTGTGGTTACCTGGTATCTATCCAGGTGTTTACCTGGTATTGGACCGTGCTAGGTGTGGTTACCTGGTATTTGTCGGTGAGGTTTCCCTCGGCCCCCTGGGCTCGCAGAATGTCTCTCTCCAGCTGGTCCAGGAACACCTTGAGCTCCCTCAGGGCCTTACGCTCCTCTCTCTGTCACCACAGGGGGGAGAGAGAGGGGAAAGGGGAGAGAGGGAGAGAGGGGGAGGGGGGAGAGGGGAGAGAGGGGAAAGGGGAGAGAGGGAGAGAGGGGGAGGGGGGAGAGGGGAGAGAGGGGAGAGAGGGAGAGTGGGTTGGGAGATGGACAGGACCACCATGAAGGATAAAGGAAGCATGACATAAACATTAAAGACATTCAAATCCTTATTTTCCGTTACCCACAGGCCAAGTGTCCTGAGGTCGACAACACACCCAACACACACAAGAAGTTAACACTCAACATACAAATAAAACACCCGCAGCCTAGTTAGTGGATTTGAGCGGGAAAAAGCGAGGCCACGGAGGAGTGTTAGTGTTAGAGAAGTGAGTCTGCGCTCGGTGGCTCAGTGGTTTCAGATGGGACTCACCCCTTCATGGGGCTCTGGTTATTAGTGGAAACACATACCTCAAGCATTTGCTCTATATCGTAGGGGGCGGACTATCCAGAGGAGGAGCGTGGCGCAGCACACAGAGAGAGATGCAAACACACACACACACACACACACACAGCACATAGAGGCGTTAGAACAGAGGCGGGCCGAGGCAAAGGGGGCGGAGTCAGGGGAGGGGCGAGGGAGGTGGGAGACGGAAGGGGATGGAAAATGAAATGGAAACCGGGGGAGGGGGGGGGGAGGGGATGGGGATGCAGCTAGGGAGGCTGTGGGGATGGGGGAGCACTGGGGGGTACACACAGGAACACACACAGGGGTCGCCCAGCACCCACCTGCAGCACGGGGACCGAGAGGGCAAAGGTTGGGATAGTGCCAAGAAGTATCTTAAGGTGTGTTGGAGCGGGGGGGACGAGCGAGAGGGTGATACCGGGTCAGATCATATGATGAAGTGGTGATGAAAGAGAGCACGGAAGTGGTGATGTGATGGGGGGGGGGGGGGGGGGGGGGTCGATGAGGTGGTGGCATCGCAGGTGTGTCGCTCAACAAGGTCCTAGCGAGGACGGGGCTAGTGATTGGATGAATCGCAAGCAAAAAGCGCACGGTAACAACCACAATAAAAACGAACACGAACAGCCACAACACATCTTCACCCAATGCTTGGACACTCCATCCTCAAGAGGTTGGATCTCCTCAGGGTACACTGAGCAGCGCTGGAGTTCTTTATGGAGGGCCGTAGTGTCTGAAGGGTGCTATAGATAGACACTCGCCTTGCGTCTACACCTACACACTGTGTGTGCTGAGTCTAGGTCCTAAACCTTCTCTGGTCTCAATGGCTGTGCTGTTGAATAGAATATAACCTGTATATAATATTAATATAAATTAATATATAAAGAATACAAATAATAAATCAGCACGGACCAATGTCCCACTCCACCTCACCAATGGGATTCATCGTTACATTGCACATTCCCGTGTGCTCCTTTATAATAAAAAAGAAAAAAACATGGCCCGTATCCATAATCCAAAAGCGATAACCATTTCTACATAGGGCTTCATGGGTGGTTGTTTCTCCTGGAGGTAGCGGTGGATGAACAGGGCTGGGGGCCGTTACCTGGTCCTGCTGTGAGTCTGAGTCCTGGTGGGGGTTGGGGTAGTGCTTCAGGAACTGAGCCACGTACGTCATGATAGACTTCTCGTCTGGTTTGTCCACATCCACATCTAGCACCACAACAACAACAGCAGCAACATGTTAGGTTAAGGGCCAAAAGATACTGGGTTCATGTGTCATCCTATAGAGCGAGATGTTAACCCTTCCTGCTCATTAATGATCATGTGTATCTGAAAATTATTTGTGTTTTTAAAAGGTATTGCCATGCTCTGAGCATGAGAACTTCTGCTTCCGAGTTTTAAAATAAGTTGTTAATGTGGTAAAGGTTTTAGAAGACATTGGGCATTGGGGGTTAGGTTCCAAAGAAGCAAATGAGAGAGGCATTGTAACAAACTCGCTTCAACAGAGTTGGCGACTAATAGAAACACACAACTCTGTAGAAGCGCTTTAGCCGGAATGAGCAACCGTCTTGTGTTTGACTGAATACCTCCCTTGTTATTAACCCTCTATTACAAGGTCAGAGCGAGATCTGGATGCAACTGGAAATCCTGCTTAGGCACCACATCGCCTGCACATCGACAACACACACCTCCATCATTCAAACTGATTGGTTATTGATCAACCAATCAATCAGATAAATACAAATGGAACAAATAAAATCGATTTTTATTTTTTTACTAGTCATGTGTAACGATGTCACCAAGTGCACCTGAGGAGACTTTCTCCTCCCACAGATAATATTGCTAACCCCCCCCCCCCCCCCCAGCCACCCACCCATCCCCCAGGGGGTCATCTATGCACTCTACATGCCACTAATCAAATCTTGGAAGGATCAATAAAACCTATCTCCATCCCTTTACCGTCCCAATCCCCCCCGAGCTATAACTGGCCCTCTTCCGGTTCTCCTGAGAGATCATAAGCAGCATCAAAACGCTGTTGTACTGTGTGCTGTTGTACTGTGTGCTGTTGTACTGTGTGCTGTTGTACTGTGTGTTGTTGTACTGTGTGCTGTCGTACTGTGTGCTGTTGTACTGTGTGCTGTTGTACTGTGTGCTGTTGTACTGTGTGTTGTTGTACTGTGTGTTGTTGTACTGTGTGTTGTTGTACTGTGTGTTGTTGTACTGTGTGTTGTTGTACTGTGTGCTGTTGTATTGTCTGCTGTTGTACTGTGTGCTGTCGTACTGTGTGTTGATCATGATGCAAGAGGTATTCTCTCCAGCCTACTGCCAGCTCATTAACCAAGTTGTCTACTCTGGTATCTTCATCATCACAATGGTCGTCATCGTCATTGTCCTGATCTTTCTGGTGAATTCGGCTCAGGCTAAAAGCAGCTACAGTTATCTCCCTTCTGTGTCTGAAAGCCACAACAATGGGATCTGTCTCTTGACTGTAGAACAGAAACTCCCCAGATACAGAGAACAACCACAAGCTTAGACCTGAGTTCATGCACTCGGGATCCTCAGGCACTTTGCTAGCATTGACATTGACCTAGCTTTCAATGATGGAGAATCACACTGTGTTGTGTTTTGTTGTTTCTGCTGAATGTATCTTCATAATATATGCTTGGCAGCTTGTCCCTCCGTGTGGACTTTGCATGTTCTCTGTGGCACTGAAGCCCACGCAAGTGTGTGTGTAGGTGTGTGTGTGTGTGTGTGTGTGTGTGTGTGTGTGTGTGTGTGTGTGTGTGTGTGTGTGTGTGTGTGTGTGTGTGTGTGTGTGTGTGTGTGCGTGTGTGTGTGTGTGTGTGTGCGTGTGCGTGTGTGTGTGTGTGTTTGTGTGTGTGTGATACCTCTAACTCCTTCTACTATGTGTGGTGAGGTGTCAACACACAGAAGGATGGACAGATGCTAAGTGATGGTTCTGAGCCTTTGGTCCTTTCAGACAGATCCCACGTCCCTGACTCGGGCACAACTTACTGGAACAAGAAATCTTTGTCAGACAAAGGATTTCTCAGACGTTGCCTTTTTTCAATATCTGGATTTAGTTTTGTATTGTTCATATCACGAAAAACAATAATGATACATCATCCAGGCTCAGCTCACACTCGCCCTCTCCTGCTGTTCCCGGTCAACATATCTAGAACCAGCATACAGCATACATATAACCGGCCACCCCACTCCCACTCCCAGGCCCCCGTCTACGTGGGAGCGTGCAGTTTCAGAGCAACCGGCATTCTTCCCACATCCTCCGATTCTTCCCACATGGTGTGAGCACGACAGAAATACGGACGATTTGACGGACAGATCGACGGCTGAATGGACAGACACACAGATGTATGTACACTACCGTTCACAAGTTTGGGGTCACCCAGACAATTTTTTTCCATGAAAACGAACTCTTTTTTTCAGCGGTGCTAACATAATTGCACAAGGGTTTTCTAATCACCCTCATCCGGAGGTCCACGGTGCAATTTTTTTTTTTTTCACCACTGGGATGCTGATGGCGTTTCCTGCCAATTTTTTTTCCCCTTTGGCGGCCCTCAGTCAAATTTTGGGTTCCTAAATTGGAACTCAGTTGTCAAAACTTTGAGAGCCCCTGATTTAATGTAACCGTGGTTGATAAAAACAGTGCTTCTCGTTAAAAAAATAAGGACATTTCCAAGTGACCCCAAACTTAAAGGTAGTGTATGCGCTCACCTGCGGGCTCCAGCAGGCGGGGGATGCCCAGCTGGTTCTCGGCCAGGCTGAAGGCCTCCTCCAGGTTGTCCCGGTTGCTCCTCCTGCGGACCAGCTCCATGTCCACCAGGTCGGGCCGGATGGCGTGCACCACGGCGTGGAAGGCCACGCCGCTGCGCCAGCTGGGCCCGAAGTCCTTCACCTCGATGCCCTGGCGCCTGGCCGGGGCGGGACAGAGCACGGGTTACACTGCTGCCTTTAGGACGGCCTTCACAGGGTGGGACCTCATACTGAATCATTCTTACAAATAGACGTAGTTCAGTACAGCATAGCATAGTATACCTTAATATTGTATAGTAAGGCACAGTATAATACAGTACAGTACAGCATAGCATAGCATAGCATAGTAGTAGCTGGCGTACTTGGCCGCCATGCTCTGCACCCATCGGAGCAGGGAGCGCTTGGCGTTGCCCTGCAGCCTCTGCTTCCTCTTGACGGGGGGACTTCCTGTCTCAGAGCTAGCCATGCTGTCCACAGAGGAGTTGCTGGTGGAAAGACCCTCGGCCGCCTGCAGGTTACTGGTCAGCTCCTCAATCTGCACCACAAACAGGGAGGATGCCTTCACTGTAACCATGGACACAGGCCCCTTTTCATTTCTATACAGAGCTGATGACATTACAGTTACATTTAACATTTAGGGGATTTTGCTGACGCTTTTATCCAAAGCGTCTTGCAACAATTCATTCACACATAAACACCCAGACATCGGAGTCAAACACGCAGGGCAACAGCCAGCTCGTCAGGAGCAGTTAGGGTGAGGCGCCTTGCTCAGGGACACCTCGACACAGGAGCCGGGGATCGAACTAGCAACCTTCAGGTTACCAGTCAACCCGCTCTACCTCCTGAGCTGCTGCCGCCCAAAAGAGAGGGAGAGAGGGAGAGGGAGAAAGGGAGAGGGAGAGAGAGAGAGGGAGAGGGAGAAAGGGAGAAGGAGAGAGGGAGAGAGGGAAAGAGGGAGAGGGAGAAAGGGAGATAGAGGAACAGAGCGATAGGGAGAGGGAAAGAGGGAGCGAGGGAGTGGGAGAGAGGGAGAGGGGGAGGGAGAAAGGGAGAGAGAGGGATAGGGAGAGGGAGAGAGGGAGCGAGGGAGAGGAAGAGAGGGAGAGGGAGAGGGAGAAAGGGAGAGAGAGGAAGAGAGGGAGCGAGGGAGAGGGTGAGAGGGAGAGGGAGAGGGAGAAAGGGAGAGAGAGGGAGAGGGAGAGAGGGAGCGAGGGAGAAAGGGAGAGGGAGAGAGGGAGCGAGGGAGAGAGGGAGAGGGAGGGAGAGGGAAAGAGGGAGAGGGAGAGGGGGAGAGGGAGAGAGAGGGAGAGGGGAGAGAGCGAGAGGGAAAGAGGGAAGGAGGGAGAGAGGGAGAGAGGGAGAGGGAGAAAGTGAGAGAGATAGAGAGAGGGAGAGAGAGAGAGGGGGAGAGGGAGAAAGGAAGAGGGAGAGAGGGATAGGTAGAGGGAGCGAGGGAGCAGGCTGAAGTGAAAATATCTTTCCAATAGACTCTCGTCAGCCGGCGTCAGCGTCTGTGTCCAACGCATGACTTGAGAGACAGCGCTCTTGCTGTGGATCTGGCAGGGTTCCGCAAGTTCTGATTGGACGTTACCTGGAAGTAGAGGATGATGGTCCATATCAGCCCCAAAACGATGGAGGGCCGCCCGTCTGCGATGTCCGTGGCGTGGATGTTGACCAGTTTGATCTAAAAAATATATATAGAAACCACGACAGAGATGTGAGAATCAAAGTTGAGATGTCGCCATTGAACAATGACTATATATAATTCATCTTTGAATTTACATAAGATGTGCAAAACCAGGAGAATGATGATGCCAAGCCTCTGGATTTGAAACCAAAATCATCAAATTCTTTGTGTGTGTTTACATGTACACAAGCACACACTCCCATGTAAAGAGGCAAGACACAAGAAAAATGCATTCTACTTGGCATTCAGGTAAAAAAGAAAAACAGTAAAACAAGCACAGCAAATCCTCCGTAGGAATATCTCCTCAATGGATTCATTGGCATTCTGATTGTTTCCATTTTTCCTAGTCCGGTCAACACAAGATTCCTCCAAAACGCATGCCGATAAATAAGCAAATGATTCAACAGCACTGCAAAACATAGCAGCAGGAGCAGCAACAGTGAGCGGCAGCAGGTTGTCCAGGCAGAATGACTCCAAGCATTCCTTCATTCAGTCAGTAAGCTTCGCCGTGCATCAAACAAGGGCGTTGCAAACTGCGTGGGCAGCAGCACACTATGTAACGCTTTTTGAATTTTTTAAATCTGCGACTAACCGGAGATCCACGATACACAGACTGAAGGCAGACATGGAGGGGAATAGGGGGGGATGACGGGGGAGGGGAGAAAGGTCAGAGGTCGTTCAGATGTAGGGTGAGCCTCCTCAGGGGAGCCCGGGGAGAGAAGGGTTATGTAGTATGACAACACAACGCCTTCCCATCGCACGTGGAAGCTCAGATGAAGGCGCTGTGCCATGGGCTGAAGAGTATGGAGGTATTTTTATATTTAGGCCGATAGCAGTGCTCCAACAGCCCAGCCAAGTGAATCATCATCCTTCTTGTTTCCATGGTGTTATTTTGTGGACTGGTTAAATATGGAAGATATTCGGAAAGGTTTAAATACTGGCCGCTTGTTCTGGTGTTGGATGATAAAGACACTGTTAGGGATGTGAGTTCCAGTGCTGAGGGGAGATCAGCTCAGATTAAGATGAGGGGTGTGAGGGTGTGAGGTTCTTATGGGAATGTGCGATCAGGGTTGGCAGGGGTGTGAGGTACTTATGGGAATGTGGGATAAAGGTTGGCCGGGGTGTGAGGTACGTATGGGAATGTGGGATCAGGGTTGGCAGGGGTGTGAGGTACTTATGGGAATGTGGGATCAGGGTTGGCAGGGGTGTGAGACCCCGGTGAGGATGTGAGGTTTAGTGGGGATTGAAAATCGTACATTCGGCAAGCATGTGAGATACACATGGGGTTGTGGGAACAAGGATGGCAGGGATTTGAGATCCTGGTTTGGGAATGTGAGACCCTAGTGAGAATGAGAGATGTTTATGGGAATGTGCCATTGTTGTGTGGTCTTACCCTCCTGCCTTCGAGGAAGCGGAGCGCGGTGCCGATGTTGGACACCCAGTGGATCCTCTTGATCTGCCGGCCCTGCTCACAGGGCTGGGGACAGAGCAGCACAAATCAGAGTCAACAACACCCTGCAAGGATCTTTGGCCTACTGGAGCAGGACTCCTACACATTAAGAGCCTCCCCTTTAAAGCTGTGTAGAGTGACACCGTTGGACTCACCAGCCTCTGGCCGGATAACACTTCCAACAGGGCCAGGAGCTTCACCCCATCCTTGATGTCCTCAAAAAGGTCGTTGACCTCTAGGGCGGGTTTATGCTGCAGAGATGGAAAACAAACAAAGTTCAGATTCAAGATGAATCCGGCACAAAATCTGACGGTTGTCTTAAGATCCTACGAGAAGTATTTGTATTCTAATTAAATATGGATAGGAAACTGGAGAGGCAGCAACGTTGGTTGAAAGAGAGATGGAACCTGGGACCCGTAGCAAAGGGCCGCACATTGGAATATAACCGCCATTATGGATTCATTTTAGGAAAACATTTGTATGACTGATAACATTCTTAAGCTAAAAATAAGACTTCAAAACCGGACGATTGCTTTACGAAAAAGATGGCCATTACTGATTTGTTAAACTAAAACATTTCTCTTTGTTTATTTGATAGACACTAGATCCATTGCCAGCGAGAGAGGAAGAGGAGGAGACCTGGAGGCTGTGTTTCAGAGACAGGACGGTAGCTTGTTAGCAACAAACAGTCGGCAACAGCCTCCCTGCAGCTGAAAAGATGGAGCCTGTGTCTACGAGTGTGGCCCAACGCCAAGTCCTGGGCCATCGCAACACAGTTCAGCACACTTAACCCATACCTACCTACCACACACACACACACACACACACACACACACACACACACACACACACACACACACACACACACACACACACACACACACACACACACACACACACACACACACACACACACACACACACACACCTATAATACCACCACGCCTGCTTCCAGACAGACCTACAGCTGTGGATCATCCCCATAATAAACTAATCAGAGCAGATGTACGGATTCGTCAGGAAGAGCTTTAGGATAAACCTCTGGTGCACTGTGTGGGAATTCTTTATTTGGCAAAGAAATCAGGTCATTCAACACAACAACCCAGGAGGTGTTGGGAAGGCTGTTAGCTGTATGTTCAGGGGCACACACGTGTGAAAAGTCCCTCCAGCACTACAGCTTAATCAGACCAAAGAAAGGGCATTCATCGCCCAGTATTATAGTCTTTGATACGATAAAAAACTGTTACTGTTTTACTAATAATACGACTGATAATAATCATAATAATGCTGTGATATTACCGCAACTATAACTTCTACTACAACTGATAATAGTCATTTGCAAAAATACACATTAACAAAATTAAAACAAATGTAACCTCTATTTAGCAGTTATATCGCCAGCATAAAATTGGTTTTCATACAGGCCTAGAAAAGCATGTAGAGTAAGACTAAAGAGTCACCTGACAGTTAACTGCTGTGAAAACACAAAGCAGAGGAATTTATTCCAACAGGAAGCAGGGACAGATAGAGAGGAAACAGACCACATGGGAAAAGGGAGTCGAAGTTCAACCTCATCTAGATCACAAACCAAAAAGGACCACTTCAAAATAGAGAACCACAGCTATTTGCAAAATACAATTATGAAACTTTGAACTTTGAAAGATATAGCCTAATCCCAACCTAATCCCTATGAAAATACTAATGTTTTGTAAGGCCTAGACTAACACAATGAAGATAAATCTGTTGCATGATTTGAGTTCATTAACTAATACTCACTTTAATCCATGAAAATAATTGTTATATTAGATTACAAAGATAATATACCTTTTCTTTTAAATGATGTGCATTTGATAGCTTTAGAGTTCGAACGATCCACTGTTAGATGAATGAAAACATCACAAGGTACTCCTCTGCAGTGCACTGATATCACTGTCGGGGAGTGTTTTCATGACTTGGCTGATTTTAACACAAAAGTTGCCATTGGTATGCATGCAGCACGCTGGACTTAGCCCTTCAACAATGAAGGAAAGCCCAAGTCCAAGTTCTCCCTCCTCTGGCCAATCACACAACTCGGATTCCTCTCAAAGTTTTAGAGGCCAAGCTGAAAACTATTGTCAACAGATTACGCCCTGGACAAAAGATCCAAACCCTCTCTCCCATGGCTCCCAGCTTTAAACCTAGAGTTTGGGACAGGACTGCGAGTTCCAGATCTCCCAACATTTAAGTGTCCTGGAATAGGGGTGAACAGAAGAAAGGATGGACCCAGAACGATAGATGAGTTCTCTTCCCCGAGCGGATCTTGTACAATAGCTGCAATGGCACAACGTGACGCGTCACCACTGATGTGTATTCCCTTTGCATAGGCCCTAGCATGACACTCAGGCCCCGTTCACACGAAGCCGATTTCATGGCGAAACCGCAAAGGTCTTGTACGGTTCGGCCTTCCGTACACACGAAGCCGGCGAATCCGCTGACCGAAACCGCAAACTTCTGAAACCACCCTCGAAGGTGGTTTCAAATCTACCCGGTTTCGTTTTGGATTCGTGTGTACGCCTGAAACCGACTGAAACCGCAAACCATGACGTCATCGCCCCACCCCTCGACCTCCTAGCCAATGGGTGTGTTCGAAACCGCATACTTGCTTACTGCTTACTACCTACTAAATATTTGGCTTACTTCTCGAATCCTTAAATAATGATTGAGTAATCCATTTGAGTAATCGACGTTCAGAAGACCGTCCTTACTTAACCACCTCAGATGACGTGAATCAAATGACGATAACCTACCGGCCGGGCGCCGTTAATAAATATTATAAATAAATATATAAACGTCACATTTAACGTCACAGTACACCTTCAACCTAAGGATTTGCGGTGATATGTTAAAACAATTATTAAACAATTATTAAAAGCACTGCTGCTGCGGCTCCCCGTTTAGCGCCATTGCTTCCACTGTTCTTTGAATAGACGCAGTGCATTCTGGGGCGGTTGAATACGTCTAGTAAGCTAGCGATGCTTACTCAAAATCTTTCCGGAAGTAGAAGACATTCGGATACTACTCGCTTACCTAAACTCGCTTACTAAGTTCTCGCTTACTCAATTTGACGTCATAGTTAGTAGGAGTAGTAAGCAAGTACGCGGTTTCGAACACACCCTCTGTCTCTTAAGCCCGCGGAGTCTCAGAAATCGCATGCGAGCATGCGCATAAGGGCAGCCTTTATGCGCATGCTCGCCTCTTCTTCTTATTTCATTTCTTCTGGATTTCTGTACCAGAAGAGGCGCCCCTTATGGGCCTGGAATGTGTACTACAGCGTTTCTACAGATCTACCCGGTTTCGCTTGGCTTCGTCTTTACGGCGATACTTCGAAACCGGATAGATCGAAACCGTAACGGTTTCGCCCGTTTCGGCTTCGTGTGAACGGGGCCTCAGGGCCCTATTTTAACGGTCTGAAACGCAAGTGGGAAAGCGCAAAGCGCAAGTAGCTTTGTGGGCGGTTCTACGGCGCTATCGCTATTTTACAGGCGGATAAATGACGCTTGCGCCGCGTCTGAAGCAGCCTAATTACCCGTAGGTGTGGTTTGGGCGTAACGTGCAACAAACCAATGAGAGTGCCAGCTCCCATCCCCTTTAAGAGCCATGAGCGCATTTGAATCGGACGAGTTGATATTTTGACAGCGCGTCTGCAGTCTCCGATGAGACAGATGCACATGAATTTGCAAATGGCTTAGTTTATTGCCAAATAATGTGGCCTAATTCACACATGGAATAAGGGGTTTTCTTCCACAACTTCAGAAATACTGAGTCCTCAAATAAATTTCGGCCAAGAAAACGTATGATAGGCTATAACATATGATATGCGGTAACTGTGGTTCTATTTAATGATATACGCAATACATTATAAACATTGTTTCTTATCAGTATTGTATGCTATCCTAATATGCATGTGTCCCCGCGGTAATAGACATTGCCATTGATTGTATTATGCGTTACGTGTTTAGTTTGCCCAAGTGAAGGAGTTCAAGTAGGGGTCTTGTTCGCAAGTGAGGGAACTATGGAGCGTGAGATTGGCCGGAGAATCGGAGCAGCGGGGGCGGTATTGCGTTCGCTTTACCGCACCGTTGTTACGAAAAGAGAGCTGAGCCGCAAGGCAAAGCTCTCGATCTACCGGTCTATCTTCGTTCCTATCCTCACCTATGGTCATGAGGGTTGGGTGATGACCGAAAGGACGAGATCGCGGGTACAAGCGGCCGAGATGAGTTTTCTCAGAAGGGTGGCTGGCGTCTCCCTTAGGGATAGGGTGAGAAGCTCAGCCATCCGTGAGGAACTCGGATTAGAGCCGCTGCTCCTTTACTTAGAAAGGAGTCAGCTGAGGTGGTTCGGGCATCTGGTAACGATGCCCACTGGGCGCCTTCCTTGGGAGGTGTTTCAGGCACGTCCAGTGGGGAGGAGACCTCGGGGAAGACCCATGACTAGGTGGAGAGATTATATCTCAACACTGGCTTGGGAACGCCTCGGGATCCCCCCGTCAGAGCTGGTCAATGTGGCCCGGGAAAGGGAAGTCTGGGGCCCCCTGCTTGAGCTGCTCCCCCCGCGACCCGACCCCCGATAAGCGGACGAAGATGAGATGATGATGAGAGTGTTTAGTTTGCGTGTGTTTAAACAGAGCACACACGCGCGCCCGCATTCATTAATTCTTTTTAACACTCACTCGCGGTAAAACAATGTTTTTCACGATCAAATAGGCCTACTCATCAATCCTAAAAGTTATGGGCATGTAGGCCTACACGATGTCTGTGTCAAGAAAATATGTGTTTGCTGCACGGTGTTTGCAGATGCATTGATTAAAAAGTAGCCTACAACTTATTACCGCTGCATCAGCTGTTATTTCCCAAATAATTTACCAAGAATGTGCGGCTAGGTAGATGAGAGAAGCAAAGTGTATGCGCGAGGTGCACAAGCAATCCGTATGCATCGCATGCGCATGTATGCTTGCGCCCTTAAAATAGCATCTGAACAACGCGCCACTGACATTAAACCAGGTATTTCCTGGTCAGTAGCGCAATGGTATTCAGAGACGGCAAAATACCGTTTGCGCCAGAACACGCCTCCTCCTTCCGCCGAACCGCCCCTTGGGGCGCAAGATCATTCCCTAATTTACCGGCGAGTGGCGCAGGTGGCAAAAGAGCGCTCTGCGCCAGTTGTAAACTAGCAACGACACATGCGCCAGTGACTAAGTCACTTGCGCCGGATGCAAGATAGGGCCCTCACTCTAAAAGCGCTTTGGTTACATAAGCCCGGATATTGTCCCCAGTGCGCCGGCTGTACGAGGGTGTGTGTTCTGTGAGTTCAGGGGGAGGGCTGGCGGAGGACTTCTATGTATGGACCTGAGGGGCAGACGGAGACCTGCAGGGTACCTTCACACTCATCACTGTCCATCTGTACCCTCCTGCCCTGACCGGGCTCCGCCTCGCCATGCACACGCACACAGACACGCAGAAGGTCCCACTCAAACGCATGCAAACACACACACACACACGGACACGCAGAAGCCCCCAAACAATCGCATACACACACACACACACACACACACACACACACACACACACACACACACACACACACACACACACACACATGGACATGCAGACGCAGAAGCCCCCACACACACACAGATACACACACACACCCACACATATACACACACACACACACACACACACACACACACACACACACACACACACACACACACACACACACACACACACACACACACACACACACACACACACACACACACACACACACACACAGCACAGCACAGCACAAGCCTTTACACCAAAGGATCAGTGATCAGAAAGAAGTACTCCACAGCCCCAAGCTTCATGGTCAGTCGGTCTGTCCATCACAGCCCTGTGCTTTAAACACATGCACAGCACAGTTCCCCGTGTTCATGTATATGTGGGAACGGTGAATGTGCAAGGCGAGCTAAGACCAACGCTGCAAGTGTCGGTGTTTCTTTGCTTTAACAGAGGTGGTCCAATTCTTATGGCATCTCTGCTACTCTGTCCAAAGGTTTTTATTGTAAGCTGCACTTAAGATCTTGGCAGTTGCTCCAATTGATTATACAGGCTTGGCTGTTCCAGCCTCACCTGGGAGTCCATTTGGATAAAAAACTAAAACATACAAAATATTTTGCCGATGTTAACAATGACTAAGTGAAAATATGCACAGATATAAACATAGACGTCAGTTGTCTATGCAGACTCAATGGACTGCATTATTGACTATGGCGACCTTCCAAGCTTTGTGACCATGTAAGGCACTCAATCAGTAGCAAACATTCACCCGTTCAGACAACGGTGTCCACCAGAAACCAACCAGTTAGAGTGAAGCATCTTCAACATGGATACTCCACACAGAGCCAGGGCTGGAATCAGCGACCCTTCATGGTTGCCAGACAACCATACGAATGTTTTCCATTGATCCATTATCCAAAGTGAGAATCAAAATTGAACGGGTAAATATTGTCGTGTCACCCAGGAGCAGGTGTCAAGTCAAGGCGTTCATACTCGTATCGCCCTAATCCAGTTATAGTCTCAGAGGAGTGGGGGAGTGGGGGCTACAGTTGAGACAGTGGACACTGGGATTAGAACCCAGTTCGTTTCGGCTGTCAGCCAAGCACCCTAAGCACTGGGCTGGGCCCACTGCCGACCGGCCCAGCCACTGCCCTCCTCAGCTGCTGGCATGCCACCGTACCAGGGCTCCGGTCAACACGCCTGCCCCGCTGACCCCGATATGTCCGCTATGGCCTGGATGGTTCCATAGCACTGGAGGCCCTTGTCTCATGTCCATGTCTGTTACTGCGGTGGAATGCTCTGGTGCTTACAGAGCAGCACCCGAGCACCTCGTCTGGGGGTGGACAGCGGCCCGGAGAACCGCCTCTCACCCAGGAGGCAGAGCTGGGCCACAGATCATGTGACACAGTACGCAGCCTCTCTCTCTCTCTCTCTCTCCCACTCTCTCCGTCTCTCTCTCTCAATAGCTGTCAAGCTCACACGGCCGGCAGGGCGTATATAAGCCTTTAGAATGAACTGGTTTCACTGCAGATTAAATAGCGTGGTCGGTTGAAGACTTTGGGTCAAATCTCAATCTGAAGAATTTGCTGAGCGATTACACCAATAGATCTTTATACATCTGTGTAGATATAGGCTCCTATATATATATATACACATATATATATAGATATCTATAGAGATATCTATCTATAGATATACAGTAGATCTATCTATATATGTTAGTATCAACGTAACGACGGTGGGAGGAATACCTCTCTTACCTTGGCCAAGTGAGAATTTATCCATTTGGTGAATGTCCTCTTCTGCACTGCTTCCTGCTCATCTGGAGAGAGAGAGAGGGAGAGAGAGAGAGAGAGAGAGAGAGAGAGAGAGGGAGAGAGAGAGAGAGAGAGAGAGAGAGAGAGAGAGAGAGGGAGGGAGAGAGAGAGAGAGAAAGAGAGAGAGAGAGAACAGAAATTAAAAGTCAGACAACGCGTTTCAGTACATAGGATGGACGACACGTGTCTCTGTAACTGTTGACGCGGTGTGCTAACCGGTGCTAGCCACCGCTCTCTGCCTGATATGCGAGTACCGAGGCGCCGTGGCGTGGGGGGGGGCTAGTGGTCCCAGAGAGGACGTGCTGTGCCAGCAGCAGACAGAGCTGTTCAACGCTAAACACCCAGCAGCGCTAGCATGAGACCCAATCCATCAGCCCGCGCCACACCACGCCAAGCCGCTGCTACTGCTGAACACAGACGGAATCCAAACCAGGAGGTTGAGGAACAAACGTGTCCTCGTCCCGTCCCGCCGCCGCCTCTCAGACACGACTCAGAGGCGTCTCGCCACAGTCCTCCATCCAACCGCACGCATCAGGAGCACTGCGGCCCACGGCGTGTTCGCAGCGCGACCACCCCGTCACGGCTGCACATGTGCGCCGGGATGCAAACACATGCCGGTGCTAGCCGACGATGGCATCACACACACACACACACACACACACACACACACACACACACACGCCTGGGCTGCGCTCTCACAATAAGGTCATAGCGAGAGATTAGCAAGGGTGCAGGGGGGTTTCTGCCACCACGTCCCGGCTGGGTTATGACATGTATGAAGGTCTTGGGTCATACCCCCCTGATCCCCCCATCCCCCTCACACACTATTGTGTTGTGGTAATATATTCGGCCACGCTCCCTCATGCATTATGCAACACATCTGATTGAAGGGATTGGATTGGGTCTCCTGTCCCGGACGTTAAAGAAACAACACCGGTCGGGGATGGAGTGTGTGTGTGTGTGTGTGTGTGTGTGTGTGTATGTGTGTGTGTGTGTGTGTGTGTGTGTGTGTGTGTGTGTGTGTGTGTGTGTGTGTGTGTGTGTGTGTGTGTGTGTGTGTGTGTATCCGTATGTGTGTGTGTGTGTGTGTGTGTCCGTATGTGTGTGTGGTGTACGTGTGTGTGTGTGTGTGTGTGTGTGTGTGTGTGTGTGTGTGTGTGTGTGTGTGTGTGCGTGTGTATGTGTGTGTGTGCTTCGGAGAAGACATGCGCTTGTGCATACACTGGCACAGTGTGGCCATTTTTAAACCTTGAAAAAGAAAAGTCAGCAGTCACGTGAGTGCAGGAGAGTAACACTAACATAAATACACACAAACACATACACACACAAACACACTCAAATACACACATATACACACACACACACTCAAACAGACACAAACAAACACAGATACACACTCACTCACTCAAATACACACACTCAAATAGACAGACACACACTCACAAACACACACGCACACAAACAAACACACACACACGTGTTTTGCTGTATAGAAGGAATGGAAACCACATTAACCCACAGGCTAATGCTTCTTCTGGAGATACACTAGGCTGGCCAACTGAAGCGTAGCACACAGCTCAACACACACACACACACACCCGCACACAGGCTTGAGGAGAAACAGGCTAGCATGGTGACAGCCACACATACACAAAAACACACGCGCACAAGCAAGACAGCTGTCTTCTGTGCATGTACCTTGCGCTGCTACCCCTTGCATCCTCGCAGCACTACAGACCGGTCTGGTTAGTCTGCAGAGGACCGATGGCTGGCTGCGACGCAGCAAACCCACTGTCCTGTTATAGGAGCTGGCATCTCCCTAAGCCACCAGAGCTGTCACATCCACTGTCCCGAGTCACCTCCAGCCCCGCTTACCTCTCAGATACTGGAAGAATCCTGTGACCAGGTTCAGGGACGAGGTCTTTCTGACAGGCGGCCCCTTTACGTGAGCCATGCCGCCCTCCTCACGCCTGCTCCCTCTGCCTGCCCTTCATGGAGTGCCCTGGTGTGTTTGCCTGCCTGTGTCTGTGAACATCCACCATGGAAAATGTAGTCTTCACGGAAAAAAGGAAAAGCCCCACACACACACACACACACACACACACACACACACACACACACACACACACACAAACCCACACGGTGCTGTCCCGTTCACCTCTTTCTCTTTCCTGAAGGAGAGAGAAACCAGGTTGTGTGGGATGATCCCCCCCCTTCCTGGTGGCTGCTGGGGGTCTTCAGGGGGCAAGGACAAACAAAACCCACCTCCCCCGACACACACACTCACTCGCACTCACACACCCACACACACACACACACACTGGTGCGATTGCGGCCGTGGGAAGAGAATAAATCCCAGTGTTCCCAGGGACGGTGTGAACTAAGCTCCCATCGCCGCCTCTCTTCCTGTGCTTCCTCGGAGCGGAGCGGCCATGTCTGAGTGGATGTGTGCTCACAGCCCCCTCCCCGCTGCACTGCCTCCCTGAACCATCACGCTACCGTCTGGGGCTAGGGCGAGAGAGGCAGAGATGGAGAGGCGAGAGAGAGAGGGAGAGAGAGGATAGAGGAAGAGAGGGAGAGGGGTGGGGGATCACACAGGAGCCAGCGCTCCTCCACCAATCGGCACGCAGGAGGCTGTGATGTCACAGCTGTGTCTGTGGCTGCCCCTGTTTAATGCTGGGTGCTGTTTTGTGTGTGGCACGTGTGTGTGTCTGTGTGTGTGTATGTCTGTGTATATTTGCACGTGTGTGTTTCATCCCTTAAGATTAATCTGAAGGAGGGAAACCGCTATGCTCAATCCGGTCATAAACACAAAGCACACTTTCCAATGCGGTCTATGATTACCAAATGCTCTCTCTTTAGTTATTATATCTCACCCTTTAGTGTTTAAGTCTCCCCGTGGTTATTGATTACAAAAGTCCCATGAGATAGAACCAAATGAAAAGCCTTCTCTTCAACCGCTTGTCAGCGCGACAAACCTTAATAATTAATGTTTGAGGCTGGGACCTCCCCGAAAGCCTCCTCCAACGCCTCCCCCTGACCCCCCCCCCCCCCCACCCCCCCACCCCTGCCCGACCACCTGCTCTGCCTCACATTGTTGTGAAAGAAGACACGCCCACCTCTTGGTACATTATATATATATATACAGATAAACACACAACAGATTGACAAAAGACCAATATCTTTTAGCAATGTCTTTTGTCTGTGGTTTACTACCCCACACAGTACAGTGTGACAATACTGCTTCCCTTAAAGGAGAAATCCGGTGTAAAATGGATATGGAATATGTTTAGTATGATGACAAGTTGGCATGTTCGTTTGGGAGCAAAAAAGCACATATTGACGCATTCTTAAGTTGGCTGTTGGCTACCAAAACGCTATAAACTTGGAACGATAGGGGCATGTCTCATGGTAAAAACTAAATCCCTATTTTAAACCACTTACAAAGCTAGAAGTAGCCCTACACTTCTTTGGTAGTATAATAAGGGTCTTAACATATAAAATGAGGCATTGATAACTTTCTAAGTGTACAGATTGTTTATTAAAAAGGAAACTTTATACATACAATACCTTCAGTAGTTCACCCGTTCTACCTTTGTAGGTTGTTTAAAAAGTTTATAGCGTTTTGGTAGAATCGGCGGAAAACAGCCAACTTAAGAATGCGTCTATATGCGCTTTTTTGCTCCCAAACGAACATTCCAACTCGTTATCATACCAAACATATCCCAAATCCATTTGACACCGGATTACTCCTTAAAGGCTTCAGATCGTCAAAAGCAGGTGAAAGTGGATGGTAGTCGGTACTGTACATGCACACATGCATACAAAAACACAAACACACACACACACACACACACACACACACACACACACACACACACACACACACACGTACACAAACAAACACAAACACACACACAGTTGATATAGAGGTGTATTTTTAAAGCTATGTCTACCAGCCGTGTCTTGTTCAAATAGCTCTTTATTCCTTAAAAAACCCTACTGGGCCACTGAAAAGCATATCTGATGCGCTGTAAATAGAGCAGGAGCCTTCCATTACAGCTCTGAGCTCTGCATGAGTGACCTGCATGGAAACGCTGTTTGGGTAAAAATAGCACTTTTTTTTCCCTTTCACATGGAAAGGTCAGATATTAGAGTGAGGAAAATCACAGTATCTCCTAGTTGTACTACTCTTATAGAGTAGTACAATACAAATGAAAATATTATTAATAGGATAAGATTAATACAAATAAGAACAATAACAGTATGAAATAAAATAAAGTAAAATACAATAAAATGTCATTCTATTTAATACAATAACAATATAACTCCTTCTCTAGCGGAGCTGTCCACAGTCCTGAACAGAAGACGAAAGCGGAAACAGACCAATCGATTCGCACATAAACTATTCAAATGTTTTCCAGACTGCCATATTTACTCATTCTTTTTCCAATGGTCTATGAGTGCCTCGACCGAAGCGAGCATCGACCTCCCGACGTATAGCGGCTATTACAAGCAAACAATCGTTTGCCAATAACTGGCGTCTGCCTCTCCTGTCGTTATCCCGTAGTCGATGACTGATTTAATTTAGGTGATGCAAGACCACTGGCTAAGTGGCCCTTCAGAGTGGACCGTCCCAGCAGCAGCCTACAACCAAAGCAGCAGAGAAGCTTCCCTGCTCTGACTCCGATGAACGGCGCGGCGGAAACAATACTTAAGGTGATCTCAGGACGGGAGGATACATTTAGCGAGGCTGTGAGCTAGGTCCCGGGCTCCATCGACTGATGCTCACCCAGGGGAGACGCGTGAGAGCCTGAATCTGAGAGGAGAGCCACTTCTCTGGAGCTCCGACTTGGGAGGCACAGTGATTACACAGCCTTTCAGTAGAGGCTAGGTTTGTTTCCTGTGGAACAGTGACATCTATGGTTAAGTTTGAAGTGCACCGTACAACATTGTTGGGGAGCTGTTGACATGGCTTTAGCTATTAATAGGATTTTCATCAAATGAAAACATAAAATGTTCACAAAAGCGTGCATTTATTCATCTTGTGAGTATTTTACTTAACCTAATGTAAAAAAGTAGAATTCTGTATTGAATATTATTAGATTCATCTACAAACCAATTCATCTACACTAAAATAAGTTTCTAGCCGCCCAGGCCACAATCGGCCTGACCAGGACAATAACAGATAACCTTATGTGAAGGCGTTGCCACTCTGTCAGGCTGTCTGTCTGTATGAAGAGTTGCCATCCAACCAGCTGCCTTTGACACAGTGCAGACGGAGCCTCTTCACTCCCAACATGTACAGCTGCCTCCTTTCTATTAACAATTGTAGGCGACTATCAAAGTGGCAGCCACAAAAGGAGGGAGGGGAGGGTATAGATGGATAGAGTGTGATTCTAGCAATAGGTTTGGTGCATGGTGAGAAACTTAGAGACACACGCCAGTGGTTTGATGGGCTTGTAGGTGAGAGCAGGTTGATGTATCTCTGGAGGTGGGAGGGGATCGGATGGGGCTCACACGCTAACGACGGGCTGCCACCACAAGACCACATCCAGCCTCGTTTCTGTTAGTTTCAACCACCCTTTTGAGGAACGCATCTCCCAGGCCAGCAGGTCTGCACATGAAGCCACACAGATGCAACCTGTGCTGTGTTCAAAAACGGAAGGAAACCCGAGAGCATCTAAGGCCATGGGTTGACGTCGCTGTTGCTGCCCTGTGGTCACAGGATGCGTTGCTCTGGAATTATCTATCAATAGCCAATACAATTTGAATGAAAGAAAACTTTAAACTCATAAGTAGCAATGCGCTGTGAATGACAAGCGTGAGAAATATCAAGAAAGCAATCATTTATGAGTCTTTACAATAAATATACCACAGTGGCCATCTTTTACAAAGTTAAGCGTTTGAATCACAAAATCCAGGATGCAAAAGGTAAGTATTTGCAACTTATTTTCGACAAAATGTCTAAACTTGGTTTCTGTAAATGGTGTACTGTACATCCTTGGATTCGGTAGCACCTGGATGTTGTGTAGAACACAGGCTTTTCTGACAACATAACAACACAGAGGACAAAAAAGCACTTAGTCATGTATGAGTCAAACATCGGAGCTGCTGTCTCAAAACACGGTGCCAGCTAGTAACTCTCTCTGCAGGATGCATTTAACGGCAGGAAGTGTGAATGCATGGCTCACCAGCTCAGAGGCAGCTGAGAGTCTCACTTCTTACCATCCCTAACAAGCAGCCGATTCTTGGGGCACTAGCTGGGTGGGGAAGGTTTTGGGTTCGATCCCAAATGTCCCACGTGAGGCGGGACATCCACTACCTGCTGTGTATCTGGTGTCTGAATTCACTGTTGCTCTGGATAAAGGCATGTGCTAAACTACTTAAGAACCCAGTAGCGAGCATCTTAACTTCCCTTTACTGGTTGGATGGCTGCAAAAGCATGCTGGTGCAATGCTACGAGTGGTACATGAATAATGGTTACATCTCACCCCCATGTATTTAAAATGTTGAGGCAAGGGCCGCACAGTATGAATAAAATACCACACTGATATTATCATAATTTGATAACTGTTGACATAACTTATATATACTAAGTTATATATACATATATACAAGATATACCGTGGATCTCTTCTCCTATATTTATGGGGTCATCTGAAAATAAATTGTGTGTGCATCTTGCGTGACTCTATGTGATGCAATCATCCCCTCAGCGCTACCACCCTGATACGTACACTTATAAGGTAATCTGAGTAAGTAAGTGGAAGTACAGAAACCTGCGGCCGCGAGAGCATCAACCAGGAAACGTTTGGCACGACCACAGAACCGTGTTTCTTTCATAACAGTTGCTATGGCAGCAAGCCATAGCGATACAACCCCCCCAAATTTTGCGGCATAGAATGTGATCTGTGCCGATTCTCGTTCAATCAGTTGCAAATGCACATTCATACATAGACCACCACGTCAGCCACACATACAGTATTTCACCTGCAAGAAGTTAATGGTTAGCTCCTTCTACATAAACACCGTAGAAGGTTTTCAGGCATCAAACCGGCAACCCAAAGATGTGGGGATGGAAGTGACCCTCCCTCTATAGTATCACAGGTTGGGATCCCATCAACAAGAGACAGAGCAATCGATCTGAGCTGTTACCAAGGGCAGAGGTGGTGTCATGTTGTACAGCCTGAACATACATCAGGTTATACCCCAATAAGCCTCAATAGTTCATGTCACCACCTAGCATGTATCAAACATTTCTTATAGAACCACTACCCCTTATGTGTGATTGCATCTTAGAGGATGCTCTGCAGGCGGCTTTTTTTGTCTTTAAGTTTATCGTTAAAGCGGAAGTGTCACGGCCATGATAATGTCTGTTTTTGAGAACATTTCCCCATTTCAAGCATGGCATACTTTAATTATGTTTGAGGGTCCATTGACTGAAATCCTGGAGATATCATTATGTGTCTTTTGATATAATGATAAAAAATAAAGGTTAAATGTGGATTGAAATCATACCGTCCGAATATACCCACAGTAAATACCTTGAAGGGACTTCTGAGAAACGAATGAGACATTTTATGCGGGCACACAAGTTTGGTCACAAGGCCATTACACGGCTTGAAATTAATTCCCTCAGTTATTTAAACTCAGTTATCTGTGAGCTTCTCCTTGAATGTAAAATAGTAAAAATAATAAATTGCAGAATAAAGCGGTGCTGTAGACATTGTATCTGATGATCTAATTGTTTGTTCTTATATCTGAGGGTGCAGATTTTCAAAAAAATACTGAAACATGTTTGAGGAACGTCCAGCTTAAACCAAGGTCCTGCCAGGGTTGTGCATCTCCTCTACAGCCAGCCAATAGTAAAGTGTTGTGCTGCTAACTATTATCAAGCTGAACAGGCCTGCGTTGATTAAAACACTGGGATATACTTTCACCATCGGAACCTGAGATTTACACCGAACATTCAACACATCTTTTAAGTTGTATGACAGTGCTTACTTATTTCTGATACCCTTTGCTTCAATCATATGACACACAGTGTAGAGAGATACTGTGGATGATGAGCAGAGAGGAAGGAAGGAGAACAGCTTATTAAGACGTGTCACACAGTGCCTGCACACCATGCATCCTGCTACCATCATTAGTTATTATTAAACTATGTTACTGTACTGCTAATACACTCACTGCTGTACATATACTGTATAACTGTATCAGTACTGTTACAAATACTGTGCAACTGTATACTGTACTCTGTTACATGTACTTTGTAACTGTATCATAACTTTATTCTGTAACATATACTCTGTAACTGTATCATTACCGTACCCTTACATATACTCTGCAACTGTAATAGTACTGTACTTTGTTACATATACTCTGTAACTGTATCAGTACTGCTACAAATACTGTGTAACTGTATGACTACTGTACTCTGTTACAAATACTGTGTAAATATATCAGTACTGTACTCATTTACAAATACTCTGTTACTTTATCAGTACTGGAGTCTGTAACATATACTCTAACTGTATCAGTTCTTTACTGTTACATCTACTCTGTACTACAAAGTTACTATACTGTTACTGTAACCTGTGAATATTATATACTATACTCCACAGTGTAACATCTATTCTCTTACTGCGCTACTAGTACTATGCTAAATATAATCTGTGCTCTTTTACTCTCCTCTCTTCGTCCGCCTGTCTGCCCGTCACAAGTCCAGGGCATCATATTATTGTACTGTTACAATACTCTGCTGCTGTCCTCTGTTGCCACCCTCTGCTGCCTCACTCTGCGGCTGCACTTGTGTTTCTGTCTGCATGTCTCTCTGAACATCGGCATCCCGGTGCCCAACATGAACGCTACCTGTCCAGAGGGCTACCCCGGCACCCTGCCAAACCCTTGGATCAGCACTACTCCAGGAGAGGGAGAGCGGGGAGAATATCTCCAAGCGGCCCACAGAGCGAGGCAGGAGGCGGAGGGGGGGGGGACACTTACCCTGCAGTTTCTGCATGACGTTTGCGATGTTGTCCAGGGAAGGACGTTTGAAGGGCCTGCTGGAGTCCATGTTGTACCGCTGTGCGTGTGCCTGCGACACAATGAGACTGCCGGTGGTGGCAGGACACACTTCACAACTGGGTTCTCACTGGGGCATCCCCAGACACTCCCTCCCCTCTCTCTCTCTCTCTCTCTCTCTCTCTCTCTCTCTCTCTCTCTCTCTCTCTCTCTCTCTCTCTCTCTCTCTCTCTCTCTCTCTCTCTCTCTCTCTCTCTCTCTCTCTCTCTCTCTCTCTCTCTCTCTCTCTCTCTCTCCCCTCTCTCTCTCTCTCTCTCTCTCCTCCTACTATGGCTGGCTTTCTCACTTTCCCCTCTCTCGCTCTACTCTGTTTCACACGCTCTCCTCTTTCTCTCTATCTCTCTCTCTCTCTCGCTCAGTTCACTGCAGAGAAGGGTCCAATGGAATCTCAGGTTTCAGGTGGGGATGAGCAGTTTTACTGCCCAATAGCGCCTCTGCTTCCATTCAGAGTCTACAAAACAGAGGAATGTTGGGAATGAATGGTTATTAAGGTTACAGCAGTTTATTTTTTTAGCAGTTGTCTGATGGGATATTATTTTATGCTAACAAAAAGTTAGGTGTGCTAGATGATATCACGTCAACACATTATATTATCCCAACTGAATTTGTCTACCTATATAGTTGATTAATTTAATCAGCTGTCGGACGAAGACCAGACGTCTATTCCAGATCACTTTACTAAACGTGCTCACATCAGACGAGATTAACATAGAAACCTACATGGTTATTGCAATATAAACCCCAAGCAAACACAACTTACCCCAAAAGTGTAGGTGCATGAAAACAGGATGTAAACACGTAAAAAAACAACAGAATATATTTAATTTGAAGATATCATTCTGGCGTAAAGTTAATGGCCGCATGTGTCGCAGGGCTATCACAAAACAAACTCGAACAACTGTCGTTTCGAGGCCAATTACAGCTGTAACCAGAAAGAGCCTGCTGACACATACGTTGAGTAAAAGTAGTATTACCTCTATGCCCTGCAGAGTATGTAAATGTCACAGAGGAAGTGTGTGTGTGTGTGTGTGTGTGTGTCACTCTGCGTTGCTACTGGTAACATTCAAACACGGTGGGTGAGGAGGAGGAGGGGAAGGAGGAGGAGAGCCGCCCGCCGGCTGCTGCCCTGCGCCTCATGGTAAATTGACTGCATCAGAATGATGGCTCTATGGCTCTGGACTGCATTAATACAGAACTTTTTAACCGCCACTCATAGCGCTTTAAACTATTGTCTGACCTTCACCCATTGCACACCCCGACGGTGGTGTCAACCATGAATGATGCAAGGCGACAGCCTGCTCGTCAGGAGAGCAGATGAGCCATCGTTTCTACTGTGGTATTCTCGTCTTTTCCCCTGCCCTTATTCCTTTTACATAAAGTATCTTGGAAGCCGTTATTTTCGCTAAGCACATTTATGTAAAACATAATAAAAATGGCCTGTATACCTATTTTGTAGTAACACATTTGCTGAGACATGGCTAAGTTATTTGCTGACCAACGTACTAACAACACAATGACATCCAACCAGAAGGACTCGCTGTGATGCTGCAGCGCCATCTTCTGTTGTTCTTGCGCATTGCAATGCTTTCCGATGTGTGTCTTTTGACGTTGCAGTTCTGTTTATGTGTGGGGGAAATAATGAAAGAAAAATAAATTCAAAATCATAGCAATGTTTATTAACAACAAATGTTATAGTACCCCTAATAATATAACATAATAACTCGTTTTAGTAGCTGTTATTATTGTCCCATGTGTTTTTATCATTATGTCAACTATGTAAGAGTGTATAGCCCTACACTAAATTGAAACACAAGGTTTTCACTAAAATAACTTTCTATTCAACTAGCTTAACACCTCGGCCCTTGAGGACAAATCCAGCCATTTGAGAAAGCGTAGCAGAATCCTCTCCTGGAAGACCTCCAGTTGAAGTTGTTTGGCCTGGCTCAAGAGGTCGAGGGCGGCCCTGCAGGAGGAACCGTTTGACAATTCAAGGAAATCCCCAAGGAGAACAGGAGAGTTGATAGTCTGCAGGCCCTTCACTGATTGGGCGGATCCGGAGGGGCTGGTGTGTGTGTGTGTGTGTGTGTGTGTGTGTGTGTGTGTGTGTGTGTGTGTGTGTGTGTGTGTGTGTGTGTGTGTTTGTGTGTGTGTGTGTGTGTGTGTGTGTGTGTGTGTGTGTGTGTGTGTGTGTGTGTGTGTGTGTGTGTGTGTGTGTGTGTGTGTGTGTGTGATTGGGCGGATCCGGAGGGGCTGGCCACTCCGAGTCGAAGATGCATTTACCATGCCTGGAACAATGGGGGTGCTTGTTTATGTTACATAGTTTAGATAGTTTGTGTTTTTAGGTGTGTGAGTGTGTGTGTGTGTGTGCGTGTGTGTGTGTGTGTGTGTGTGTGTGTGTGTGTGTGTGTGTGTGTGTGTGTGTGTGTGTGTGTGTGTGTGTGTGTGTGTGTGTGTGTGTGTGTGTGTGTGTGTGTGTGTGTGTGTGTGTGTGTGTGTGTGTGCACTGACTGCATGTCTATGTGTGCTTGTGTGCCCGCATTCGTATGTCTATCTTCTTAATGTGTGAATTCAACACAAAGACATATGCAATGCTTTGGAGCAAAATAAAACAGAATCACAGAGGCCATTGTCGATTATCAGAGCAGAGGAAGTGATGCCAAAGGAAACTGGTTGCTTTCCCAGAGCTCTGTCCCACACAGATAAGCAAGGAACATGCTAATTTTAAAAGTCCAAAATGGGAAGGAAGCATGACAGCAAAGTTTCCTCTGAGGCAAACACTGAGAGGTGGAGGGAGAGAAACAACCCCGTCTGGATGAAGGTATACACTCCTGCATACTGCTCCAGACCTGGCCCATGGAGATATAATGGCATACAATGAAACTAATCCTTTTTTGGAAATACTCAAGTCTTTTAACCTGGGTGAGTGCAGCTGTATCTGTGTTTTAGAGGTGGTAGTTGTGACTTTAGAGACAGTGAATAGCAATTAAAGGAGGATTGCATAACAGGATCCAGTTAATCCCTTCGTCAGTTATTTACTAATTTGTCATTTAAAAAATCTATCTATCTAATTCTAGTTATTTTCGTTTTTCAGGTAGGTCTCGAGTGTCTTGCTTTTGGATTGCAGACATTTTGGTTCAAACCCAAAACCTTTTTTATGGGAGTCCAAAGCCCTGACCAGCCTATCTGGACCATATTTTCTCATCCACATGTGATCTCATCCACTCTGTTTTTCAGCATCTTATGCTTGTGGGATGTAAAACTCACTTACCGAACACTGTTTTATAGTATAAATACAATAATATATACAATATTGGGGCAGAATAATAGAAAATGGACTTGGTCTGACTATGTAGTCGCTGCTCACTCAAAGACGGCCCGCTCCATAGAGCTATAACACACGCTTTATGTAACTTTAATGTGCAGTGGGGTTGCCCTTAGTCATCCTGGGTAAAACTATTTTTACTTTAGAACCATCTCTGAACTCCAACATCGAAGAGATACAGATATACATACACTCTCGAAGACTGCATTAAATCATCAAAAATATCAAAAATACTGTATACATTCATATTCAGGGGCAAGCTGTAACTATTTGTTATCCCTATACAGCATAGCCAATATATTTATTTATAATTATATCATCTTAAATTTGTATTATTCAAGATTCAAGCAAATGAATTGTCATGTAGAGCTGTGCAAGACACAATAATGATGTCACACTCCCTGGTATCTCATTAGTCGTTACTCATCCATGCATTCTCTTTGAATGATTGTCCATTTAATGATTTTCAAAATGTTATCCCTGCCTTTGGGAACACTATGAATGGCCTTGTGTTTGCTACATAAATAAACCTGCCTCGCTTTACATTTATAGTATTGACTCTATAATATCATCTCTATGAAATCTATTATGGCAGCGGCTGTATAGTAAACACATTGACAGCCATGTGTTCCAGTTCCAGTATCTAGTTGTCCAATAAACTCTCCCCCCCTACTGGCTGCCCCCAGACCAGCTCGTGCTGGCCTTCTGCCTGTCCATACTGGTGGGCCTGCTGCTGGGGGCGCTGGTCTACATCCTGCTGACCTGGGCGTCCCGGCGGCGCCGTGCCTCTGCCATCATCACCCGCCGCTCCAAGAGCCAGTCGGCCCGGGGCCCCTCTGGCGGCCAGCTGGGCCTGTACCGCAGCACCTTCCTCAGCGTGCACCGCCAGCCCTCCGTGGAGCCCGTGGGGCCCCTGGGGAGCAAGCCCCGCGCCGAGGCCTCCACCTTTCGCCCCGTGCCGAAGGGACGCGGGGCCCGCCCGGAGAAGGACGGACAAGACACCCAGTTCGCAATGCCCCAGGACACCGCCTCGTCCTCGGACTCCTCCGCCTCCGACTCGGCCGCCCTGGTGTCCAACAAGAGGAACTCCTTCTGGCTGGGGGGCAACGGCCTCAAGGGCTTCCTGCCCTCCCAGAACCAGCCCCCGGCGTACGACAGCGTGATCTTAGCCTTCCAGGAGACCCGCACTTGACTCGGGCGGGCGCTCGGGGGAGGAGGGAGAGAGAGGGAGACCGATGAGGTCTACGATGACACTGGGGTTGGAGTGCGATGGGGTGGCTTGCCTTGTGAGGGATGTGTGTGGCGGGGTCGCTATGGAGACTGTACAGTTCACTGTCCTATCATAACATGTCTATATAGGGAGGCGTTTCTGATACAATCAGCGATATGATGGATGGATTGATTGATTGTATTTCGCTGTCATAGCTAAATTGCCTGTGAGATGCATGTTCTGGAGCCCAGATTACGCTCCCTTGACCCCTTACACAGGGCCAGGAGGGAGGTGGAGGTTGTCTCTGTCGGTGGATTAAACACTGTAAAGTTTAAAACAAATAAATACATTTTGTAATTTTAAAAGATTGATAGATATACAGACATACATATATTGCTTTTTGCTACTGTGTGCAAAAAATAAAACCAAATAATGTGGATTTAAAGAATTTTCATTATTTGATGCTATTATATAAATGTGATGATCAGAATTGCTGATTCAAGCTAAATAATATATAATAAATGTCACTCAGTTTCACATGAAGGTCACAATTGGACACCACAGTCCGTGACTTCAATTTAGATCGGCAAGGTGGGGTACACAGTCGGAGGTTGCCACTCTGAAATAAACCCCCTTTTCGAGACCAAATTACATATCGTGCTACAGTAACGCAGCAGCGTGTGCACTTTACCTCGACGCAAGATGTCGTACCAATCGAGTGCCGATTTGCATTTGTGTTGTCTATTGACGTGACTTTAATTCTTGAAATGGGGTCGGTTAATCAATAGCTGTTCCCTATGCGTGTGGACCTGTAAAAGCTTGCTGTGTTTTCCGTGCTCCCACTGAAATGGCAACCCGTGTTAAAGGCGCACGAGCCAGTGCGCCAGCAGAGCGCCTAGCAGAGACAGAGCGCTGACTGCACAGATCCTTCACATCACACACGATCAGGTAATTACAATACGTTATCAGTGTCCGTCTAGGTATTGCTCTATTCCACTCCTTATTTATTAGTCGAACCACTCTGGGTAGTTCATTGGTTGGTGCATGCGACGAGTCCAGACGCCTAGGAATAATGTGTTCTTTTTTGGTGTAATCATAATTATATCATATAATTATATATCTTAAAAGATTTAAATGTAAATAAAATAATAATACACGAAAAATGATGCAACTAGGTGTTTCTAGTTTACACGTCGTCGATCTGCATGTAGACTATAATCACATAAAGCTGCAGTTTAAACATGAGTTGAATTGCAGTGGGTGGTAGATGTTTAATTATGTTCAAATTAGATCTTTAACCATGTCTTGGCTTTATGTCTGACAATTGACGTGAAGACGGCCAATTTATGTACCCACGGAGACTGACTATTGAGATCCTCAATGCGGTGTTGCTGTTGCATAGAGACTACAAAAATGTGGATTTCATGGCTGATGCGTTGAATGACATAGCCTCTATTTGAAGAGAATCGCTGCGTTCGACGAGCTTCGTGCATTTCAATTGTTGATAAAAATGCTACATTTTCATTTTGTTGAAATGTAGAAAAGGCAAGAAGATATGATCTCACGTGACGTTTAATTCGTAAGAGATGAGCTGCTCTAACGAATTTAGACTTGACCAAATATATATGATGTCATTTGTTTCGCCGTAGATGTTTTTATTTTAAGATTCGGATAAAGAGCAGGTGCAGCACTCCACCGCGTCATCTGAATGGAAACATGGACGCCTTCAGGGGAGAACATTTGACCAATCATGTCCAGGAACTATGAGGTAGGCCTACGTATAAACTGCTGTTATCCACCACCATAATCAACCACCAGTATTCCGATTTTATGAATCTGCAAAGGTGTTACTAAGCGTTAATCAGTTATATGATTAAGCCATTGAAATCAAACTACCACTACTTTTCCCACTGCAGAATATGAAACCCATCCTCCTGCCACCTGCTACCACCCATAGCATCTATTGGGTCAACATTAGGAACCTTGAGAAAGAACCCAGATTATGTTGTATTTAGCAACTTGCACTCATTGTTTAAATACTGTGTGTCCGCAAAAGACTCAAGACCCACGTCCCTCCCCTCCTACTTATTGGATGTTGTACGTACTGGCACTTAATGTACCGATACTCACTTAATGAATGTCATACTTAGTTATAGTACTTAGTTGTGTAGCGTCTTATCCTTGTTCTCTTTGTTGCACACAGGGAATGGGTTAACCTAATGGTTTGTATTGCTTGGCACTTGGTTCTATGAACTTCCTACCTGTACCAACAGCGATATTGTTTCTCATTCTTATGACAAATGTACTTATTGTAAGTCACTTTGGGTAAAGAGACAGTGTGCTCCCATAAAAAAGTGCCCTGATTGTAAATGTAAATGTGTGTCATTCAGGAGCATTACCCACCCCCACGTCCCCCCTATCCCCCCCGATGGGGTTTATGGGTCATCCCGACACTAACCCTCTCTCTGCCCCCCCAGCCCGGGCACTCGGTAGGGATGCTGGCGGCCGTGGAGCACGGCCCCATCCTCTGCAGCGACTCCAACATCCTGTGCCTGTCCTGGAAGGGCCGCGTGCCCAAGAGCGAGAAGGACAAGCCCGTGTGCCGGCGGCGGTACTACGAGGAGGGATGGCTCGCCACGGGCAACGGCCGCGGCGTGGTGGGCGTCACCTTCACGTCCAGCCACTGCCGGCGGGACCGCAACACGCCGCAGAGGATCAACTTCAACCTGCGGGGCCACAACAGCGAGGTGGGGGCCCCGCACAAACACGCACAAACACACCGACAGAGTTTATTATCCTAGTAGTCATCAGGTTGATGTTGTTATCAGCGTAGAGTCATGCAACGTGGTTTATTATCGTCACAATGAGTAATCACATAGGTCATGGTCTCGATGAGTAAGCGTATAATTTATTACCACAGCCGCCGACGTATGATATCTTCATTTAATTAGTTCGAGTGAGGCTGTGTCACATTGGACTAGACAGTGAGATTTAACTAATAATATGGGATCATTCATTTGTTTATTACCCCCTGAAACGTCCGGTGTGTAAACAAGATTTTTAGTGCTGCAACATCCCAGAATTTTTTTAATTTTGAATGAGGCTAATCAAAGGTTAAACTATCGTGCTTCACCAACGAACATTGTTTGGCTGTTACAGTAAATGAGTAATTAATAATAATAACACTAAAGTGTTATTATAGTGTGTTATTATAGTTTTAGGGTTAGGGTTAGATATTCCTTATTTAATATTATGAAAGCAAGTAATACTAATAATAATATTCATGACAATTATTTCATTTTTAAGGGGATTTATATTTGACGTACCCTGAGCTATCAACTTAATCCCAAAAAGTTGTCAGTTCGAGCTAGCAAGTGCGCTGAATGTCAAGCCAACAGTTTAAAACACCACCTTGTTCCCAGGTGGTGCTGGTGCGCTGGAACGAGCCCTTCCAGAAGCTGGCCACCTGCGACATGGAGGGAGGGATCTTCGTCTGGATCCAGTATGAAGGACGATGGTCGGTGGAGTTAGTGAACGACCGTGGAGCCCAGGTTCAGTAGCATGTGTTTTGTTACTGCTGATTCAGACTTATGACACACACACACTCTTATACACACACACACACACACACTCTTATACACACACACACACACTCTTATACACACACACACATACACACACACACAAACACACACACACACACACACACACACACACACACACACACGCTCTTATACACACACATACATACACACACACACACACTCTCTCTCTTATACACACACACACACACACACACACACACACACACACACACACACACACACACACACACACACACACACACACACACACACACACACACACACACACACACACACACACACACACACTCTCTCTCTTATACACACACACACACACACCCTGGATCACCCTACATCGGTAGGCTAGTTGTAGGCTACCTGTGTCCACATATGGGTCTGCTAATGTGAAAGGCATGCATAACGGTCCCAGACGGTTAATGTGGTAGTTGTTGTTGTTTGACCCACAGGTGAGTGACTTCACCTGGTCCCACGACGGCACCCAGGCGCTGATCGCGTACCGGGACGGCTTCGTGTTGGTGGGCTCCGTCAGTGGGCAGCGCCACTGGTCCTCCGAGATCAACCTGGAGAGCCAGATCACCTGCGGGATCTGGACTCCTGACGACCAGCAGGTACACCCCGTGTGTCTGCTGGTCGGGGTGTAGAGCAGCCATCCATCCATCCATCCATCCATCCTTCCATCCATCCAAGTAATGTTGTACGAGACACTTTTACATTTTTTCTCGTTGATTGAAATTCATTTAGTTTGTTAAACTAAACGTAAAAGTTAAGAAAATAAAATAAATAATATAAAATATTATAAAATATATAATAAATAAATAATGCATTGTAAAAAAAGTGTTGCATTAGATCATTTGGTAAGATTCAGGCAAGTGTCTTGTCCATTATCTGTGTCCTTATCGTAGATGGAGCATCTTTACCGTGTCATGCGTCCCCTACAGGTGCTGTTCGGTACTGCGGACGGACAGGTGATCGTCATGGACTGCCATGGAAGGATGCTGGCCCACGTTCTGCTGCACGAGTCAGACGGGATCGTGAGCATGTCCTGGAACTGCCCGGACTTCCTTGTGGAGGACAGCACTGAGAGTGACACGGATTCTGATGACAATGTTCTGCCATTAGGTAACAAGCCCCCTTTCATTCCCTGTGCACTCCTTTGATAATTGTTGGCAACTGTTTCCATCTGGTGACCCCTGTTGACGACCATTTTGAATGGTGGAAGATAAACCAGACGATACTCGTAGATGCTAGAACTAGAAAATACATTCAAGCAGAAAATATTTTTGGCCTAACTTAACCATGTTTTGTTTTAGCAATGAAAGGATGGATATATAAGTTCAAAAGACCTTTACCACCACTGCAATGTCAGTAGCGTTGCTCTGTGCGTGTAAATCTGCTGTGTCTTGACGAAGCTGCCTTGCTGCTTTCCCTCCAGTGCGAAGCATCAGACCCTTGTTGACGGTGAGCTTCTTATCAGGAGACATCAGTTTAATGAACAACTACGATGACCTCTCGCCTACCGTGATCCGCTCGGGCCTGAAAGGTACGCCTATCATCGAGTGACCTCATAGCACATGAGACCAGATTAAGTTTCACATCAAAGTTCAAATCCTGATGCAATTAATGATGAGGGTTTAGGGGAAAGAGAATTAAGTACTTGGACAAGATTCACAGAATACAGTCGACCATTATTCAGCCTTATAGATCAAACAAATGGGATACTATCGATAGCAGTGTTACTACAACCATATAGCTTCCATTTAGCCGCTGGCCACCCCCAGCAGCCTAAACTGAAACAGTGCCACGCAGAAACTGAGTTATGGGTCAGTTCTAATAATCTGGTAATGGCGATACAATGGCATCCTTCCTCATTCTCCAGATGTGGAAGTCCAGTGGTGCTCCCAGGGCGACCTGCTGGCTGTGGCCGGCATGGAGAGACACTCTGCAGACACCGACTCTCTCTGCGCCTCCAACACCAGGAACGCACTGGTGAAGTTCTACAACGTCCAAGGGGAACACATCTACACCCTGGAGACGCCCGCGCAGGTGGTTACTCTACTCCTCCAATCATCGATGCTTTTACCTTTGTTGTAACATTTATTATATTGGGAGACCTATCGGTGAAGAAACATTGTGGGCACAGGAAGTGACATCGTAGGCATGTCAGCATGGTTGAGCTCCATCCGATAGACCCTGATTGAGCAGATGGCCACTGGCAAATTTCACAGTGCCTAATTTCACATCCTGTTTAAGGCCAGCCTCCTGACGTTTTTATTCAGTGCAGCAGTTACGTTAGAGACGCAATGCAACATTCAAAATGTATGTACGCATGGTGTCAGCTATTAAGTACCGATACATTGATAAATGCATCTGAAAATAATGCTACTAGCAGCATTGGGCGTGAGGAAGGCGTTGTTTGCGAAATAAATGTGCCGCTCACCACAGACCGGTCGGGATCAGTAACCGACGTGTGTTTCAGAGGCCCATCACTACCATCTGCTGGGGTCACCGGGACTCACGGCTGTTCCTGGCGTGCGGGCCGGCGCTGTACGTGGTGCGTGTGGAGCACCGCGTGGCCAGCCTCCAGTTGCTATGCCAACAGGGCATCGCCAGCGCACTGCGCGAGGAGAGGGACGTGGGGAAGCTGAACATGCCCTCCCTGCTCTGCTCTTACGTCACCACCGCCTTCATTCCCACCATCAAGGTACAGCCGATACCATCATGGACACCCCCAACCATTAAGTACCCCCCCACCCTTCATGTACACCCTACCCATCATGGTACACCCCACCCATCACGTACACCCGCTACCATTAAGGCACACACACAAATTAAGTAACGCCACCACCCATTTAGCTACGCTCAAACCCATTGAGGTACACATGAACCCATTGTGGTACACATAAACCTATTAAGATACACATAAACCCGTTGTGATACACATAAACCTATTAAGATACACATAAACCCATTGTGGTACACATAAACCTATTAAGATACACATGAACCCATTGTGATACACATAAACCCATTGTGGTACACATAAACCCATAAACCTATTAAGATACACATAAACCCGTTGTGATACACATAAACCCGTTCTGATACACATGATCCCATTAAGGTACACATAAACCCGTTGTGATACACATGAACCCGTTGTGGTACACATTAACCCATTAAGGTATACATAAACCCGTTGTGGTACACATTAACCCATTAAGGTATACATAAACCCGTTGTGATACACATGAACCCGTTGTGGTACACATTAACCCATTAAGGTACACCCCCAGCCTGGCTCTGGCGTTCTCAGGTCCAGGTTGTCCCTGAATGGGTTCAGCTTCGTCTTTAGCTTTGAAAGGCCTTTTGTATCCTAAATATACGATCCATGCATCCTGCATTATCATGTTGAATCACGATTTAATGTGTGTTTCCCGGCCCATTCCTCGCTTTAGCCTCCGATCCCGGACCCCAACAACATCCGAGACTTTGTCAGCTACCCCACCGCCGGCAACGAGCGGCTGCACTGCACCATGAAGCGTGCAGAGGACAACCCTGAGGCGGGGGGGCCCTGCTACACGCTGTACCTGGAGCACCTGGGGGGCCTTGTGCCCATCCTGAAGGGCCGGCGCATCAGCAAGCTGCGCCCCGAGTTCGTCATCATGGACCCCAAAATGGATGGCAAAATGGGTATGAGTACATTTTGTATACTGAAAAAAAAGGATGTACACCTCCTGAAGTGGTGTGAGAGGCTGACGAGGTCCACACAAGGTTCATACACATCCAATTCTGCCAAAAATAACCAGCCATTAGTATAAATTGTGTTCTCGTCTACGCAAATAATCCAACAATGAGTAAGCGATGGCTTTATGTGCACCGGTCTGGTCTGTGTCCCCAGAGGAGGTGTGTGTGAACCCCATGATCTCCTACACTGACAGCTGCAACGGTTCTGACTCCAGTGACATCGAGCTGACGGACGAGTGGGTCGGGAAGAAGTCCCCAAAGTTGTCCCGTGGAAACAGGTCTCCCAAACTCTTCAGGTCCAAGAACATATTTATATTTACATTGAGGGCATGTAGCAGACTCTTTTATCCAAAGCGACTTGCAATAAGTACATAAGAAAGTGGAAGTATATATCGCTGTCGGTACAGTAAGGTTGCATAACATGTTGTCCTATGAAGTTGACTGTTATCCCTTAAAGTCATAATATCAAAGATTTTCATGTCAATAAATGTTGGATAAGTCCCTTTCTACCGCCGATTGAACCGATTGGGCACACTGATGAAAGTCATTCAAGTCCTTATGAATATTACGAACTGGGTGTTTGTGGCGACATTTCCGCGGAAAACGTACAAGCTGTGCACAGTGCATTTCATGCATAATTTGTTTGTGGTATGGATGATATGGGCAATTAACAATTACATATCTGGCTCAGAAAAGAGACGGATTGGAACATTTAAATTAAAATGTATCCAAAAAAGGGTTAGAAGAGGGATTTCTGTTATTGATAATGTTTAGTGAGGCTGTCATTATTGCGAAACCCAGACAGGTTAATCACCCCTTATTACACATCTACTTAGTGTTGACAAAATAACTGCGTCATAAACGCTCTGTTTTTACTAATAGTGGTCTAATACTCACAAATAACAGACCGTCGAACGCCGTAACTAACTATTCAGAACCCTTATTCAACAAAGCCGTGTAGTAAATGTATTTTGTTGACTTCATTGTTTCAAAGAATGAACATGGAATCCCGGAAATCTCCTAAGCTCTCACGAGCAAACCAGGAGGGCCAGCGATCACCACGCTTACCGTCAAAGAAGGCTCCGGTCCGCTCCCCCAGTCTGACTCGCCGGGAATTTTGTATGGACGGCATCACAGAGGTACTGCCTTATTATTAACTCAACATTCTGCTTTATGGTCCACCTATTCCCTGGGCTTGTCCGTGGTGTGTTCAATTAGTGGTGGGTAATGTGGAAAACAACTAAAACAGGTTGGATTGGACATTTTTGAGTGCCGATGCATTACCCTCTCCCCCCCCTTCAGTATTGATGACATGCCCTTCTTATTTTTGTTATGCCTTTTCCTTCTTTTGTAGCACAACTACCTCGCTCAAGTTACATCCAACATATGGGGAACCAAGTTTAAAATTGTCGGGCTTGCCTCTTTTCTGCCTGCCAATCTTGGTGCAGGTAAATATGAAAATGTTATGAACTATGTAATGCAGGTTTAATTTTGCATTGTATTTGAAAAGGCTAAGCTTTTGTTCAAAATCTGAATATTTCTCGGTTCTCCTGACACAATTTTTGATTCTAGATAACAAAAGTTGTCTGTTGATGGGATTTGTCCTTTAGAAACTCATTATTACAATAAATAGTCTTGAACCAAATCTATGGATTTAATGAAAGAGTGCCTTGACAACGTTACAGTGTAGATTGACCCCCAAAAATATAGATGATTTATTCTCTAAAATGTTCAATTTCAAGTGACACATTGAACACAGAACCACTACAAACCTGATCCTCTTGAAACTTCACACTCCTTACTCACTTATGCATATGTATATTATATTCTTCCATTTCTGTCATCCCAGTCATCTACAAAACCAGTTTACTGCATCTACAACCGAGGCAGATGACCATCTACCTTCCGGAAGTGAGGAAGATCTCCTTAGACTTCATGAGTCTGCCTGTTTTCAACCCCAACGTCTTCAGTGAGGATGAGGACGACCTGCCGGGTATGAATACATCTCTACAAGTATGCTTAATTAACAACAAAGCTATCGCTGGGCTAGAAGGCAAGGAATGGGAGTCTCTGCAAATGGCCTGATTCTGACAACAGAGCAAGGGATGAAAAACATGCCATTTGTGGCACATATTGTAAACATGATCTTATGACACAGATTGCTGCTGCACATTAATAATGAAAAACTACCCAAAGGGTGGCCTCAATGTGTTACATGCTCCTTTAAGAAATGGAGGGAATTGCATTGCAAAGGCATTTAAACCTTTCTTCATTTTGATATTTATCTCCTCCTTTCCATTTAAGTGATGGGTCCATCAGGAGTGGCGGGAGACAACCCTCCCTGCACAGTCAACATCCCCATCGCTCCCATCCACAGCCCCGCCCAGGCTATGTCACCTACTCAGAGTATTGGCCTTGTCCAGTCTCTTTTAGCCAATCAGAACATTCAGCTCGATGTCCTGACCAATCCCACGGCCACAGCAGCGGTGGCTGCTGCTGCAGCGGCTGCAGCTGCCGTTCCGCCCGCCGACCACAGCCAAGATTCGGTTGCGGCGGCGCCGTATCCAGTGCCGACCCGGTACTCGAACCCGGGTCAGGCCATCTTCAGCGGCATGGACATGGGACCCCCTCTCCTGGCCGTCACTCCTCCTCTTCCGCCTCCTCCCCACCACCCCCCACCCGAGCCGCACCCTCACCCTCCCCACCACCCCCAGCGCTCCCGGGCCCAGCAGCTGCACCATCAGCCTCCCTCCAAGCAGTCGCAGCAGATGCAGCTGCAGCAGCAGAAGACGCACCATCAGCAGCTGCTTCAGCAGCCGCCGCCACACCACCACCATCAGCAACAGACACAGCAACAACATCTGCATCAGCAGCAACAACAGCAGCAACAACAGCAGCATCTCCATCAACAGCAGCAGCAGCAGCAGCATCTACATCAACAACAACAGCAGCAGCAGCAACAACACCAACAACAGCAGCAGCAGCAGCATCAACAACACCAACAACAACTGCAGCAGCTGCACCACCAGCAGCAACTCCTGCACCAACAGCAGCAGCAGGCGCAGCATCAGCAGCTTCAGCAGAGCCAGCAGCATGCCGCCAACCCGCAGCAACTCCACCATCAGCAGCAGCAGCAGCTGCACCAGCAGCAGATGCAGATTCAGCACGAGCAGATGCAGCAGCAGCAGCAGCAGATCCGCCTGCAGATCCAGGAGATGCGGCAGCAGCAGCAGCAGCTGCAGCAGCAGCACCAGCAGCTGCAGCAGCAGCACCAGCAGATGCAGCAGCAGTTGAAGATGCAGATGGCGCTGCCCCCTCCTCCGTCCGGGTATCCAACGCTCTCCCTGCAGCAGCTGCACCTCCTGCCGCCGATGCCCCCCCCGACCGCGGAGCCCGGACTGGACAGGGCAGAGCAGCACGGGCACGGGCACGGGTCCAAGCCCAGCCTCCCTCGCTCCCTGCCGCCCTCCTTCATCGACGCCGACGGCACGGTGGAGATCCAGATGAGGAAGATGAACCCTCCCCCTCCGTACCCTGGCACCACGGTGACGGTGACGGCGTCGGGGGTCTCGTCGTCGGCCATACCGCAGACCCTCATCACCAACTGCGACAGCCCCAGCGTACTGGCTCCGGACCCCTGCCTGAAGAAGGACGAGTTCCTGCTTCACCCGGTCACCCTGCAGTACCCCACACCCCTGGGCTACGAGAGGATCACCACCTTTGACAGCAGCGGCAACGTGGAAGAGGTGTGCCGCCCGCGGAGACGCCTCATTCGCAACCAGAACACCTACGCCCTCCAGGGCATCAGTGGCTCCGCCACCCTCAAGGTCACGTCGTCGGACAGTAAGAAGATCCAGCTGCCCTACAGCTCCGCCACTCTGAGCAGACTCTCTGTGCCTCGGTACTCCATCCCCAGTGGAGATCCGCCTCCTTACCCCGACCCAGCCAATCAGGTCCCCGCTACGCTCCCGCCTCCCCAGAGGATCGACAACACCCTCATCCACGCCACGCTGCGCCGGGACCGCAGGGACCAGGCTCTCAAAGTGCCGCAGATGATGGAGAGCTCACGGACGCTTCCCACCAAGTCGAAGGTGAACAGTGCGCTCGCGCTCTCCTACCAGCAGAGGATACCCACCGCTCTGTACACCTGCACACAGTGCAGCAGCAACAACAGCAGCACTAATGTTAGTGTCAGCGGGGGCGGGACCAGCAGCAGTGGCATTGCAGGGGGCACAGTGGTGCGGCAGGACTTCCCCCCGGGGAAAGGAGCTCACCATAGCACAATTATCGTGCACTCCAAGAGCACCTCCCCCCTCACCTCCCAGTCCTCCCAGTACAATCTGCTGGGTCCAGTAGACAACAGCAGGGACAGAACCGTGTACGTCAACTCAGCCTTCACCGAGGACGAGGCGGTAAACCAGCAGTGCCATCTGGAGAAGTCGCTGCGCCATCTGACCCTCGGCGACGTCGGTTTGACGGTCAAACGTCCTCCACCCTACCAGTGGGACCCGTCGTCCTCCACCTCCACAGAACACTTCTGGCTCGCCCCAGAGCAGACCATGTTAGCGCCTCCGCCGCCGCCACACAAACCCCCACCCCTCCTCTTCAGCCAAGCCCCGCACCTGGACATGGCCCGGCTTCCCTTTGTGTTCACCACCAAGCCTCCGAACAGCCCTAGCACAAGCACACTGACCTTTCCCTCCGGCTATCAGATATCCCTCTCGCCGTTTCCCCCTGGCATGGGTCATAGCGTGACGTCGACGCTGCAGAACCTCCAGAGCACCTCGCAGCAGAGCGAAACAATCGGGTCGTCGCCTTTTGCACAGCAGGGTGCGAGTCTGGTCCTCCCTCCGGGCTACCCTTCCAGCCTCGCTAACTTGGCTTGCTGCCCTCTACCCCCCATGTACCCAGGGGCGAGCTCCTGTGCTGGGCTCCAGCTGCACCCTGTGAACCTACACCCCTGGAACCCCTATCCCTGCCCTCCCCCGCCGCCAATGCAGGACCCCCCCTCCCACCCAGCGCCTCCCCTGCCTACCAAAACCCACCAGAAGTTAGAAAAGCCTATCCTTTCGCCGCCACCCCCGACCATGCCACCTCCTCCTCCCCCACTCCCTCCCCCGCCACCTCCCACAGAACCCCCGCCGCCACCCAAGGGCACCACGGAGGACCATGCAGAGTCTGCCAACAACTTCCTGGAGCCGCCGTCCCTTAACGACAGCCCCGTGCCACGGGAGTCTGAGCGTGTCAGCAAGAAGAGCCGCAAGAGGCTGGACAGCCGGGCCGAGGAGGCCAACATGCCCGCCGTCTCCGAGGGCAAAGGAAGGAAGGAGGGCCGCGCACTGTCCGACTTCAACAGCCTCATCTCCAGCCCCCGGCTCGGGGGGAGGGACAAGAAGAAGCCCAAGGGCCAAAGAGAGCAGCTCAACAAGGGCAAGAAGATGATGAGCAGGACCACCAACGAGTTCCAGGACAGCTCTGAGAGCGAGCCGGAGCTGTTCATCAGCGGGGACGAGCTGATGAACCAGAACCAGAGCAGCAAGAAGAGCTGGAAGAACAAGAGGAGTCTCCGGATGGCCAGCGAGCTGGAGGAGATCAAGTGCCGCAAGGCCAACGAGAGGGAGGACCGCAGCCTGGGCAGCCAGGGCTTCGTGTACGTCATGGCCAACAAGCAGCCGCTGTGGAACGAGGCCACCCAGGTGTACCAGCTGGACTTTGGTGGACGCGTCACTCAGGAGTCTGCAAAGAACTTTCAGATCGAACTGGACGGCAGACAGGTTTGTCACTCTTTCAGAAAACAGCTCCTCATTGATTGGTCGTCAGTGCAATATTAAAAGTCGGCTTAATGAGATGCCTTATCAGGGTTTGCTTTGTCGTTGATTTAAGGTGATGCAGTTTGGACGGATCGACGGCAACGCCTACATCCTTGATTTCCAGTATCCTTTCTCTGCTGTGCAGGCCTTTGCTGTTGCCTTGGCAAATGTAACGCAGCGGCTCAAGTGAAAGACTCTACTGATTTGTACTTAATAATAATTATGTTGTATTTCAAATACACGCATTGGATTTAGGCAAAAGCTAGGAATTCACCAAGGGAACAAGCAACATGAATTATTTGGAAAGGAATATAATGTGTACATTATCTTAAATATGCACATCATTTACAATAGGTAGGATAGATATCTCACTTTAAGACCAAGAACTATTAACTCATTATGGACTTCATGTGTCAATGTGATCAGAATGCAAGTATTATGCTGGCTATAGGTATTGCGCTATAAAAAGGTCCACGATATAAATAAAGGTTTAAAATAAATATATTTTTGAAAAATATATATTTAACCATCAGTGGCAGTGGCATTTTTCCCAGCTCTAATTGGTTACATATGATGACTATAGAACTTATTAGATATCACAAATAATGCAAACAATTCAAGGTGAATACGTCATTTCAGACACTGGGCGCTTTGGTTTCATTTGTGAGTATGTACACAGTGATACATTTTCCTTCGGGAAATGAGTGTTCTTATTTGCGCTTTTTATGTTGATCACTAGCTGGTGTGACAAAGTAACAAAACTATTTAACTTTTAAATGGCCAAAAAAAAAGATATATATTTATGATCTATCCGTTTTCCTGGTATTGAAATGAGGAGCAAGAGGAATTAAACCCTGGACACCTTGAGTTCTCTGGGTTTTTGGTTGTTTTTTCTCGGTTGGCGTTGTGCGTCATTTGTGTGTTGATTATTATTACGCTACTTGAATGTGAAGTGCTTTGCCTCCTGGAGGTCATGCTGCTTTGGATAGACTGAGCATGTCTGCAATAATGAGACTTAAAATTGATGTTTTACTTTCCAAAAGATGATATGAAGCTGCTTGTGCTGTCTGTATAATAAATAGCCTTTGTCGGGACATTTCATGATGAATTAAACAAAAGTAGTGGGTAGATGTTGCTAGTTCCTGTAATAGTCATTCGCTTTTTCATAGTGACGACACTGAGGGATGACTTTATTGATGATTGCATTCAACGATGACATTGGTTGGAATGCAACATTGTCATAAAACACCAGGTGCGAGATATATGTGAGTTGCTGCTATCGTAAACTATGATTTTGGTCAATATTTACAGATGTGTATTATTGTCTTTTTTGGAAAATATTTAAAAGAGTTGTTTTTCCTGAGCCTATAATCGAGTAGCCTACGTTTCATTTCAGAATGCCACTTTTATACTTAGTTATTTTCAGTTATTACTGCCTTACTTGGTTGCCTAATTGTCTTTTTTTCCCTTTTTTTTGTAAACAATACATATGTAAAGTAATGGTTTATAAGCCCAGGAACTTAATAAAATACTTTCTTTGAAATGCTTAATAGTTCTGTATTGTTCATACTATAGACAATTAGTCAGAGTAAACCCCTGGTTAAATAATGTTCTTATTTATTATTTTCTTCTGACTATTTATGTACCTTTATATTTGTGTTCTGTGTGTACATTGCACCATATGTATATTGTTTCAATGCTGATATCACTGTAGCCCTTGAGAGATAAATTTAAAGTAATTTAACCTTCTCTGTTTGTAGGGTACTGCTTTGACTAACAATAAAAAAAAACCGAAATTGCTACTAGTTACAAATCAAGCCATTGGCGACACCCATAAGCGAGGTGTGAACATTTAGGCTTACCAGTAGAGGGCAGTAGATGTGTGTGGGATGAACTGGGAAGGGTTTGTTAAGGTCAACAATCGGGACCGGGCATACCGAAAGTCGACTACAGATTAGAACGAGAAGGTGCGTGTTGGCAGTACAAATAAATTCTCCTTTGAATAGTGATTGTGAAGTTACCACAAAGGTAAGCTCATACTCAGACGAGTTACCGCTACCCGCCTGACGCACTGCACATTTCGAGTTGTTGTTTGTATGTTTATTTATCTAAAAGGGACACTGTAGGCCTACATTAATCGACATGTCCATTGCATAGGACATGTAAATGCACCAGATTTAGTTATACAAACTATTTTTTTCATCTACAGTCCCTGGCAGGTTGATGTTAGAGAGAACATACAAAAACATAAACGCAAGCACAACTACATGGACATTACATGGACAAGGACACAAACTAAAATGACAAGACGTGATGTAACATGCCAGAATAAAATGATTAAAAAAAGAAGAGAATAACAATCACAAAACATAAAATGGTTTAACATGGAACTCTTAATCAGTTAGTAGCCTAATAAGCTCAAAATCACAGACAAGAAGGAGGTTAGTACCACAAGTTAACACATTACCTATGTTTAAATGTTTGTTTGTCCAGTAGCAGTTGCTTTATGGATTTAGGGAAATTGTTTAGGGTCTACCTAGGGAGCATACACCACCGCAAGACAATACACCGACCGACCACCTACAATACATTATAATACTATTATTATTTACAATATAAACACTATAACAATGACAAGGGCTTCGAATCCAATGTTTTATGGTCACAAGTCATTTGTGGGAGGCTTTGTTCCTGGCTTATAATATCACGATTTTCTGAAAGTCCAATGGAGAAAATTAACGGGAAATGTACTAGTTTCGTAATCAGAGCTGTTCAGAAACAGGGACGGTTACTGCGGTCAAGTCAGCACGTAGTGGTGGATTTAATGATTCGTTTTCATGATTCAGTTCGCGTCGGTCAGTTCGCCAAGAGGAGTCGTTCGCGGTTCGTTCGTTCAGTCGAGTTTCCGGTAGCGGTGAATCGAATCATTGAATGCACGGTTCTCAGCTGAGCTCCTCCCTCGTTCTCATTCTCAAACGTCAACATTACAACTTTAACTAGACGCAGCGGGATGGGGGGTGTAGTTGATTATTGGATGTCCAACATATCAGCAGGATAATAGACTTGATTTAGCAATGATGGTGGGGGTCCCGGGTGTTTTATCCCGGGTGTTCTGTTTATCATAAACAGAACCCTGTGCAGCCCAAGACTAAATCTAAAATAGATGCCAAAATGAACACTGCCTTCAAAACGAGAGCTGGTAAATTGTGAAAAATGCATTAAACTGTTATCAGAAAACGTGGTTATAAGCTATACTATCTGTGGTTTAAAGGCTAGGATGAATTTCAAATTACAAATATGTACACTTTATGTTGAAAGTATAGACCGTTGCGATTCCCATTTAAACAAATGGCGCGGTGACTAGTCTTCAAAACGAGAGCTGGTAAATTGTGAAAAATGAATTAAACTGTAATCAGAGAACGCGGTTATATGCTATAGACACTAGAGCGGGCCATAACTGTCCCGCCAGATTATTCTGAAGTTGTTGTTTTGTTTATTTTTTCTTAGAATATCGAATATCTATATCTGTTAGCTTAAATGTAAAGGGCCGGATACAGTGATTTTTTTTTTTTTTTTTCACAACAGTTTTTTAACTTAATTGTAGAAAATGCTTAGCCTGGTCCTACCAGACCATCGTACTTCATTTCATTTGTACGGAAGTAGGTAGGTGGGCGGTGGCAGGCTAGAAAATGCTGCTACTAGTCCGGAAAGGTTAGAGACACACTCGTCACGGTCACACGTAAGCTGAGAGGGCCTGAGCAGGAGTTATTAGAAACTATGAAATTTTAAATTAAACGGAACTCCCCTTTATAGGCCTATGTACAACAATCATGGCGACTAGGGATCGACCGATATATCGGTCGGCCGATATTATCGGCCGATATTCGCGTTTTTTACGTGTATCGTATCGGCCGATACGCGGCCGATTTTCGCCGATTTATTTTATTTTATTTATTTATTTTTTTTACTTGTTCTACCTCACCTGTTTTTACTATTTGTTAAATATAGTTTTTTAAGTTCAATAAATGTTCCTTTTTTTTAATTGAGACTTGTAACATTTGTTATCAGTGTAATTTTTATGATTGAGGGAGCAAAAAAAAAAAAAAAAAAAAAAGTAGTATCGGCTCTAAATATCGGTATCGGCGTATCGGCGTATCGGCTAAGGCTGATGAAAAAATATCGGTATCGTATCGGCCCTAAAAAATCCGTATCGGTCGATCCCTAATGGCGACCCGACATTACGTACCAAAAGTCCACAAAAGATACAGTCGTAAGTAGTCTCTGATGAGGCTACTTCGCATACAGCTCTTCTAACGGTGGGTAGGCTAGGAACGGAGGTTTGTGTGTGTGCGCAGTCGTCAGCACCCGCCATTGTGTGTGTGTGTATGTGCGTGTGCGTGTGTGTGCGCGCAGTCAGACAGCACCCGCCGTGGTGTGTATGTGTGTTGTGTTGCGTGAAGTGGTTTAACGCCTCATGCCCACTGCACCGTCAGTCAAAGGATAGAAGGCGTGGCTGACGGATGGGGGAGCTTTCCAGGGTCGTCAGAGCCCGAGTAGTGTCACAGTGCTTAAATTTGCATACGAGATCTGATTGGATGACGGATCTACGGAAGAGGATTAGGGCCACACATGTAAAAAAAAATTAAGTTCTGACTTTATTCTCAGAATTCTGAGAATAAAGTCAGAACTCTGACTTTAATCTCAGAATTCTGAGAATAAAGTCAGAATTCTGACATTAATCTCAGAATTCTGAGATAAAAAGTCAGAATTCTGACTTTAATCTCATAATTCTGAGAAAAAAGTCAGAATTCTGACTTTAAAGTCAGAACTACGGGTATCTGTAAGGACCAACCTCCGTGGGAGAGACACTTTGCTTTATGCAGTAGGAGGAAACCTATGGAAAGCCAAGAAGGCCACAATCAGGCCCTAGAATGGCGCGGTAAAAGTGCACGTCCCATAGCCAACTCACCAAGCTCACCAAGTCCAGTATTCAGAATTCAAAGCATTTATTCACAAATACGTTCTATTTTTTTGACAAGCGGAGCCGACAGTCCTGTGCAAGTATGCAAATTAGCCATGTGCGCCAAACAGAAGATAGACGCAATGTATAGAACTGATTGTTGTGCATTGTTGTGGATATGTAGGCTGGTTAGTTGTGGTTGTTTGTGGTCTTAGTGAAACAGCTTTGCCTTGGAGTTGGAGAAGTTGGAGTGATTGTGTGAATGTGCGAGAGAGAGCGCACCTGCCGTGGTGATGTTAAGCTTGTTGTGGGCTTATATGTGATCAATGATGTATCTGTCTGATCGTATTAGCTGTAGATGGATGGTTAAATAATGTCACAAGATCGGGCATACTGCAGGCTCTCATTTGCAAATGCACTGATTGTGTGCCCGTCTCCAATATGCTATATACCTAACCTGGCATTTATTCAGTTCATGTTCTTCTGAGTGCGCAAGAACGGTGCCAATTATTGTCGTGTTTGCATTGTAATGCACAACTTTGCCCCTCCCTGTTATAAAATAACGTGCATCTTTAGCCAATGCAGGCTCCTATTGCTTTACCAGTGTGTTTAACGTGTGTGTGTGTGTGTGTGTGTGTGTGTGTGTGTGTGTGTTGTCATGTAGGCTATAGATATAGATTGATTGTCTTGGCATGCTTGCATCCATGAAATATTGTAATGTTATGGCCTAGCTGGCTACTGCATATCGAGAACAATCTGGGGATGAGGGCATCCCCGAATATTGACGGGTATTTCGCACACTGCCATCTCAATATGACTAATAGCCGCGGCTATTAGTTCCGTACGGATTCCGTACGGAATACTTGCACTTTTACCGCGCCATTCTAGGGCCGGATTGTGGCCTTCTTGGCTTTCCATAGGATTCCTCCTACTGCATAAAGCAAAGGGGGTGTGTTCGAAACCGCGTACTTGCTTACTACTCCTAATAACTATGACGTCAAATTGAGTAAGCGAGAACTTAGTAAGCGAGTTTAGGTAAGCGAGTAGCATCCGAATGTCTTCTACTTCCGGAAAGATTTTGAGTAAGCATCGCTAGCTTACTAGACGTACTCAACCGCCCCAGAATGCACTGCGTCTGTTCAAAAGAACAGTGGAAGCAATGGCGCTAAACGGGGAGCCGCAGCAGCAGTGCTTTTAATAATTGTTTAATAATTGTTTTAACATATCACCGCAAATCCTTAGGTTGAAGGTGTACTGTGACGTTAAATGTGACGTTTATATATTTATTTATAATATTTATTAACGGCGCCCGGCCGGTAGGTTATTGACACGTCATTTGATTCACGTCATCTGAGGTGGTTAAATAAGGACGGTCTTCTGAACGTCGATTACTCAAATGGATTACTCAATCATTATTTAAGGATTCGAGAAGTAAGCCAAATATTTAGTAGGTAGTAAGCAGTAAGCAAGTAGGCGGTTTCGAACACACCCAGTGTCTCTCCCACGGAGGTTGGTCCTTACAGATACCCGTAGTTCTGACTTTAAAGTCAGAATTCTGACTTTTTTCTCAGAATTCTGAGATTAAAGTCAGAATTCTGAGATTAATGTCAGAATTCCGATTTTTTTCCAGAATTCTGAGATTAATGTCAGAATTCTGACTTTATTCTCAGAATTCTGAGATTAAAGTCAGAATTCTGACTTTATTCTCAGAATTCTGAGATTAAAGTCAGAATTCTGACATTAATCTGATTACGAGTTGTCCATTATCAGGAGTTAATGGACGACGCGGAGGCCGCGGTTTTCCTCCACGAAGTCCAGATCTGGGTACAAATTGGAGAGGTTGTATTTTCAATTAATTGTTTTACTGCTCCCTACAGCCCGATATTGATACTATTTGGCGGGGTTCATCTTGACCCATGTGCCTTTGACTACACCAAGTACATTTTGGACGATTTTGAGCCTCTGGCGGCCATGTTGTTTTGTCAATCAACTTTATTTTACTTGAGCAGTTGGAACTTTGGTCCCCAACAGCCACTAAGTTGGTCGCGCTCAAATCAAACATTCGACTTTCAACTCGGAATTCTGGAGTCCTCGGATTGAGGAACACACCATTAATCTAATCTTCGACTAAATGTATACAGGGAGCAGGCTGGATGCGTGCAGGCTTGTTAATTAGCCTGCACGCTAATTATTAGGAGAATTAGCATCTTGAATATTTACTACAGCGTTTTTACAGCTCGATGCATTTTCGCAATGATTCCGTCTTTACGGAGATATTCCTGAAATGCATCAAAGGAAAACGGAGGGGAAAAGATTGTTTTCGCCCATGTGGACGGGGCCTGAGTAAATCTCACCCTTAGGTGAAACCGCATAAGTCTTGTGCGTTTGGGCCGACCGTCCAGACGGATCCGGCAGATGGAGGTTTGCCTAATTGAAAAATTAGAACTCATTAATTCTTCTTATGTAGGCTAATTCACTAGCTGGTGTGCCATGTTAAGAAGGCTGACTTAATGATCTTCTTAAATGGCCAAAGAAAACCCCATTGTAGTAGCTTATTTGTAAAGTTCTATATATTTATGATATTTAAAATGAAGCAAAGTTCATATCGGACAACAACTCACCTTTACACATAAAAAATAACCTCTAGCTTGCATGACTGAGGAGGATGTTAATTTAAAACCCTTTATCTAAGGCCTCGATAGTCGACAAGCAACTTTCAAATATTTTAAATTGCATTGCATCACTGCAGAATGTAGCATAGGAGTCAAGTTATTTCCCATGCATACAGGCTTTTTTATTTAAAGTATGTCTGCACTGGTAATTCGTTTTTTTTTACTTTATAAGCTTTATAAGTGTAATTCTTGCCTAAATGTAAAGTGATATGAATGGCCTGCTATTTGCAGTATGCTCGATTACAAGCTTGCCTTTCCAAGAATTTTGGTTAATATTTAGACGTAAATACTATAGTTTGTGAATGCTCAAATGCTATAATTTTATGATTTTAACACAGAAGGAATCCAAAATCCAACGTTGGACATGGAACCCACAGAAAATACTGCACTCAAAGAACATGGTGAGTGCTTATAGTTAAAAAAAACGAATATGCATTCTATTCATGTATCTTGGAGATAACCGTTGTCCCTTTTTTAACTTTGTGAAGATGGTCCAAAAAGTTCTTCGCCGGGGAGGATGTCGCGGACACAGTTATTTACATTAATATCCATTGGTTCTGTAAACTTTGGCTCAATGATTTGCTATTCAATACTTGGCCCATTCTTTCCCAACCTGGTAAGCTATATAGCAACGGTTTCATCGACGCATAAGGTTTAAACGGTTACTGCCATGAGATGTAGGCAGACAATTTCACATGACCACAAAAACATCCATATAAATGTTCCTTTTACAAATGTAAAATATTAACGTGAACTATAGAACATGAATCAACATTTTCCCTTTCCTCCAACGCAGGCGTTACAGAAGGGAGCCAGCCAGACAGTCATTGGTCTAATATTTGGCTGCTATGCGCTATGCAACTTTGTTGGTTCACTGCTAATGGGAAAATATGTAAGTTGATAAACCTTAACGTCCATCTCATTTGTAGATTATTCTCTTCCATGATTGTATAACATATTCTTCTACCTGGTTCTCAGATTGTCCAGATTGGTGCAAAGTTCATGCTGGTGTCAGGCCTGTTTGTGTCAGGTGGATGCACTATCATATTTGGGTAAGTACAGAACATTGGAGATTGAAGTCCTTTGGTTTGATAGTTGATTAGAATACAATGACGTGTATTCATTTTAAAAATAAATATAATTTATTTTTCTTTTGAATGGAAATTCAAGTCTAGTAGCCATTTCGGTACATTCCCATTTTCGCTTTTATCCAAAGTAACTATTCAAAAACTCCACTTGCTGCATTACTAAGAGGTGTGACATGAACATGCCTGTGACCATGTCCCCAGGTTTGCTGCTCCATTCTTAATCACGAGAAGAGGTTTAGCAGGGCCAAACTAGTCCAGCCAGGAAAAGGTCTGGAGCTGGTGTGAGGGGTTAGGGTTCATGCTTGTGACAGGCCTGTTTGTTTCAGGATGATGCTGTATTATGTTTGGAAAAGTTACAGAAGATAGAAGATTTGAGGTCTGATAATTGATTAGAATATATATACATGTATTTATAAAAATATATATTTCAATGTATTTTATCAACTACATTTTCTTAAATCAAAGCTAGAGTAGATTAGATGTTAAAAGGTGGAGGGTGTAGGTGGTGGGTCGGCTGTAAGAACGGTTTAGATCCATCAGTGTCTGATAGGTCAACGTAGAAAGTATGGGGATGGTGGTTTGGCGGAGAGAATCTCTTAAAAAAAAAGTAGAAATATAATCGCAGTCTTGGACGAACGGCCATGAGGAGCTGGAGTGTTGGGTACATCGTGAAGAGAGGAAACTTCAGTTGAATCACTTTGCTGATTCCAGAAAATGTGACAGTAAATCATCTTTACTATCCCTCTTCTTTCAAACAGATTCCTTGACAGAGCTCCCTCGGGGACGGTGTTCATCGCTCTCTGCTTCATTGTGCGGAGCATCGACGCCATTGGCTTCGCTGCTGCCGCAACCTCTTCTGTCGCATTGGCATCTAAAGTCTTTCCAAACAATGTAGCGACTGTCTTGGTAGGTCTGGCCTTCCCTGATGTCACTGTCATGTAGGTGAGGTGTATGAAAAAAGCACATGATGCATTGTTTTGTCTCTCCTATGTTCCCCGTATATGCTAACAAACTGCTGGCCGTCATGCTTCCACTTTTCTACAGTTGCTAACGAGTCTCCCCGGTTTTCATTCCAATGTACAAGCCTTCTTTCCCTCATATCGTCCCGACCAGGGTAGTTTGGAGATGTTCACCGGACTGGGTCTCATTCTGGGGCCTCCTTTAGGAGGCTGGCTGTACCAGGCTTACGGATATGAGCTTCCCTTCCTTGTTCTGGGCTGTATCCTACTGCTGATGGTTCCATTCAACATCATCGTCTTGCCCAGCTGCAGTAGGCATTCATCGATTTCCGTACATAAAGATAAAGAGGACTTCCTGGGGTAATAACTAATAATGTCAATACTTTATTGTCATGCTTTTCTTTTGTCACACAGCTGCGGAGCCCTCTGAGAATTCCTTTTTGCAATTGCTGAAAGTCCCCAAAGTATTGCTCATCTGCTTCTTCATGTTCAGCTTAAGCTCAGGCCTGGGCTTCCTGGACACTACCTTGTCCCTGTTTGCGATTGAGAAGGTAAACCCAAATTTTACAAATGTTACAAGTGTTACAATGTTGCTGATGTCGTGTTTATGGGTCCAAAAAAGAAGGGAATTGAAGTCTCCCTGTGTTATCTGTGCTTTAGAACTAACACAAATATTTTGGGGGCTGGGGGGGGGGGGTTGTCACCAAATAATAATAAACCCATTGTAATAATCCCTTTCTCTTGTGTCTAGTTCGGTCTTACCCCGGGCTATGTGGGCCTCCTCTTCCTGGGGTTCTCCTTACCTTACGCTTTAATAGCGCCTGCCCTCGGTTTCTTTGCTGATAAATATCCTGTGAGTCTCAAGTGGGGTTGTAAATCTATAAGTCTAAAAACTCTTGCAGTAGAGAATGTTAATGCAAGTTTTGTTTTGGTTGTAATGAGCTTTGAGTGTACATTGTGTCTAGGGTAAGGTTGGGGTCGCAGATCTTCTGAATGAAGCAATGGCTACACTTACACTACAGTTCAAAAGTTTGGGGTCACTGAGGGTGCACTCACACTAGGCCATCTGGCCGTGGCCGTTGGCCGTTTTCACACCTAACCGTGCTCAAATGGCCCCATTGTTCTCTGGCCTGCACTCACACTAGGCCATCTGGCCGTGGCCGTTGGGCGTCGCAACTGTGGCCTGGCCACGGTAGGCTCTTGTACATACGTCATCACGTCGTAAGTAACACGTCATCACCAAGCGTCCGCTGCATGGACCATAATAAAGTCTGCCCCCAGTCAGAGTTCTAACAACAATGGACAACAACACACAGAAAACAGTTCGCACTTTGCTGAGTCTGTTGCTTATTTGGATATATGTTTACCGTTTAATGGGACAGAAGGCTCGTCGCCTTTATTATGTCCGTGGTTGTCGCATGGACTATACGTCATCCAGCTCAGGTTGCGTAGCCGTGCGTGTGCGCGTGTTGGCTCATTAGCATCTGTACCGTAGCGGCCCGTGCCGTAGCAGCACACCTAGTGTGCCCAAGTGGCCAAATTGGCCCAGCCTGGCCAGACTGGCCTCACTCACACTGGCAGATTGAAGCACGGTTAGGTGCTAAAACGGCCACGGCCACGGCCAGATGGCCTAGTGTGAGTGCACCCTTAGAAATGTCCTTATTTTTTAAAGAAAATAAGTTTTTTCAATGAAGATAACATTCAATTAATAAGAAGTACAGTCTAGACATTGTGAATGTTAGAAATGACTATTCTTGCTGGAAACAGCTGATTTTTAATGGAATATCCATTAAATATTCCATTTCCTGCAACCATCACTCCTGTGTTCTCATGGTAAATTGTTTAGCTATGCATGTTAAAAGATGAATTGATGGTTAAAAAACCCTTGAGCCATTATGTTGTTATTTAAATCTGAATAAAACTGGAACTAGCGAGTATTCCAATAAATTCAAGCAGCGTAAATAAAACTGTTTTCATTGAAAAAATTAAATTGTCTGCGTGACCCCAAACTTTTGACCCCAAACCTTTGGTGTGCCTCCTACCTCAATACCATTCTAACACACTCCTATTGGTCGTCATTTCAGGCAACAAGAAGTTGGTTCATGATTCTCGGTGGCCTTCTCACTGGGCTCGGCTTCTGTTTTCTTGGTCCAGCACCGTTTCTCCACATTACCAGGTGTGCTGAGTAGATACAATTATTCAAATTAGTCCGACACTCCTTTCTGGGTGAGTGAGGTGACGTTTCCTCTCTTGTTCTGTGTTCCTCATGGTAGCCAGCTGTGGTTGTTGATCTTCATGCTGTGTGTGATTGGCTTTGGTTTGGGCGCAGGTTTCATGCCCTGCTTACCAGAGATCATTTCAGCAGCCTAGTAAGTTTCTTTAAAATGACATACGTTACATCTACAATGTATTTCCATAGCCTCTCTAGAGTCTGAATAAAGTACTAATATTATATTACTTTTTTTATCATTCTGAAATATTCTTCTTGGGGGACAGTGAACAGGGCTTTGAAGATGGACTTAGCACTCTGGGAATGGTGTCTGGACTCTTTGGGGCCTGTTGGTCCATTGGGTAAGTCCTAGATTGTCTAGCCTATTGGTTGATTACCAAATTCTGTTTCAGTCACACGGTTCATACTGTGCTCACGATAAACCGGTGAACAAACAGTTTATATACCCCATGTATCGTGTCCAGTTTACATTTAACACTTAAATAATCAACATTGCTAGCCATAACGAATGCTCTTAGGATAACACCAAGTTCATCATGGTATGACTACACTAAATTGTTACTCGGTTCTATTTACATTTAAGGTGCAGTGTATCAAATTTAAGGAAAAGGACAGGACTTGGCCAAAATGGAATTTAATTGGTTCCAATCCTCAGCCCCCCCGTTACATGAAACTAAGTCCTACACACTGCCCCTTTAGTTCTGCTGTAGGTATGAGTGGAGAGTTGCTCTGCGTTTCTCCCCCACATTCGAACCAATCACAGAAGAGATGCCCTGATTGGTCAGATATAAGCCACAAGCGGTTTATAATCTAAATGAGCTCATAAGAAGACGCATTCCACTCCAAACTGATCTCACTTGCTAATAGCTGATGGTTGACTGATCCATTTTACCCAAATTACTCTCAAATAATATCACTTAAATCCAACCTAGAACAAATACTAATTTGTCAAGCAATTTATTCTTCTAGGCATTATTGTACTTATTTAAATGTTCTTACACAAGTTTGTGGATACTTGTCTGGCTAAATTTCTATTTGTGTTTCCACATTATGACTTCTAATTGTGGAACTGTTTGAAAATAAGACTGTTTGTTTGCTCCTGGTAAGGATATTCTATGGACCCATGATGGGTGGCTTCCTCACCCAGCAGCTAACCTTTGTGTGGGCGGCAACCATCCAAGGAGGGCTTTCAGGTTTGGCTGTAAGTCGACTCATATTGTTCAGGGCCTGTTTTCCCCTTCCCCCTACCTCAGGATATTCACAGCCTAAGCATGTCAGGGTAAATAGTATTTTAGGGTTCTTATTTTGGGGTACGAAGCATGTTAGGTTACTACAACTTCTACATTTTCCCACACACATCTATTCTACAAATCTATGCCTTATCTTTTCCACAGACCACGCTACTTGGGATTTTTTATCTCTATGCAAGTTTCAAGAAGCACAGGTAATCTATCTGGGTTTGGTAAATCAAACCTAGATGCACTGACTGTTGTTTATTGACTGTAATGTTTGTTATTAATTTATTTTGTTTTTTAGATATATTCACTGCGCAGTCTGCAGGTCAAAGTTCATACATTTTTTTCCATTTTGTTTCAAAGTGTTGCACAGGTATCTGTAAACGATAGTCCAGGAGACAGAGACAGGCTTCTGGCCTAACCAACAGCTGAAGAAGACTTTGATGGGGTGTTAGAAGCCTGACTGGATAGGCCAGACCTTTTGGTTCCAACCTGCGGTGACCTCCACGACCTACCGGTCCAACAACACCCACTGCCGTCTAAGCTTCAGATAGTAGTCGTGGTTTCGTATCGGACCCTCGGATAGCAATACTAAATAATTTTTTACTAATTGTATTATTATTAAATAATTAGGACAATGGAAAAGGGAGATTTGATCTGGTATGTAAAAAAGTCCCAAAATTTAGTAAGAAATCATAATTATTGGAAGAACAATTATAGAGTGTTTCACCCAAGATCTACTTTTCAAGTAGCCAACCTCCCGAGATCTACCGGCCTAGTGTCAATATTGCAAACCTACCTTCAAGCGGGGGGGGGGGGGAGGTTGTATCGTGAACCTACGGACTTCAGTTGACGGCTTTCAACTGCTGTTGACAGCGCATGCGCTACCGCGCGTATATGTCCCGCGCAAATTTTATTTTATTTAAAAAATAATAATAATAATCTTTTTTTTTCTTCTTCACCCCTCGCGGTCGACTTGGGATCTGTCGGCGGTCTACTGGTAGACCGCGATCGACTGGTTGGGCACCCCTGGCTGGTCTTTATTTTGTATACATTGAATTAATATTTACATGTAACAATCAAGACTTGTTCATTGTGGCTTTAGACCAGCTGCTGATATTTATCCGGCCTGTGTGAGCAGTCACATACCAGATTAGAACTAAGATGTCTTACAAAGTTCGCCAAAAATTTGTTTTTGTTTTGAACCCCATGATTTTGATTGCCTGTCTGAATGGTACAATGACTTGCGGAAGGGATGGTATGGTGAATGGCTTACACTGATTATTTCATACATAGTGTGTGTATAATGGCCTGCGCTAATGAAACCACCTGACCCCACCCTGACACTAGTCTGGCAGAGCCCGCCTGGTGACGTGGTGCTACACTCCTTACCCAACCCTGACGCTCAAACAGACCTCATCATGGGAACATGCCAGGCTACCATGGACCATGCTGTGATGTAGTTAAAGATTTAGCAATCAGCTTTTTCACATGTTTCCAACACTTTAATAACTACTGTACCTGAATAAGGTGAAATGAATGTAATCTGAAGTAGCAGTGACCTTAACAAATAAACGACTGGAGTCACGTGTGCTCTTAAATGACAGAAAGAATCGGACTGAACCACTATAACTACGTCCACACCAGCGCTCATAAAGTTTCGCTGCGAATATTTCTGTTCGCTTTGGTCGCTCAAGTCATGATGTATAATTCAAAAGTGCCTGCCGGTGTATGGAGGTAGATTTGTGTCTTTATTATGCAATCAAAAATAATAGGTTTGAGAGCAAAACTTTCCTCACTGCAATCAAAAAATAGATTTGAGAGCAAAACTATCGACACTGCAATCAAAAAATGTTTTATTGCAAGATAAATTAATGTGATAAAAAAAATATTAATGGGAATCCAAAAGTTTTGTTTGCAAACCCAAAAGTTTTGTTTGCAAATCCAAAAGTTTTGTTTGCGAATCCAAAAGTTTTGTTTGCGAATCAAAAAGCTTTGCTTGCGAATCCTAAAGTTTTGCTTGCGAATCCAAAAGCTTTGCTGGCTGTTGAGCTGAATCTCGTGGGCGGGACCTACGCCGAAAGATGTAAGACACGTCTCTATTGGCCAGTCTCGATCGGAGTGACAGCTTGGCAACATCCACAGTTAGTAACGAGAGAGGGAGTTCTATTTCATGTAGGCTACGCCGTCTAGGCTTCGCCTTATGGGCTTCTCCCGTGCGCGCGCTTGCGCGCCCTGAAAATCCCGTAGGCCTCCCTGTCAGCCGACAAGGAGACCATGGCAGAGGAGAGCAGGGCGATGTTGTTGACCGCCGCCGCGGATTGAGAGGCACAAACGAACACCCTGTCCGTCAGGCCGACAATCTGCTTCTGGAGGCGGTCGGGGGGCAGCGGCTTTTCGGATGTTGCCAAGCTGTCACTCCGATCGAGACTGGCCAATAGAGACGTGTCTTACATCTTTCGGCGTAGGTCCCGCCCACGAGATTCAGCTCAACAGCAAGCAAAGCTTTTGGATTCGCAAGCAAAACTTTAGGATTCGCAAACAAAGCTTTTTGATTCGCAAACAAAACTTTTGGATTCGCAAACAAAACTTTTGGATTTGCAAACAAAACTTTTGGATTTGCAAACAAAACTTTTGGATTCCCATATATATATTTTTTATCACATTAATTTATCTTGCAATAAAACATTTTTTGATTGCAGTGTCGATAGTTTTGCTCTCAAATCTATTTTTTGATTGCAGTGTGGAAAGTTTTGCTCTCAAACCTATTTTTTGATTGCAGTGTGGAAAGTTTTGCTCTCAAACCTATTCTTTTTGATTGCATAATAAAGACACAAATCTACCTCCATACCGGTGTTCCCTGGGATCCACGCAAGCGAAGAGCGTCTACATTCCGATTGGCTGTCAGTGTTTTGCCGCTGAAACGCGTCATAGTAATTTGCATAAAGTTCAACAGTTTTCAAATTTTTTTGGACGCTCTGGTCGCTCAACTTTGGCCGCTGGTAGCGTTGGTCGCTTTGGTCGCTCTTGCCCATAGAAAGTGAATGACTTCCGGCGATATGGTAGCTCAATTCGCTTCTGGTGTGGACGTACAGTAAGAAAGTTAAGATGTGACCAAATAATGCAATACGTCATCTCTCCAGAGGGCAGCAACAACTAATTATAAAGTAAGCATTTTTTCATTTGTTTAGCCGCTAATGTGTCAATGAGCCGCCAAAATGTACACGTTGACACGCACACTCACATGTAGGCCTACTGTTGTCGCAAAACCTGTAACCTATTTCTAGCAAGCAATGCAAAGAGATTTGTTTTCCTTTACAACATATCAGATTTCACCACCGCTCCATCGGTCACTACAAAGCACAACAATTTTTACTCTAATTAAATTATCTTTCACAATAAAAAATATTTTAAACAATTGTCTTTCATTTCTATTGTAATACTTTTAACATGATTACTTCCAATCGTGAAGTACTATGAATGGCCTACTGATTTGAAGTATGCTCAAGAATAAACTTACCTTGCTTTGAGTTTTGGTTACTATTTGCTTCTTTAATTTAAATGATATGAATATGAAGGGATGCACACCTGTTGCCCATAGTGTAATCAGTGCACAGGTGAAACAAGCCAACCAGCCACACACACACACACACACACTTGGTGTGAGAGCTGCTGCATGGAGCACCGCATGGTTAATTCATCTGCACAATAAAGCTGATTCAATACCACCTCCCTGCGTCTTTGTGTTTGTAAGGATCCCAGTAAAGTCACCTAGGTGGCGTGCCGCAATGGACCGTGGTCCACTATTATTCAGCAGAATACATGACAGGCGTTTCATTTTGAAACGCGCTATGTAGCCTAGGTATTCTCGGTGTATTGCTTTAATACCTAAACCTTTATTAATAAGTGGTTTGGTAGTCTTTCTTTCCCTACAAATTCTTTCAGTGAGACAACTGTCAAGTAAAAAGGAATAAGAAAAGGGTCTTTATGAAATAAGGTCTCGGATTGCATGCTTTGGACATTTTAGGGGTGTAAGCCTATGTCTACTTTCCACAGGCCTACGTTTCTCGTTTATTGTCCTCTGTGTAAAGTGCCTCATGCCAAATAGGACAGCCTTTATATTAATGGGGTTCAGACTCTGCTGCTTATTTTAGTCCCTGTAGATCCCCGTTGTTTTGGCCTTCATAATCCGGAGGATTATTTAATATTGTACTTTCTAATGCTTTTGACACATTTTATCATTTTTAACACGGAAGAAAACCAAGATCCAACGTTGGACATGGAGCCCACAGAAAACACTGTTCTCACAGAACACGGTGAGTGGTTCAAGTTAAATAACCTAGCAGCCTATACGCACTTCATTCATCATCTTTATTTAAGTTAAAATAGGCCCTACCTACTATGCATTTTATCCATGTATCTTGGAGATAACCGTGGTCCCTTTTTTTACTTTATGAAGATGGACCAACAAGGAGCATGTCGCGGACACAGATCTTCACATTAATATCCGTGGCTTCTGTCAACTTTGGCTCAATGATCTGCTATTCAATACTTGGCCCGTTCTTCCCCAACGAGGTGAGCTTTGTAGCCGAGTGTTCATTGATTACGTCTGTTTAAAAGGCTTCACGTGTACAGCCATGACAATGTAGGCAGCCTATTTAACATGCAACGTATATATTTTATGCGACGTATGTGGGAAAACCCCACATGTTTCAAGCTAACACCAGTTAGGAATGGTTTCTTCGCCACATAGTGGACAAAACTACATAGGGTTTTATGAGTTCGCATGTAAGCTAAACCGGGGTGGGCAATTATGTTTCATTGGGGACCACGTAAGAAATTCCGAATGCCTTTGAGGACCTAGGAAATTCTGTCGTGTCTTAACCATTCGATTGGTTTATAGAAAATGTATTGCTGTAACTCTTAAGCATTTGTAATTCAAATTCACTCCAAATGAATGTGAATAAAATAATCGAATTCGCATTACAACCCAAACATAGAAAAGTACTCAGTGGGACATCGCTGATGGGCTTGAACAAGTGCACTGAAGTCAGGTGTAACTCTGATGGGGCTATGCGCACCACAGCTGACAGGTGTTCATCAATGAGACTGATCTCTATCTGTAGGCTACTTGTTGTCATCAATGAGAAAGTTAAATGCCACTTGCTAAACAACCACACTCATGAAGATCACGCACACCATGAATTTTCACAATAAAAGCCCTTCTCCTTTTCCGATATTTAGGCCTACTGTAACTTCTTATAAGCAGTTTTCACATACACGTTTTATCAATTCATCTCTTTTTAATCTCTTTTTTTCTTACTCGCGGGCCACTCAGAACCAGCCGGCCACATGTTGCCCGGGGTTCGTATGATGGGTCTGAGTTTACGCCTCGTGCCCACTACCTCCGTCAGTCAACGCACGTGGGAAGGCGTGGCTGACTGATGGGGGAGTAGTCTTTGCAGAGGCATTTTTCAACTTCTTGACTGAGCCGAAGGCTCCAACGGAACGGACGGATCCACAATGCATTGCGCGTCCGTCCCCGTTAAAGTCAATGGGGATCGCGCAACGAACGGAGTGGGCACGGGGCCCCGTGCCCACTACATGCGTCCGTCGACTGATCCCCATTTACTTTCAATGGGGACGGACGCGCAATGCATTGTGGATCTGTCCGTTCCGTTGGAGCCGTCGGCTCAGTCATGGCTCAGTCAAAAAGTTGAAAAATGTTCAACTTTTTCGGCAGCGACGGATCCGTCATCCAATCAGATCGCGTATGCGAATGTAAGCACTGTGACGCGACTCGGGCTCTGACGATACTGGAAAGCGGGAAAGCGGGTCATCTTGCCTCGCAACAAGCAGGAAGAAGCGGGAAGAACCCGGCGAACCGATTTGATTGGCTGACGGATGCATCTGCAAAGACTACTCCCCCATCCGTCAGCCAGTGTTAGCTGGCTAAAATGGCTAAAAAAAAAGGCCTAAATTATCCAGTGTTAGCGTTCTTACGGTGTTGGGTATAGCCAATCAAATCGCTTCGCCGGGTTCTTCCCGCTTCTTCCTGCTTGTTGCGATGCAAGATGACCCGCTTTCCAGTATCGTCAGAGCCCGAGTCGCGTCACAGTGCTTAAATTCGCATACGTGATCTGATTGGATGACGGATCCGTCGCTGCCGAAAAAGTTGAAAAAATTTCAACTTTTTGACGGAGCCGACGGCTCCAACGGAACGGACGGATCCACAATGCATTGCGCGTCCGTCCCCATTCAAAGTCAATGGGGATCAGTCAACGGACGGAGGTAGTGGGCATGAGGCCTACAAACATGGCCTCGTTACCATTTCCGCCGAAGCCAAGACGGATGGTTTACCGAATTAGAACCTGTAAGCGTGTCTTATTTACCATTACGCCCACTTCCAATATGAACTGAATTCTTACCTGTGTTCGAGAGATGCTTCATGAACCACCTCCAGAGTCTCTGAATAAACCACTTGTTGAATATTTACTCTCCTAGACGACAATACCGCAAAGGATCAAATTAGTTTGTCATCATCCCTCCTCTTTTTTCCAACGCAGGCGGTCAATAAGGGAGCCAGCCAGACGGCCATCGGGCTCATATTCAGCTGTTATGCGTTCAGCAACATCATTGGTGCGCTGCTAATGGGGACATATGTAGGTCAATTAAGCTCTTTACGTCCATCTCATATTTAGGTTATTCTCTTCTATGATTGTATTACATATTCTTCTACCTGGTTCTCAGATTGTCCAGATTGGTGCAAAATTCATGCTTGTGTCAGGCCTGTTTGTGTCAGGAGGATGCACTATCATGTTTGGGTAAGTACCAAAGATGGGAGATTAAAGTCCTTTGGTTTGATGGTTGATTAGAATAGTATGGAGCCTGGGAGAGGACATGGGAGTAATATCTTTATAAATTGATTTATAATTTGAACAAGCTCTTTACTACGTGCATGTGGGCTTAAAATGTAATCCCGGCGAAAATTTTAACCAAGGGTATTTTCAACATGAAAACCCATAAAATAAGCCTTCCAGAATTTGTTTGCGTTGATCAATGAGCATAGAGCTTGCCCGGAGCAACGCTAATAGCCTAAATGGCTTACCTTGCATTGGCAAGGGGCAATGTGAACGCTTCCAAATCTGCAATTGTTTAACCACTAATATTGTAAAAATAGCACCAAACCTCTGCAGTAGCATGACTAGAGCCCCTACATATTAAACGAAGCATCAACAACTTGGCGTACCAGGAGTTTATTAAAAAATACTGTTTTACAAGTCCGAGCCTTACCAAAATAAGATAATAGAGGCGCCAAGAGGGGCGATTGTTAATTTATTTTTATTATATTATTTACGTTATTATTTATGATTTTTTTCCAGCCGTTGTGGCGATGCTGGATTGTTATGCTGTCGAGAGCTTGGAATAAACAAGTTGTGTAAGAACAATTATTGGAGTTAAGCAACATCCGTAAAGATGGAAAGAAATAAGCAGATTTGGAGTTTGCGGGTCAATAGATCAGTGAAACATCGTTGTGACACAAATTTCACCTCTTGGTAAATGTAGTAACCTAGAGAACCAGCTACAACCTTGTTTTCGTCCAAACGAGCCGTCTTTAGCGAACAGTGAACTGCATTGGCTTCTATGAGCTGTCGGCTTTCAGCCACGAGTTTAGGGACCGTCTGCGAAGTGCAAAACGGAAAACGACCACAATGGTCAAATGGTCAATGGCGTCGCCATTATTGACTCTAGAGCCCCAAAACTTGTTCCATATGGTCTCTATATGGTCTTACTACAACCTTTTGGTTTTGAAAAATTATATCTCTACTTATTTTTAAGGATTTTTTATGCAGCAACAATTTCAATAGCGTCACCATTATTGACTCTAAAGCCCCAGAACTTGTTCCATATAGGCATGGCCTCCAAATGGTCTTACTACAACCTTCAGTTTTGAAAAATATATCTCTTCTTATTTTGAGGAATTATTATTTGTCAAAAAATTCAATAGCGTGGCTATTATTGACTCTATAGGTTAGTTTCTGGCGGCATGTTGACCTCAAAGCCTGGGTTAGTTGTACCACGAAAATCGATCTCTTTTAGCGTCGCTGTATCACCATGGTGACTTATGCTCGCAACCAAACCTGGTCGGGAGCAGTTTTTCGGCTTAGTCTAGCCGGAGATCGGCTTCTTAAATCGGCGTGCGTAGCTCCCTAGCCCCTCCTCTGACAATGGCGTCACCATTTGTCGGTGTTCCCGTGGACCTCGGCGCGCTTCTCGTACAGGCGTCTCTCCGGAGACAGAGGGTTTTACGGGACAGAACCGATCCCTTGGCATTGTCTGACGATATTCAGATTTCAGACTTTATTGTCATTGTGCAAACAACGAAATTTAGGTTCTTCATGAGAGATACAGATTCTCATCAGAGGGTGGACCTTATGTAGACAATGCTTTCTGTTGCGCATTGTGCCTCCGTGACAGAGTGCTAGAGTGGAGGTAGCGCGTCAGTCTTGAATTTCTGCGCGGGGGGTTCGACTCCCAAGTGACGCGAATTTATGTGAAGCTTAAAAAGTCCCAATTCTCATGCATATGGAATACCTATTCACTAAAGCTTATGGAATTATATTTTTGTGCTTATTTCGAACTTGAACCCATATTTTCAAGGCCGTGCTGGCACCACATCTATGGGGGTAAAATGCATGATGATAGACCGGCGAATTTGAACCCGGCGTTGTATAAGACCCGAACGCTGGCGTTCGGGTCTTATACTAATCCACTACGCTACAGCCGCTACCTCTCAGCGGTCGAAAATATGCGATACATTTCTTACATAGGGTGTATTTAAAGTGAATTCCCTAAATGATAGAATAAGGCAGGATGGACGTTGCTTATGCATTTTTAAATCATCATCCTTCTATTTGGATTAATGGCGAACAATTCTGCATTTCGCATAGTTATTTTATAGACAATATGCAGAGTCTTTTCACTTATACGCATATAGACTGCTTGATCTATCGTAAAGTCGAGAAAAATGACGCAAAAAACGCCCCTTTCAAGTGAACGCGCACTGAACCTAAAGCGGAAAACCTGGTTCAACTAATTGAATCTAAAGTGAGCTTCGTGGTACCATTTAACTCTGATTGCGAGTTGCAGCTCTGTCGAGCCAGGTTTTCCCAAGAAAGCCTGGGTATGTTCAGCGAGGTTCGTGGTATACCCCCCAGGATATCTTTGGAGGCAATCTCCGTTTATTCTGACAAAGGTGTAAATAACAACAATATCCTCCGGTCAACCCTTATTAACGTGAGCTCCTCTCCCAAGGAGTACAACATCAGAAGGGCATGTTGCAATCAATACATTAAAACACAGAAAACATACTGGACGAAGGTGTAAATAACCACAATATCCTCCGGTCAACTCTTATTAACCTGAGCTCCTACACAAATTAAATGACAGAAATATGTTAGCGTACTACTCAATAAGTTTAAGCTAGCATGTAAAGTTATAAATGTAGTTTAACAGAGGCTAAAACATGGACATTTCTGTGATCACAGTGTTGCCATTATTGAAATAGCTCAAAAAGTTGTCTTACTACAACCTTTTAGTTTTGAAAAATATATCTCTTCGTATTTTTTAGGAATTTTATTTGGCAAAAAAATCTATAGCGTGGCCATCATTGACTCTATAGCCCCAAAACTTGTTCCATATAGGCATTGCCTCTATATGGTATTGCTACGACCTTTAGCTTTGAAAAATATATCTCTTCTTATTTTTGAGGAATTTTTATTTGGCCAAAAAATTCAATATAATTTTTTTTTGCAAAAATGTCAATAGCGTCGCCATTATTGACTCTAAAGCACCAGAACTTGTTCCATATAGGTATGGCCTCATTATGGTCTTACACCACAACCTTTAGTTTTGAAAAATATAGCTCTTCTTATTTTTTAAAGGTCCCATGGCATGCTACTTTATGGATGCTTTAATATAGATATTAGTGGGCCCCTAACACAGTATTTGAAGACGTTCCCGGATTACAGCCACTACGAGCCAGTCGCACATTGAGCTTTCCCCAAACGTGCCGTTTCCGTGTCTGTAGCTTTAATGCAAATGAGGAGGAGAGAGGCGGGTCAAGGAGGAGGGTGGGGGTGTGGCCCTGAGCAGCTTGCGGCCACGGTTCCATACGCTCTGTTTACAGTGGATGCATCGCAATGGCGAGGAGCACACAGCCTTTGGCCGTGTTCTGTAAACATTCTAGAACACTCGGGGTGTTCAGGCGGGAGTCCCTGGAGCTCTATATCTAAGTTATATCATATTATACATAGATATCTATATCATATAATACAGCCGTTCTCAATCTGTGGTGGTACGCGAGCGCCCTCTAGTGGTACGCGGAGTATGAACGTTTTTTTGAAGCATTTTTTGAAGTTGAAGCAACCGTTAAAAAAAAAATCAGGGATGGGCGTGGGGAATCGATAACTCGAGTAGGCCTACTACTCGTTACAAATGAACTCGGTTGGTGGACAGGCAAACTCGAGTTTGCATACACACAAACAAACAAAGTTTTCTGAAGCAAATGTATCAATTTTCTGTGTGGCGCCACTAACGCATGCCGTGGGCACAAAGCAAATTAAATGTATCCATTTCTGCGTGGAGCATGGCGGTTAAAGCAAAGCGCAGCGAATAATTGAAATAGGCCTACTTTAAAGAAATAGGATAAGGTGAAATGTAAAATATGCCAAGCGAAATCGAGCTACCAGAGTAGCTACAAGTACTAGGCGGCAACATATGCTCCTGAAACACAACGGTGAGTTTGGGAAAGCAGACCCGCAGCAACCAAGTGTGTCGGCTATTTTAACCGCCGCAAGACGCAGCCGTAATCCCGGCCATGTAGAGAAGATCACAACGCGTAGTCCATAGTCCATTTGCTGCCGTTTTATTTGCAGCTTTAAATTATTTGCAATGGTTAGGTACGGAAGAGGATTAGGGCCACACATGTAAAAAAAATTAAGTTCTGACTTTATTCTCAGAATTCTGAGAAAAAAGTCAGAATTCTGACTTTAATCTCAGAATTCTGAGAATAAAGTCAGAATTCTGACATTAATCTCAGAATTCCGAGAAAAGAAGTCAGAATTCTGACTTTAATCTCAGAATTCTGACTTTTTTCTCAGAATTCTGAGATTAAAGTCAGAATTCTGACATTAATCTCAGAATTCTGAGAAAAAAGTCAGAATTCTGACTTTAAAGTCAGAACTACGGGTATCTGTAAGGACCAACCTCCGTGGGAGAGACACTTTGCTTTATGCAGTAGGAGGAAACCTATGGAAAGACAAGAAGGCCACAATCCGGCCCTAGAATGGCGCGGTAAAAGTGCAAAACCTGTGCGGTTTGGCAAGAATTCCGTACGGTTTTGAATGACTAATAGCCGCGGCTATTAGTCATTCACTCCGGCTATTAGTTATTAACTCCGGCTATTAGTTATTCACTCCGGCTATTAGGTATGCAGAACGAGCCCTCCCTCTTCTTAGCTTGACCACTAAGTTTGAAGGCTGTCTAACCAATCAGTGAAGAGAAATACCAGACTAAAGTAACGCATTGTCGAGACTAGAGCTGCAGTGCCTCCATGTTTCGCCGTAACATAAAGCTGTGTTGTCTTTACTAGTTTCACTACAATGTAATGACCACCATTAGCTAGTGGAAAATACATTTGTGTCTAGTACACTGATATATTTGTATATGTTAGGCTATATATTGAGATGGCAGTGTTCGAAATACCCGTCAATATTCGGGGATGCCCTCATCCCCAGATTGTTCTCGATATGCAGTAGCCAGCTAGGCCATAACATTACAATATTTCATGGATGCAAGCAAGCCAAGACAATAAATCTATATCTATAGCCTACATGACAACACACGCACACACACACACACACACACACACGTTAAACACACTGGTATAGCAATAGGAGCCTGCATTGGCTAAAGTTGTTGGGATGCACGTTATTTTATAACAGGGAGGGGCAAAGTTGTGCATTACAATGCAAACACGACAATAATTGGCACAGTTCTTGCGCACTCAGAAGAACATGAACTGAATAAATGCCAGGTATATAGCATATCGGAGACAGGCACACAATCAGTGCATTTGCAAATAAGAGCCTGCAGTATGACCGTTCTTGTGACATTATTTAACCATCCATCTACAGCTAATACGATCAGACAGATACATCATTGATCACATATAAGCCAACAACAAGCCCAACATCGCCACGGCAGGTGCGCTCTCTCTCGCACATTCACACAATCACTCCAACTTCTCCAACTCCAAGGCAAAGCTGTTTCACTAAGACCACAAACAACCACAACTAACCAGCCTACATATCCACAACAATGCACAACAATCAGTTCTATACATTGCGTCTATCTTCTGTTTGGCGCACATGGCTAATGTGCATACTTGCACAGGACTGTCGGCTCCGCTTGTCAAAAAAATAGAACGTATTTGTGAATAAATGCTTTGAATTCTGAATACTGGACTTGGTGAGCTTGGTGAGTTGGCTATGGGACGTGCACTTTTACCGCGCCATTCTAGGGCCGGATTGTGGCTTTCTTGGACTTCCATAGGTTTCCTCCTACTGCATAAAGCAAAGTGTCTCTCCCACGGAGGTTGGTCCTTACAGATACCCGTAGTTCTGACTTTAAAGTCAGAATTCTGACTTTTTTCTCAGAATTCTGAGATTAATGTCAGAATTCTGACTTTTTTCTCAGAATTCTGAGATTAAAGTCAGAATTCTGACTTTAATCTCAGAATTCTGAGATTAATGTCAGAATTCTGACTTTTTATCTCAGAATTCTGAGATTAAAGTCAGAATTCTGACTTTAATCTCAGAATTCTGAGATTAATGTCAGAATTCTGACTTTTTATCTCAGAATTCTGAGATTAATGTCAGAATTCTGAGATTAATGTCAGAATTCTGACTTTATTCTCAGAATTCTGAGATTAAAGTCAGAATTCTGACTTTTTTCTCAGAATTCTGAGAATAAAATCAGAACTTAATTTTTTTTTACATGTGTGGCCCTAATCCTCTTCCGTAGTTAGGCTACTTGTTTCGTTTTAGTTTTTTTTAAACTGTTACAGGCCTTGGTTAGGGTTAGTTACGCCTATTTCTTTTTGTAAGGAAAATGTGTTTTGAACGTTTGCAAAAATAAATAATGAGTACTCTGATAACGCTGACTGTTTTGATGGAGAATAAGCATTACATGTTTGGTTGGTAATATTGCCGTTCATCATCAGGCCTATTCCTGCTGCAGATGCGTTGCATTCTAAAAATAGATTTGATTAAACGAGTACTCGATCTCGATTGATCCTCGAGGATTTCCTTCGATCACTCGAATTTACTCGTGCCCATCCCTAGGCCATGTAGGCCTACCCATCATATGCAATCATCTTAAACCTGCATTGACTAACTGCTGTGACGACGAGTAGGGGAAGCAACATTTTTGCAAAATCGTCCTGTGACGAGACGTTGAAAGTCTGCTTTCAGAGGCCAGACATTTCTGGACTTTTGGATGCAGCGACGCAGCGAATATCCTGCGCTTTCAGACAAGGCTGTGCGCTTTCTCATTCCATTTGCGACCAGGCTTCTCTTGGTCGCAAATGGTCGCAAATAAGCGCGATGACTACTGTCATGTCATCGCTCTTAATTTATCCCCAAAAACGCAGCTGATCGGACGCATCACACGATTCGGAGGCATGCATCACATTTAAGGATTTTAAAAACTGATTCTTATTTAAAAAAAAAAAAATGCATTCGGAAGAGAAGGGAGAATAGCGTTGCTCACGGGTTGGAATGAAAGGGAGAAAAGGGGACAGTTGCCTGCGGAAGCGATGTCTGAGATGCAGAGACTGCTTCACGCTACCAGTGTCAGTTTCGGTGTGGAATGAGAGCTCGGGAAGGCACTATTGCGCAAGTACGCCTGCGTGCTTGCGCAATAGCATACTGCCCGAGAATGCAGTATCGCTGTCAAATCTGTCCCTGGGAAAAGTAACGTTGCTTGCGCCGAATTGAAAAAGGAAACCGCTATAATGAAATAGCGGTAATATTTCCGCATTAATTGATAAAATAACAGGGGATGGGAAGGGGGGATGGCTGTTTCAGAAGGGGGATGATTTTGATCATTTTAATTCCAAAGGGGGATGCCATCCCCCCTCAACTTGTGTGCTGGAAGCAGGTTGGATACTGAACCAAGTCTGAGGCTAAAGCTAACCCCAATCGACCCAGACATCACACCCCTCCCACTAAGCATGATAGGCCTAATTTTCAATGTGTGCCTGAGTACATTCTCCTTCAAACCTAAACATAGTTTATATTCTGACCTTATGGCACTTACTGCAGTATTTTTTAATACTGAATACGTTGTTTTTCTATGATACACTTGTTCTTACTCATGATAGTTTGATTACAGTGTTATCGCTGTACACATGATTTCTCTCTTTGCTGCGCATGATTACTTATAACTTTTGTTTTGGATTGTTTGACTCCAGTATTTAAATATTCATGTTCAATTCTTTGAATGTTTTGATGCAGTACAATTTACCTCACATGATTGGTTGACTGCAGTTGTTAAAATTAATATTCAGTGCTGTGAATGCTTTAATGCAGTATACTTGTTAATAACCTCACTAGATTGACTGGTATGTTATGTGCCAGATGATATCCCCATTTGCTGGGTAGCCCTATTGAGGCAGTTGTTCAATTGTTAGTATTATCCCGTTGCAAGTGTTTAAATACAATACATGAGTTATAGACAGTTGGTTGCTTCAGTCAAGTCAAGTTATGTGAATAATAAATCGTGTTATTAATATTAATGCCTTCTGTGTAAACTCTATGTAGTTATATGCCTACGCACTTTATTTTAATTCCGGTGGTACTTGGAGAGCCAAATCATTTCTAAGGTGGTACTCATGGTAAAAAGTTTGAGAACCACTGATATAATATATATTATCACGGCCAAAAGCTGTGTGAGCCTTCAGACGTTATTTTTGATCTGAAACGACTGCGTCGGGTTGTCCGACGTCTCTGGTTCTTCCACGTCCACATCAATCTGAAGTAGACTGAACCACGACATGGAGGAGAAAGGGACCACCGCCTCGGCAGCAGGCAGCACTTAGGCATCACCGCCTCCTGCAGCGGGCAGCAGGCAGCGCAGAGGCGGTGGTCCCTCGGCTGCCCGCTGGCAACAATCCCTTTCTCCTTTATTTTTTGTTCCCTATGAGAGTTTTGTACTTTGTTAATGCATAATAAATGCAAAAAAAAATTAAAAAATTTAAAAAAGGCGGGGCCCTATTGTTCTTAAGGCACTGCATATTAATGTTAGAAAACCTCAAAGTGCAATTTTCATACCATGGGACCGTTAAGGAATTTCAATAGCGTCGCCATTATTGACTCTACAGATATATCTTTCAAAACTAAAGGTACTAGTAAGACTATATAGATGCCATGCCTATCTGGAACAAGTTATAGTGCTCTAGAGTCAATAATGGCGAAAATAATATTGACATTTCTGCAAACAAAATAATGGATATTGAAATTTTGGCCAAATAAAGATTCTTTAAAAATAAAAGATATGTTCTTCAAAACTAAAGGTTGTAGGAGAGGCCCATGCCCATATGGAACAAGTTTTGGAGCTCCATGGCGACGTTATTGAAATTGTTGCAAACAAGAAATCCTTAAAAATAAGAAGAGATATATTTTTCCAAACTAAAGGTTGTAGTAAGACCATATAGAGGCCGTGCCTATATGGAACACGTTTTGGAGCTCTAGGTTCAACAATGGCGACGTTGTTGAAATTGTTGCTAAAAAAAAATCCTTAGAAATAAGAGCACATATATTTTTCCAAACTAAAGGTTGTAGTAAGACCATATAGAGGCCATGCCTATATGGAGCAGGTTTTGGGGCTCTAGAGTAAACAATGGCGACGCTATTGAAATTGTTGCAAACAAGAAATCCATAAAAATAAGAGGAGATCATCTCATCATCTCATTTTCGTCCGCTTATCCGGGGTCGGGTCGCGGGGGGAGCAGCTCAAGCAGGGGGCCCCAGACTTCCCTTTCCCGGGCCACATTAACCAACTCTGACGGGGGGATCCCGAGGCGTTCCCAGGCCAGTGTTGAGATATAATCTCTCCACCTAGTCCTGGGTCTTCCCCGAGGCCTCCTCCCCACTGGACGTGCCTGAAACACCTCCCAAGGAAGGCGTCCAGTGGGCATCCTTACCAGATGCCCGAACCACCTCAGCTGACTCCTTTCTAAGTAAAGGAGCAGCGGCTCTAATCCGAGTTCCTCACGGATGGCTGAGCTTCTCACCCTATCCCTAAGGGAGACGCCAGCCACCCTTCTGAGAAAACTCATCTCGGCCGCTTGTACCCGCGATCTCGTCCTTTCGGTCATCACCCAGTCCTCATGACCATAGGTGAGGATAGGAACGAAGATCGACCGGTAGATCGAGAGCTTTGCCTTGCGGCTCAGCTCTCTTTTCGTTACAACGGTGCGGTAAAGCGAACGCAATACCGCCCCCGCTGCTCCGATTCTCCGGCCAATCTCACGCTCCATAGTACCCTCACTCGCGAACAAGACCCCGAGGTACTTGAACTCCTTCACTTGGGCTAAGGACTCATTTCCTACCCGGAGTAAGCAATCCATCGGTTTCCTGCTAAGAGTCATGGCCTCAGATTTAGCGGTGCTGATCCTCATCCCAGCCGCTTCACACTCGGCCGCCAGCCGATCCAGTGAGTGCTGAAGGTCACAGGCCGATGATCCCATGAGGACCACATCATCTGCAAAAAGCAGTGACGAGATCCTCAGACCACCGAACTGCAACCCCTCCCCACCACGACTACGCCTCGATATCCTGTCCATGTATATCACAAACAGGATTGGTGACAAGGCGCAGCCCTGGCGGAGACCAGCACCCACTGAGAACGAAACTGACTGGCTGCCGAGGACACGAACACAGCTCTCGCTTTGGAAGTACAGGGATTGGATGGCCCTGAGGATAGACCCCCTTACCCCATACTCCCACAGCACCTCCCACAGTTTCTCCCGGGGGACCCGGTCATACGCCTTCTCCAGATCCACACAACACATGTAGACCGGATTGGCATACTCCCAGGCCCCCTCCAGGATCCTTGCGAGAGTGAAGAGCTGGTCCGTAGTTCCACGTCCGGGGCGAAAACCGCATTGTTCCTCTTCAATCTGAGGTTCGACGATCGGCCGAACCCTCCTTTCCAGCACCTTGGAGTAGACTTTACCAGGGAGGCTGAGAAGTGTGATACCCCGGTAATTGGCACACACTCTCTGGTCCCCCTTTTTGAACAGGGGAACCAGCACCCCGGTTTGCCACTCCTTTGGCACTGTACCCGACTCCCACGCGATGTTGAATAGGCGTGTCAACCATGACAGCCCCTCAACACCCAGAGCCTTTAGCATTTCTGGCTGGATCTCATCAATCCCTGGGGCTTTGCCACTGCGGAGATGTTTAACTACCTCAGTGACCTCCACCAGGGAAATTGACGACGAAACACCATCAACCTCGAGCTCTGCCTCCAACATAGAGGGCGTGTTATTCGGATTCAGGAGTTCCTCAAAGTGTTCCTTCCAACGTCCGACGACCTCCTCAGTTGAGGTCAACAGACTCCCATCCTTACTGTACACAGCTTGGATGGTTCGCCGTTTCCCCCTCCTGAGGTGCCGGATAGTCTTCCAGAAACACTTTGGTGCCGACCGAAAGTCCTTCTCCATGGCCTCTCCGAACTTCTCCCACACCCGCTGCTTAGCCTCCGACACGGCAGCAGCTGCAGCCCTTCGGGCCTGTCGGTACCCTGCAACCGAGTCAGGAGTCCTCCAGGATATCATATCCCGGAAGGCCTCCTTCTTCAATCGGACGGCTTCCCTGACCACCGGTGTCCACCACGGTGTCCGAGGGTTACCGCCCCTTGAGGAGCCTAAGACCCTGAGGCCACAGCTAGCCGCCGCAGCTTCAGCAATGGAGGCTTTGAACACCGCCCACTCCGGCTCAATGCCCCCAACCTCCACAGGAATGCCAGAAAAACTCTGCCGGAGGTGTGAGTTGAAGATACCTAGGACGGGGGCCTCCTCCAGACGTTCCCAGTTCACCCGCACTACTCGTTTGGGCTTACCAGGTCTATCCGGAAATTTCCCCCATTCCCTGATCCAACTCACAACCAGATGGTGGTCGGTTGACAGTTCCGCCCCTCTCTTTACCCGAGTGTCCAAAACATGCGGCCTCAGATCAGATGACACGATCACAAAATCGATCATTGATCTTCGGCCTAGGGTATTCTGGTACCAGGTACACTTATGAGCACCCTTATGTTCGAACATGGTGTTTGTTATGGATAATCCATGACTAGCACAGAAGTCCAATAACAAACGACCGCTCGGGTTTAGATCAGGGAGGCCGTTCCTCCCCACCACGCCTTTCCAGGTGTCTCCATCGTTGCCCACATGGGCATTGAAGTCACCCAGCAGAACTACGGAGTCCCCTACTGGAGCCCCATACAGGACTCCATTCAGGGTCTCCAAGAAGGCCGAGTACTCTGAGCTGCTGTTTGGTGCATACGCACAAACAACAGTCAGAGTTTTCCCCCCTACAACCCTTAGGCGCAGGGAGGCGACCCTCTCGTCTACCGGGGTAAACTCCAACACCGCGGCGCTCAGCCGGGGATTTATGAGTATCCCCACACCCGCCCGGCGCCTCACGCCCTTGGCAACTCCGGAGAAGAATAAAGTCCAACCCTTATCCAGGAGTACGGTACCAGAGCTGAGACTGTGCGTGGAGGTAAGCCCCACCAGATCTAACTGATAGCTCTCCACCTCCCTCACAAGCTCCGGTTCCTTTCCCCACAGCGAGGTGACGTTCCACGTCCCCAGAGCCAGCTTCTGCCGCCCGGGTCTGGTCCGTCGAGACCCCTGACCTTCGCTGCCACCCATGTGGCTGCGCACCCGACCCCAACGGGTCTTCCCACAGGTGGTGGGCCCATGAGATGAAGAGAGGGGGGGTGCCACGTAGTTTGTTCGGGCTCTGCCCGACCGGGCTCCGTGGCAAACCCGGCCACCAGGCGCTCGCCATCGAGCCCTCCGTCTGGGCCTGGCTCCAGACGGGGGCCCCGGGCTTCCTCCGGGCCGGGTCACATCTCCTCTTATTCCGATATTCATTGAGGATTTTTGAACCATTCTTAGTCTGGCCCCTCACCTGAGACCACTCTGCCATGAGAGACCCTACCAGGAGCACAAGGCTCCAGACAACACAGCCCTCAGGTTCACAGGGACACGCAAACCTCTCCACCACGATAAGGTGACGGTTCCAGGAGAGGATAAGAGGAGATATCTTTTTCAAAACTAATGGTTGTAGTAAGACCATATAGTGGCCGTGCCTATATGGAACAAGTTCTGGAGCTCTAGAGTCAATAATGGCGACGCTATTCGTTTTGCGTTTTCCGTTTTGCACTTTGCAGACGGTCCCTAAGCTCGCGGCTGAAAGCCGACAGCTCATAGAAGCCAATGCAATTCACCGTTCTCTAAAGACGACGGCTCGTTTGGATGAAATCAAGGTTGTAGCTGGTTCTCTAGGTTACTACATTTAGCTAGAGGTGTCATTTGTGTCGCCACGATGTTTCACTGATGATCTTTTTAACCGCAAACTCAGAATCTGCCAAAATTCTTTCCATCTTTACGCAAGTAGTTAGGTGAGTGCTGCATGCAGCGCTCAACTAGTGTTCTTCATAAGTTTCTTTCTTTCTTTCTTTCTTTCTTTCTTTCTTTCTTTCTTTCTTTCTTTCTTATTCTCTACAAACTTTGGGACCTACCTCCTTCCTAAATTTTTCACCTACTCCATTCAAATTTTAAAATATTCAGAATAGCTTGGAATCGCGTGTTTTTCAGATATTCTACTTTTAAATAGTATATTTTTTAACATGGGAGTCAATATGAGGATGGCAGAGCCATCCTCTGGTAATCTCCATATGTACAGGACCTTGTATCAAGCCGGGATGTACCAAACAGCTTTAAAAAAACACTTTTTGAGGGGCGGCGACGCTAGGGAATAGGACAGTGGCGTGAAGGATAGCGGGACGGAGTGCGCCTGGCCGGTGTGTGATTGTGATAATGGGGGCGGTTGGTTTGACGCGTGCCGTTTGGCGCCAGTTTATTTGGCACTTGAGGGTTTGAGAAAAGAGGGGCATGTTATCCCCATTTGATGATACTTTTTTTGTACCATCTTTATAATGAGGGTTGTTGTATATTTTAATGCACCACACAACGTGGTGTGATACTATAGGTGTCCGGAGCCAACCCTCACTTGGACGTGGACATTAAACACATCGCTGCTCAGACGGAGCTTCACCCTCCAAACAAAACGGGGTGTTGATCCGGGTGTTGATCAGATCAGAGCATCACATCAGAGCATCAGATCAGAGCATCAGATCAGAACATCAGATCAGAACATCAGATCAGAGCATCAGAGAAGATCATCTGATCAAAGTTTGTGTGCACACTTGTAGATCAGCCAGTAAAAGGTCTGTAGAAGGTGTGAGGGGATAGGACGGAGGGTCTGGGTGGTAGGTCGGGGGTTGAATAAGACGGTGTTATTGTCTGAGAGAGGGGACAATGTAGAGAGTATAGGGATGTTAGTTTGGTGGGGTGAGGTAAATCAAGAGCGGTGGAGAAAATCTCTTCAAAAAGGTAGAACAGAGCTACAGTCTGGGAGGAACGGTCGTGTCGAAGGAAAACGTTTACCTGAGTCATGTTGACGATTCTAGTCGTTCAGATGTGGTTTGGTGTTGGCAGTGAATCATCTTGATTATCCCTCTTGTTACAGATTCCTTGACAGAGCTCCCTCGGGGACGGTGTTCATCACTCTCTGCTTCATTGTGCGGAGCATCGACGCCATTGGCTTCGCTGCTGCCGCAACCTCTTCCATCGCATTGGCATCTAAAGTCTTTCCAAACAATGTAGCGACTGTATTGGTAGGTCTGGCCTGCCCTGATGTCACTGGCATGTAGGTGAGGTGTGTGGGTCACTGAGAAAGCACATGATGCCTTGTTTTGCCTCACCCATATTTGCCATAAAAGTTAACAAACTGCTGGCCGTCATGCTTACATTCTTCTACAGTAGCAACAATTCCAATGTACAAGCCTTCTTTCCCTCGTATTGTTCCGACCAGGGTAGTTTGGAGATGTTCACCGGACTGGGTCTCATTCTGGGGCCTCCTTTAGGAGGCTGGCTGTACCAGGCTTACGGATACGAGCTTCCCTTCCTTGTTCTGGGCTGTATCCTACTGCTGATGGTTCCATTCAACATCATCGTCATGCCCAGCTGCGGTAGGCGTTCATCGATTTCCGTACATAAAGATAAAGAGGACTTCCTGGGGTAATAACTAATCATGTCAATACTTTATCATGCTTTTTTTGTCACACAGCTGCGGAGCCCTCTGAGAATTCCTTTTTGCAATTGCTGAAAGTCCCCAAAGTATTGCTCATCTGCTTCTTCATGTTCAGCTTAAGCTCAGGCCTGGGCTTCCTGGACACTACCTTGTCCCTGTACGCGATTGAGAAGGTAAAATATACAACCAAGTGTTACAATGTTCTAGAATGGTTTGTTTTGTCTAAAAAAAGAATGGAAATTACAGTCTCTCTGTGTCTTAGAACAAATACAAATCTCTGGGCGGGGGGTTAGGGGGGTCTGTGATTGTTTGTCACATTCTTATATCCCAAAGTAATAATCCCTCTCTCTATCTAGTTCGGTCTTACCCCGGGCTATGTGGGCCTCCTCTTCCTGGGGGTCTCCTTACCTTACGGTCTGAGCTCGCCAGTTTTCGGTTTCTTTGCTGATAAATATCCTGTGAGTCTCAAGTGGGGTCATTGGGAGTGCAGATCTTCTGAATGAAGCAATGACTATGACTACACTTGTCTCTTACCTCAATACCATTCTAATAGACTCCTATTGGTCGTTATTTCAGACCTCAAGACGTTGGTTCTTGATTCTCGGTGGCCTTCTCTCAGGGCTCTGTTTCTGTTTTCTTGGTCCAGCGCCGTTTCTCCACATTACCAGGTGTGCTGAGTGCATAATCAAATGATTGTGATTCGTCAAACCCTCCTGCCTGGGTGAGTGAGGTGACGTTTCCTCTCTTGTTCTGTGTTCCTCATGGTAGCCAGCTGTGGTTGTTGATCTTCTTGCTGTGCGTGATTGGCTTTGGTTTGGGCCTTAGTCTCATGCCTAGCCTACCAGAGATCATTGCCGCGGCACAGTGAGTAACTTCAGGGTTATATCTGCCATATTCCCCCAGCCTCTGTAGAGTATGAATATTATCCTAATATAACATATTACTTATTTTTAATTTCCAACATTCTTCTTGGGGGACAGTGAACAGGGCTTTGAAGATGGACTTAGCACTCTGGGAATGGTGTCTGGACTCTTTGGGGCCTGTTGGTCCATGGGGTAAGTCCAAGGGAGTTTAGCCTATTGGTTGATTATCAGATAATCCGTCAGCCCCGCGGTACCCATGATGCTTGAAAGCTACCTCAAGGTAAACACAATGAATTCATTTATTGCAATGCCGCCCGTTCAGTTAGCATGAATTTAGGTAAATATTAAATGATATCCACTTAAATAAACTATTGTTATCCATACTGGCTCAACTGAAGATGACACAATGTGTTTCATGTTTTAAGTGCCCTTTGGTACTTTTCAACCAACATTTATTCCTGCACTTCCTCAGGGCATTTTTGTGCTCAAAATAAGCACTTTTTCTTCTTCTACAAAGGATGTTTTATGGACCCATGATGGGTGGCGTTCTCACTCAACATCTAACCTTTGAGTGGGCTGCAACTATCCAAGGAGGGCTTTCAGTTCTGGCTGTAAGTTGAATCATATTGTTCAGGGACTCTTGTTAGTTCTATCAAGTGACCTACCTCAAAATACATGCATTTTAGGGTGCTAAGCATTTTAGGGTACAAAGCATGTTAGGGTACTTATGCCTTATCTTTTCCACAGGCCACACTACTTGGATTGTATTATCAATATGAACACTTAAAGAAGCGCAGGTAATCTCACTCAAACAGATTCCTAAACCCTAGATTTTATATCCTCAACCCTAGTTTATTAGGTCCTAAACCCTAGTTTTATACATCCTAACTAGATCAAAATGTATTTGTTGCATTCTTGATTCATTATTTTTGATTTATATTTATTCACAGTCTGAAGGCCAAAAGCTATGTGAAAGCCAGTCTGTTGATGAAAGTAAATGTGCTTTTGTTTTGTTTCAAAGTATTGCAAAGGAAACTGGAAATAGTTTTGTAAGAGAAGGAGGGAATCTTTTGGCCTAAGCAATCGGTCCTTACAAACAGCTAAAGAAGACGCTTCCTGAGGTATATGGTCCAGAGATGGCTATGATTGGCATAAATCTGTAAGCTGCATTAAATACTTTTTTATTTTTTATTTAGTTGGGAAGTGCACAGGTAACTGGAAACGATAGTCCAAGGGAAACTGCGGAAGAAGCCACTGTGATGTGGTGTTAGATGACACTGTGATGTGGGGTTAGAAGCCTGGATACATAGACCAGATCTTATGATTCAAACCTACAGTGATTTCCATAACGTACTAGCCCACCAGAACCCCCTGCCCACTAAGCTTCAGAGAGTGGTGGTGGTTTACCGGACAGTTTGATCCTTCATGTATGAGCCGGGCTTAGCAAAATCATAAAAGAAAATGACCCTTGTGATTGTATTCCAGTTCCAACCTACTTCTGTTTGTAAATTGGAAATTAAAACTCAAATTACAGAAGTTTATGGTGTATTTGAAGTCCCTTGGCCTTCCTTTTAGGCATTTAAACCATAAGAACATTTTTGTCAGAAACATTTTATTCTGTATATGATTAAGAATATAGCCTTTTATTGAGGACTCGAGGAACAGCCATTAAAAAGATGGTTCTAGGACTGAATAACCTTAAAGAGAAACTTCACCCATTTCCATTAAGCTTTGTATCGTTAGTAACCCACTCATATTTTTGAATGGTCGTGCATCATTCCCTTATTTTCTGGAGAGACTGGAGAGATCCGTATTGATCTCCATCACTTCCTGTTTAAGATGACGCAATATGACGATTTTTGCGTAGAAGTAAATAGGAAGTGTAAGAGGGGAGGATTCTCGTAAGACTACAAGCACCCCCTATAGGGGGATGGGACCCACTGACGCTACAGACCTTAGAGCAGTGCCAGTGGGTGGGACTTCACCAGCAGAAACTAACATCCACAGCGCCTGAAGCTAAGCTAACAGAGGCTGTTGATAAAACAGTACTATGACTAATTAACTGAGTTCTAGTAGGACTAATTCAGTGAGTTCACCATCTAATACTCTTCACTAGAAATGTTGTGTGAAATGATTTTCAAGCAGTCTTGCGGTATCAGCTTGGTAGATGGAACAGCGAGGTGTCCGATAGGCGGAGATCTATATCAGCGGGAGTGGCCAGCGAAGCGCCAAAAAGTCACTTTCTGCCTTTTCTCGGTCAAGACGGCACCAAATTAGAATTTTATTTTATTATTCGACTACATATAGGACCCAATTTCAATACATATTCATGCCTCCACCGGTGAAATGCTCCTTTAATAATGCTTTGCATTAAATAAGCTCATGAAACAATTGATCAATCAATTGTCTTATTTCATACGGCAACATCAGTAGCAAATAGCTGATTGATGCTTTTGGTGCAGTAGAAACAAGGTTAAATAGTCGCTGGAATTAGCAGCTTCCACTCAAGCCAAAAAAGCTTTATGGGCCCCTAAATGCAACAGAGGGCAGTATTCCACAAGGAGACATCTTTGCTGTCATTGTCGAACCAGTCAATGCCAGTAATGGCTAACCTTTAGCGTCAATAACAAATCCTTTGTCTCTTCTACTGTGGTGATCACATTGGATTCATGGTCACAAATAAAATTTTGGATGTTTGTGGACATTGCAATTTTGATCAATGCTATATAAAGTCAATTTAAACCATCACTCCAGACATTAGAATATCTTTCTGCAACTTACTTAGGTTTATTTAAATGAGACAAAGACAAAGTCTTCCTCATCCTCAGAAAGAGAGGTAGGCATAAGGGACAGGAATAAAGAAAAAGGTGATAAGAATGAAAAAAAAAAAAGATGACTGAAAGATTGACTCCACGAAGTAGAAAGTTTGAAAAAATAGGCTATTCTGGAAAAGGCCAATATGTCAGTTTTTGCTGATATCCTGTTTTCGACTTTTCCTCTTTCAGTTTTTTGTAAAAACAAATTTATTTTGTAACTCCCACAATCGTGAAAACAACAACTGAATGACGAGACTAATTGGGCAGATAAGGCCAGAGTGTGCGCCCTAATTGGACGCCTATACATGAGGGCTGCGGGCCTCCCATTGTGCGGTCCTCCCTAGTCACACTGTCCACTAGGTCCCATTGTGCGGTCCTCCCTGCTCACACTGTCCACCGGATCCATGCTGCAGGCCTACTGGACGTGTTCGTCTGCAGGGTTCGGGTTTAATCTCGCAGCTCTGGAATGTAATTTTCACCATTCATGATTTTAACACGTGAGCAGAAAATACAATCCAACATTCGACATGGCAGCCGATGAACTCACTGAACTCAAAGAGACAGGTTGGTGATTTACTTAGTCAAATAATATCAGGGAAATAAATACTTGAAGAATTCTATATGCCTACTTTCCCCGTAAATGTATTGAGCCAAATACATACAAAATGAGTTAAAAGTATTGCGTTTGTTTAGTTATCCTACAGGATTGATTTAAAGCTGTATGTTTTCATATGACAGAGTACATTACTGAAGATGAACCAACAAGGTCTTCGCAGGGGGGGATGTCTCGCACACAGGTCTTCACTTTAATATCCGTGGCTTCTGTCAACTTTGGCTCAATGATCTGCTATTCAATACTTGCACCATTCTTCCCCCACGAGGTGAGCTTTGGAGCTGCACTCACCAACACAGTTGAATCACAATCAACATTCATCATTGTTTGCATCTATATGTTTCACCCATATAAATACCTTGAAGCACTTAACACATTGTCCAACATGGCCTTCAAATATCAAAACAGACTTTGACTAAAATAACTATTGAAAAAATATTTGAGCTGGTAGGCCTAAGCCAAGCATCCCTTAGGTTCCGAGACCCACTAAATAATCATGGCTCTTTCCAAACGCAGGCGTTACAGAAGGGTGCCAGCCAGACTGTGGTCGGTCTCATATTTGGCTGCTATGCGCTCAGCAACTTCATTGGTTCACTGATAATGGGAAGATATGTAAGTAAATTACACTGTTAATCCATTCACACTTGATGTTGATTCTCCTATGATTGTATTACGTATAATAATTTTTCCACCTGGTCCTCAGATTGTCCAGATTGGTGCAAAACTCATGCTTGTGTCAGGCCTGTTTGTGTCAGGAGGATGCACTATCATGTTTGGGTAAGTTACAGAAAATAGGAGCTTGAAGTAAGTTGGTTTTCAGGGATTCTTTAAAAATAATAGAAAAAAGAACTATAAAATAAAACAACACACATTTTCTTCAATTTCGAGAGAAAACATTCGAAAATCAAACGATTAATAATCATTCATATTTATAACAATGCCTGTCTAATCAACAAAGCCTGGTTTTCCCCTAATAACTTCATTTTCTAGTCTCATTATGTGAGAGAGAATGGGTCAAGTGAGAACAAGTTCTGGTTATTAAGCAGCAGGTATTGCGTACTGTCACTACCAAGGCCTCCAGTTAGGCTGTGGACGTCTCTAGGGTCAGGGTTAGTCACTCACCCTAACATGGCACTATCCTGACCCCCATTAGCTGTATAGTCAAATTTGACATCACAGACATTAAGAGCTATCAAGGTATGACATCTCCAGAGACTGGGAATTGGTTTGCAGTGGAAGCCGCCTTTCATTCATGTACCTCAGAGGGCAGGTCCAGGGATCCGTGGACAAGTGAGCAGTGGGATGGAGGTGGGTGCAGAGACTAACCTTGAAGGCACAAAACCCCAAAGATTTGAACTTGATACGGCAATCTAGAGATGTGTTGGAGAGACGTTATCTGCAAATGTTCATCCACTTCTCTTTGAAAAAGGCAAAGCAGTCATCCACGGTCAGGGTTAGGGACAGGGTTATGGGACAGGAGGAGGTTGAGGTTCGAGCAACATCCTCTAAAATAATAATAATAAATAATAATAATACATTTAATTTAGAGGCGCCTTTCAAGACACCCAAGGTCACCTTACAGAGCATATAGTCATCATACATTTTTTTAAAAATGACTCTTCCCTCTCTTGGAATGAACAGATTCCTTGACAGAGCTCCCTCAGGGTCCGTGTTCATCTCCCTCTGCTTCATTGTGAGGAGTGTCGACGCTATGGGCTTCGCTGCGGCCTTCACCTCTTCTACTGCATTGGCATCTAAAGTCTTCCCACACAATGTAGCAACCATTTTGGTAGGTCTGGCCTGCCCTAATGGCACTGGTATGTGGTGGAGGTATGTGGTTGGTCATGGCGAAAACTAAATATTCTTGTCTTTTTTTGTTTGCTACCTAGTCACACATTTTTTTGTTTTTTTCCGTTCCAGGGTAGTCTGCAGATATTCACCGGACTGGGTCTCATTCTGGGGCCTCCTTTAGGAGGCTGGCTGTACCAGGCCGCTGGATACGAACTTCCTTTCCTTGTTCTGGGCTGTATCCTACTGCTGATGGTGCCATTTAACATGATCGTCATGCCCAGCTGCGGTAAGGGTTCGGCGATTCCAGTGCGAGATATGACATATCCAATAAGTTCCTCTTTAAGTACATTAGGATTGATAGGAGTCTTCCTGTCGTTCTGGCTGCACTATGACTGTGTAATCAGCCTGCTACAATTATAATTAAATCATATTATAACTGATCCTTAATACATCTACGCTGTGCTTCTGTTTTGTGTGGAACAGACGCAGACCCTTCTGAGGATTCCTTCATCAAATTACTGAGACTCCCAAAAGTATTGCTGCTATGCTTCTTCATCTTCACCTTTAGCTCAGGGCTGGGATTCCTGGACACAACCTTATCCTTATTCGCGATGGACAAGGTAACTGATAATTTTTTGCAATGATTTGATGCTGAGGATACGTTTATAAAATAGTAGTGGCCCCGGTGCTTTCTATGCTCTAGAACATCAAAAAAATTCTACATTTGTATCTGAAACTTAAAAGTGCCTATAATGTGAAATGTTTTATGAAGGCCCGCTCTCTCTCTTGTGTCCAGTTCCATCTCAGCCCCAGCCACGTGGGCCTCATCTTCCTGGCCTTCTCCTTACCTTACTGTCTGAGCTCGCCCCTTCTCGGTTTCTTTGCTGATAAATATCCTGTGAGTCTCAAGTACGCCTCATGATTTCACAAAAAATCGACTCTTCAGTCCCACAACTCTTGGACTGGAGAACGTTGCACACAAAGTGATGTAGGATTAGGCTCTGAGAGTTGATAACGACTACTAGACCAGGACAACAGATGTTCTGAATGGTCAGGCCTTGCCTGGACCTCCCCTTAACCCCTCTACCCGCTGCTGTCTGTCGTTTCAGGATGTGAGGGGCTGGTTCTTGGTGTCTGGCGGTCTTCTCATGGCACTTGGCTTCTGTTTTCTTGGTCCTGCTCCATTCTTTCACCTGCCCAGGTGTGCTGGATGTGATGTATAACTATTAACATTGGACAAACTTTTGTTCCTGAGTGAGAGGAGTGATGTTTCCTGTGTTGTTCTGGGTTCCTCCTGGTAGCCAGCTGTGGCTGACCATCTTCATGCTGTCTGTGAACGGCTTCGGGACCGGTATTGGTATCACGCCTATTTTACCAGAAGTCATCACCTCTGCATAGTGAGTCACTCTGCCGTATTCAGTGTTTGAAGTGAGTGTTAGAATAATATATATATTATTGATTCACTTTTTCTTTTCTTTTTTCTTGGGTGATAGTGAGCAGGGTTTCGTAAATGGACTTGGCACTCTGGGAATGGTGTCTGGACTGTTTGGGGCCTGTTGGTCCATGGGGTAAGTGAGCCTAATCTATTGGTTTTACATAAAATATTGTGTCAGTCACACACTGTGCTCACGGTAAATACATTAAATGAACTGAGCACCACACCTGCTCTATATATGTCCAGTTTACATGAATCAAGATAAAGACTTAAATACTTTCAATTATAACATTAGTGTTGTTGATTCCACACTGGAATGGCTGAGGAAAAAACCTTGGGTCATGTTTCAACTGAACTTATCCGCTAGTCGTGAGTTACTCTTTTCTATTGAAATTGTATGTAAAAAAAAAAACTTTTTTTAAATGGTGGTTCATGTCGAGCTAAAGTTGAATTGAACCTGCTTCTGCAAATAAGACTGTGTTGTTCTTCTTCTGTTTTAAGGATGTTGTATGGACCAATGATGGGGGGCCTCCTCACACAGCATCTAACGTTTGAGTGGGCAGCATTTATCCAAGGAGGGCTCTCAGGTCTGGCTGTAAGTTGTATTATATCGTTGAGGGACTTGTTCTCCCCTTCTTCCTACCTCAGAACACATGTTGGGGAACATAGCATGTACTTAGTATGTTAGTCTTCTTAGTACGCTAGAGTGCCTAGCATGTAGGATACTACTTAGCATGACAGGTTTGATGGCGTTTAGGGTACTATGCATGTTAGGGGACTTAGCATGAAGGGTACATATAGCTACCTGATGCTAAGAGAACTAGGATAGCATTTTAAAATGAAGAATAATACCGTCCCAGCCAGGTGATATAAACAAATACTGAACATGTGACACTGTTCCTTTCTTCCTGTGTGGTTTCAAACAGAAAAAGGCATGGTACACAGGCATGAGTTCACATAGTTGAAGATATATAAATAAATAAATCCATGCCTTATCTTTTCCACAGGCCACCCTTCTTGGTTTCTATTATCTCACTGAAAGACTGAAGAAGCCCAGGTAATCTCACTCATGTTTGTACCTCACCTAGATGTCCTGACTGTAGATGGATTTATTCACTGTGTGAATGCTCACCTGGTCAGGTCAATCATGATTACACTTATTAAACAATCGTTTAATTAGTTAATCTTACATAACCTGAATTTCTACCTTATTTTATGCAGTAGGCATTATATGCAGCCTGTATTGAAGAGTTCTTACCCTTTAGACAACTGAGTTTGGGGATGTTGTATAATAACTCTTGACTTGTTTTAAAGTGATGCACAGGAGAATGGAATAACGACACCAGGAGAAGAAACCACTCTGCTGGCCTGACGGGCAGCTTCTGCTTACATCAGTAACATTAACAGTTGTTAATATAAATGTTGTTATTATTATGTTGTTACTTTTCATTATTTGAGAATATAACAAATGCTTTATAAAGGGATTGCAGCAAATATAAATAGGGGTAATGTAGACCTATGTCATTGTATTTAATTTAATCATTTATGTTTATTTTTAATATTGATAATACAGTATTTTTAACACTTATTCTGTCATTAAGATGTGAAATATAATAAATATATATGCAACGGTCTCGTTGAATTAATAATTGCATTGCAAACATTCATTGTGACTTAATTCCTGAAGAATGAATTGTAATTTGTAGAACGGTGGTAACGGTTTGTGTTTGTTGAGCAGACACTTATCTGGCCTGTCTGGAAAGTAGACCTCATATCATCAAAAATTCCTGAGGGGAACGAAGACCTATTGAGCAGTGGCCATACCTCAGTCATGAATGAGCTGTTTGTCTCTGGACCACATGATTTGAGTCCACAGGGAACGTACGATGATTGGAAATAGTTAAACGATGATTCAACCATAGACTGAGAGAATGAGAACATGTACAATGAATGCAAACGCAATATATATCAGAACACATGACAGACAAATTAAGACATTCAAGAAGGGAAAATTGTGAAAACTCAGGCCGAGTCCTCACGTGCAACTGTTTACTGACTGAGCCTAAAGCTTGAGGCCTAGACACTGTTGCCGAGCAACCAAACAAACAGGGAATCACACCAAACCACTTAATGAGAGTACAACTACCCAAAACATTCAACCAAATATATGATTTCATACCACAACACACTAAAGGTGCTATGAGACCTGCTATGAACTAATTCAATAGGAATCATTCTTGCTACTGCTAATTGTTTGCCCCGTTAAGTGTCAACTGTGTGAATGACATTTTCAAACAAGTAATCTCCCATTAGATTGACAACTAGGTGGCCTTTTCTGGATTTTTGCCACATTTAACATTTTGGCGTTTGGATTTTAGTTTGGGTAATTATTAGGCTGTCAGAAGGGAAGACGATAACCAACATTTAAAATCTTTTATTTAAAACTCTTTGGTTTAAGATTAGGCTGAAGGTAAACGGAAGAGAAGTACATTGGAATGCAAATATTTTTGCTTTGTTGGAAACAAATATACTCTCAACTAGAAATCTTTTTACGCGACAGACACACTATCGATACATGTTAGAAAATGTCAAGACCAAGCTCAGAATTCAACCTTAAAAATGTAATAAAAACTGACGAATCCATTTGCTTGCAATGATAAACATATATAAAGATGCACATTTCACAATCACCTGGATTGTTTGATGCTAAACGGGAAGACAACACTTATTTACCTAAAAAAAGAGTACTTCCCACAGCTTTTCCCCGGCTAGGCGTCCGACTCAAAGGCCCCATTGGCCCGGCCCCGGGGCCTCTCCGGCAGCGGCCTGGCTCGCCGCCCAGAGGGCCCGGATGCTTCCGGATCTGACGACGCGGAGGGCGGGGGGGCGGCGTGCCGCTTCACTTTCTTCTTCCTCTGAGCTCTTCTGAAGAGAGAAAAGACGATGGTCAGGACTTCCACCTCAGGCCAGTAGTTAAATATAGCTGGGAGCAGCAATGTGGGGGACAGGCAGAATAGGACTCCATAAACAAATGTTGGTGGACAGACAGATAATCGGTCAGGTGGCTACATGATGACCTTCTCAGTAATTTCACCTATTATGAAAGCTATTTACAAATGGTTATCACAATGAAAATACATTGAAGTTGCTTTCTAAGGGCCGGAATAGACTTGCTGCTTACAACGCCCCCCTAGGCGTTAATGATGCCCAATTATTTGGGCATCATTAGAATAGGGTCATAAGACTATGTGGCAAGTTTGGTTTGGATACATGAAGGCCTTGCAGAGATATGAGCTCACTTTCTGTATAACGTCCCCCTGAGGTCAAAGGTCATAAATTATTTGTGATTATTGGATGAATGGGTCAAAGTAATAAACATGAATGCATGTTTAACTTTGACCTGTTGGTGGCGCAAGAACTAGCGACCATCAATTTGCTGTGAGGGATTATGGGACTGTCCTGAATCAGTGTGCCAAATATCACAACTTTTGACCATGGCGTTCTACGGGCTGCCATAGACTCCCTTGACAGAATAATAATATAATAATAATAATAGTAGGAAAACGTAGAATAACAATGGTTGTCTCACAGCTTCGCTGCTTGACCCCCAAATACTAGTTTAGATTCATCATCTCGTATACAAAGCTAATCTAGCAACGTTCTATGACGTGTTTATATTTGATATTGTATACATCAAGGTAAAACTTCACACTACTGCATTAGCCCAAATTTGTTAGCATGTATTGCTAACATGTGCTTAGCCAACCCAGGAGCAGCAGAACTTACTTGGTGGTGGTCAGTTCTGGCTCTGTGTCCTGCTCAGAAAGAAAGCGGAGCTCTCCAGAAGAACTGATGGCAGCTGACACCTTGGGTGAGAGAGACAGACGGATGAACGGATGGAGAGAGAGGGGGAGGAGAAAGAGAGAGAGAGAAATAGATATTAGCCGACCGCACCAAGAGTTCGAAGGAGAGTTTACATCAAAAACACACACCAAAATAATGGTGCTGGCCATGTTCAGATTCCCATGTGGACATAAAAAGTATCGATAACTTAGCATTAGACTGATGGATCGGTAGAGATAAGCTACAGTTGTAAAGGAGACAACAGAGGATCTCTGTACTAGCATCACATCTGGCCTGGCTGTAAAACCACAACGTCAGCACCCCGACCCGGCCCCCCGGACCTTGGTTGGCGTTGCCCTTTCACCCCCGGGGCCATCTGACCCAGTGGCAAGTGGCGTTTCAAGGGCGTCCATGTCTTCGTTGAACTCTCCTGCAGGTGGAGCATGGAAATGCAATCAGCCAGAATGACAAATGGCCGCCCTAGTTAAACTGTCAGGCTATTGCTTTTGGGGATTTATGGTTCTGTGTCTGAGCTTTTGTTTGGGGGCTCTGCGCCAACATGGAGGCAGATGTTATAAAAACAAACACTACCGGTCAAAAGATTAGGGTCACTTAGAAATGTCCTTATTTAAAAAAAAAAAGAAAAAGCAATCTTTTTCAATGAAGATAGCATTCAATCAATCAGAAATACTGTCTGTAGACATTGTTAATGTGGTAAATGACTACGTGTACAGAGGCCCATTTCCAGCAACAATCACTCCTGTGCTAATGGTTGTTTAGCTAATCGTGTGAGAAGGCTAATTGAGGATTAAAAAACCCTTCATGTTAGCACAGCTGAAAAGTGTTGAATAAAAGTGTGAGTTTTCATGGAAAACATGAAATTGTCTGGGTGACCGCAAACTTTTGAACGGTAGTGTACATGTTATGTACGCACTCTCATCCGCAGCGTACGTCGCCGGGAAGTATCCCTGGTGCCCATTGGCCAGACATCCAAACCACCAGTTGTGGTTGTCTTTGTAGAGCACTTGGATGACGTCGCCCCTCTGGAGGGTCAGTTCGTCCGAGCGGTTGGCGGTGTAGTCGTACAGCGAGACCACCTGCGGGCGGGGACAGAAAGGAGAACCTAATACAGAGAATCTCTACAGAGAATGAAAGTTAAATTCAACAAAGCAAGACAAGGTCGTACAGTGGGGTGACCTGCTGCAGAGTCACTCTCCAGCCGGGGTCCAGAAGAGACGGGGCGGCGCTGGGAAGAAAGAGGTTGGATTTAAGCCTTTCATCTAACATTTCTCCACAGAAAAGGAAACCCTTTAGGCTTGGATTACAAATAATCCGTACAAATTGCAACCCTTATGGGTGGGATTACAAATAAAGCAATCACATTGTAACGCCGGCTCAGTGTCGTTTAGCTTCTTAAATCCCCAGCAGCACTGCTGCTGCTGCAGTGTTCCACTAACACACCTTTTAAGTTAGGGTTATTATTATCATCTACAATTCAAATATATCAAATCTCTATGTATTGAATCCATTATTGTTTAAAGGTGAAGTGTGTTCATTTAGTGGCATCTGGTGGTACGAACTTGGCAGTCAGTTCAATGGGTCGCAATCTGCAAACTCAACGCTAGATTCCACTTAATCCTATCACCCCAGGATATATACACCGTACCGTCTGTAGCGACCCAGCTCCTTTCAAGCGACGGCCCACTGGACTGAAGCCCCCTGAAAATGCAGCAAGAAAACAAACAAGACAGGGGTCAGACCGGCACCAATCTAACCAGAGGACCTGCTTCTTTTCATGCTGGCCACCTACGGATGTGTGTGGAGACAACGAGAGGGCTCTGGTCTCTGTGAAGAGCACACATGCCAACTGCTGCGCTTGAGTTCCCAATTAGTTTGTGGTGTAAGCTGATGTGTCGGCTCCGGTTAATGGAACTCTGGCATTGGCCAACTGGCATGCCATTCTTCCCCCACAGTGATTCAAGCCCCCGCTTCACACAGGCAGAGTGGAGGCATTAAAGTGAAGTTGTGCAGAGGCGGGAGTTGTATGCGATCATGAGGGAATGAAGGTGTGAGACACGAGGTTTTGGAGACCCACGGTGCTGGCAGCTGAGGGCCGCCTGGGGGATGAGTTGTTCTGCCAGGGCCCCGGAGAGGTGCAGCTTGGAGTGGGGAGACAGCAGCGACGGAGGCGGCAGCGAGGAGCCCAGGCCCGTCTGGAAGGGAGAGGAGAAGGGAAGAAAAGAGAGAGAGTGGTGAAGCCTGACCTTATCACTAGACAATGGCTTCTCAATGCCATTGCAATAAAATGTCAAAAACAAATAATTCCGATACTCTAGTGTCGGAATGAAACTATAATGTACAGCGTGGTTTGTTTTATCATATAGGAGTGTGAATCGGGAATGGCAGCTGCTTATGTCCATATTATGAAAAGCAGTGCAAGTTATACCACCAACTATGAGACCAATATAATTTCCTGTCCGTCCACCATTTGGTTAGAGGACAGCTGTACTCACAGCAGCAGAAGCAAAATCCAGCGTCCGACTCCTCCCTGCATAGTCCAAGGAAACTCGGTCTGCAGCCAGGAGAGACAGAAGGCTACATCTTAATGCCAAGGCAGGGCTGCGCCTGTCGTATGAAACATGATGCCATTGCTACGCTAAGCACCAGAGCTGAACCCAGAACGCCACACTGGAGGGTCCCTGCTCACTGTGCTGCAGCGAGACGCCTTCCTCCCGGGATGTCCGCTCCCAATGTTGTCCCGTGAAGACGTTCTCGGACACAGAGCTCGGGCCATAGAGCCACGTCAGAGCCCGTACCCATGCGGGCTCTGACGTGGTTCTGGCATAACACAAGAAAACATCCGAAAGGCAGCGTAAGACACCAACACGCACCTTGATCAGACATGTACCCAGGAGTGGAGGCGCTCCGATGCGGGTCCTGAAAAAGGAGTCAGTTCATGTAAGACCTGCATCATCAGTGTTTCCCCTAGAATTTTTTTTAGGCCCGGTGGTAAGAGCTGAGTGTGATTTGTTATACATTTTTCACGGGATGCTAGAGTATTTGTTGGTTATTTCCATATAAAACACTTGCTTAGCCATCACAGGTTGATAATGATTCAACACTGACAAGTGTTGGGAGGAGATAATGATCTCCTCCCTCTGCCCCTCTGACTTGTTCCTCCACACCTGTCACTCGCCCTTCTTCCCCACCTGTACTCTCGTTTGGCACCGTGTTTAGGAAGAACCTTGAAATACCTTTTTGTCCTTCATCCCTTTTACGTTTTTTTGGTGGTGCCATGCTAATGATGATATTACTTAATGCTGTCAGATTGTCCGTTATGATGGGGCATCATCTGCGCACGCGCAACACCGCATTTTTTTTTTTTTTTAATTTTTTTTTTTTTTTTTAAATTGTTAAATTATTTTATTTTTTTTGGCCGGTTGTTGGCCTGGCGGGGGCGCTCGTTGGCCTGGCGGCCCGCCAGGCCTGAACAATGGTAGGGGAAACACTGATCATGATCCACCAGCAGCAAACGGCCTTCACCGACTCCTTGACGGCCAAGAAAGTGAGACACTGGATGAAGCAGTGCGTTTACCAGGACAGAGTCCAGCTTGTCTTTGACACGCTGCATCTTCAGCGACAGCCTGGCCGTCTGTGCGAAGCGGTCGGTAGGCGAGGAGGCCGTCCGGTCCAGCAGGGCGGCCATGGGCTCGGCGGTCCTGGTGCTGGAGTCCGTGGGGGCGGCCCGGCTGCCCGCTCTGATGGTCTGGGCCTCCAGCTGGGACACTGTCCGCACAGGGTGTACACTCGCTCAACCCAACACGTCTCTGTCACTTAATTTCAATCAACCCACTCATACCCAGATCCGTACACCGACGGCGGGGTCAACAATGCGAGGTGAATCGAGAGTTAGCATTCGCTGTCTCGCTCAGACACACCTCGAAAACGACCCAGGGAATCGAACCAGCAACCGAAAGAAGAGCGACTCTATTTCAAGAATACAGTTACTTCTTCAAAGTATCACAGAAAGATTATCTCACGGCGGCGATATGAGAAGCAGCCGAGTGGCCCGCTGTCACGGGGGGTCGGTTTCGGTCGTACCTTTGCGGTCGTACAGGTAGACCAGGATGGGCTGGCTCGGACCGAAGGCGCAGAAGGCCACCATGTTCTCGTGGGGGTGGAACGCCACGCCGCGCAGGGCGGTCGGGTAGCACAGCTCCGAGTACACCGCCACCTGGTCGCCTAGGAAACCACGTCAACACAAGGAGAAGAAGAAGTAGGAGGAGGAGGGACTACTTTAACCAGAACAACAGGAAGAGGAAGAACAACGCCAAATCTCACCCGTTTCAGCGTTCCAGACGTAGGCCATGCCGTCCTCGCTGCCGGAGAAGAGGAAGCTCCCACAGGGGGAGAAGGTGCTGTAGATCCTCTCTCTGTAGTTGGTGGCTCCCGTGTATCTCTTCATGGCCAGGCTGGGGGACAGACGCTGAACCTATTCATATCTCCTCCTCACTTTCTGACCTATTGTCCCATCTAGAGTGATATAGTCTAAAAGGTTGGATACTGTATCTGGCAATCAGACTTATTTTTGGGGATTTATTGATAGTAAACAAATGTAATTACATTTACAGATAGAACATGAGGACACTAGAACAGAAGCTCCGCCGGTGCGACCCGCTAATACATCAGTTCAGAGTCCAAGCCCTCACTTTCACTGGTATGAAACATCACTACTTGTGAGGGTACTGCGCCCCAACAGAAGAGGCTTACATCCTGAGGTCCATGACCCTCAGCACGCTGTCCTTGGCGTGGATGAGCAGCCGGCGGCCGTTGGGATGCACCTCCAGCAGGTTGATGGGCGTCCCCCCGAGGTCCCTCTCCTCGATCCTCTGCCAAAGCAGCATCAGCTCATCAATGAAACAGACGTGGCTCGGTGTCAAGGTAGTGTTTCCCCGGGTAACGCTCAGTGTTTTGTTTCTACCTTCTCTATGCTCCAGTCCTCACAGGGCTTCCCCCCAGCTCCGTCTGCCACCGGCGTCCTCCACACGATGATCACCCCGCTGTTATCCGCAGAGAACAGCCTTGTTCCTGGGTAGAGAGGCACATCAACCAGGAGAAAGAAATAAGCCAACAGTATTAATTATTATTATTAATAATTATAATTATTATCATATGAAACAAAAATACATATCAATATTTTTCTCTCAAATAAATCCCAATGTTGTTATCAGGGTTAGGGTTAATAATTAAGATTATTATAATGACCCACGTCACATGGCAACTTGTGTTGGGCGTACCTTCGCAGTCGAAGCACACGGCGTTGATGAAGCTGCCGTGCCCCTCCAGCTCCTGCAGCAGCTGGCCGTTGACATCGTGGCCGTCCACACGCCACGCCCTCAGCAGGCCGTCATAACCCCCGGTCACCACCAGGTGGGGCGCGGCTGGGTGGTAGCGGGCGCTGTACACGAAGGATGGGTGGGGCAGCACCTTCTGGGCGATCCCTAGGAGCCGGTCCACGTTCCACTCCCTTCAATTAAGCATTGTGTTATTCTCCTTGCATTCCCACATTGAACAAAAGTGCAAACATAAATAAGAAACTGCGTAAATGATATTAGTAAATTAAATATGAAGGAATAAATAAACTAAACATAGAACAATAAAAACAAAAAAAACGAAAGCTTCTGTCATTTAAATAAATGACAAAGAAATGTGATATTCATGTTACAATTTACATAAAGATAGATCATCTTAAGAGTTGAGAAAAGAGCACAGGCACCCCCTGGTGGCGAGGTGTACATGGAGCAACAGGGTGGTGCGTTCACCTCACGGTGCCGTCGGAGGAGGCGGACAGGAGGCTGCGGTCGTCTCTGGACCAGCAGAGGTCGTACACAACGCTCAGGTGGCCGCTGAACACCGCCAGCACGGTGCCAGAGGGAATCTCATACACTGAGGACAGCCCACACGCCTTTAGTTAACAGTGTCATCAGGTATTCACTATTGCTATTAGGTCGGTGGATCATTTAGTAGTATGTATACGTATTGTATGTAGTGTCAGTTATGTTTGACAGTCAATATTTGACAGTTGTGGAAGATTGGTTCACATTATTTGTTTACATTTACATGAATACACCTTTCTACATCCTGAGATATTCATATATTTTATACAGATTGTTATAATGGTAAACAACAAAATTATCATTTTTAAACAGTGGTGGTGATACTGTACAACCCACACTTTCCATTGTTAGTAACACACAACAAAGGGTGATCCCCTGAACCATTAGAAAACAGTATCTAGTGACTGACTGACTGACTAAATGACTGACTGACTGACTGCAGCGGTGAATTATGTTGTGATTGGTGTGTAACGCGATAGGAGCAGGGGAAGTTGCTCACCGATGACAGGGAAGGCGTCTCTGTCAGCGCAGGCCGCAGCCAGCACCGTCCCGCCGTGGGAGAAGCGCACGGTGAAGCAGCCCATGTGCCCGCCCCGGAACGACAGCACGGGCTTGTTGGGGATCCGACACAGCTGGGACAGAATATCACAAACCTCAGACTCACTTTAATCATGGATAGCATTATGCAACCACATTAGGGTTTAGAGAGAGAATACCCATCCCACACTTGGTACTATGAACTTCTCTGTTTAGAAAGAAGGCTTTCTATGCCTGAGGGTTCATAGTAACAAGAGGAGGAGTTGAACAGGGTCGTTCATGCGCTCCTTCTACAGGACTAGAACCCTGGATAGAGTTTTCCTGTGCACGTTAAGGGGGCTTAAGTTTAGGGAAGATGCTAGGGTGGGGTGTTCTCAAATAAAAGGCATTGCCCACATTTGACAACACCCCACCCTAACCCTAGGCCCTTTGAGGAGAACTTGGACTAGGTCCAGGGTACTATGGACCGTAGCCCCCACCTGGCCTGGCATCCTGCTCCACTTGAACACGGAGGCCTGGCTCTGCTCGGCGGGCTGGGGCAGGCTCCTCCTGGTCACCTCACTCTGGAGCTCGCTGTAGGAGGTGCTGCCTCGCTCCTCCTGCAGGGCCATCATGGAGCGCATGCTGGGGTCAACCTGCACACAACACCACCACCACCACCCCCCAAATGAGCACAACACAGTCAGCTCAGTCCACCTGCACGATGCAGCCACCACCACCAACACCCCCAAAATGACCACAACACAGTCAGCTCACACATGGCTCTCCATTAATGTATCTCAGATAATGGGGCACCTCACGGTTAAAACAAAGTCTACTACAGTAGCATGTGTTGTTAAATAAAACATTTATTGAGTTGTGATGTCTAGCATAGAAGGCAGGTTGCCAAGGATATTAAATGAATGAACAGAATAAACAATCTGTAGAGAATGGTGGATGTTTTCTATCAGCTCATCAGGATGAGATACACAGGAATATCTAAATATACAGGAAGAGAGGCCATGAGAGAGAGTGACAAGAACATCCCTGCCATTGAATAGTTGACCTGTATTGGATTCAGAACAGCAAAATTCGCCGTAAGGTGAGAAGTTGGGTGGAGGTTGGGTGGTTGATGTCTGGTGGAAACAGCCTCGCCTGGCCCGAGTCAGACTGGTAATTAATCAATGCTCAATGCACATTGGGTAATCAATGCACACAGGTTCAACCAGCCATCCCCAAACATACTCAGGGTGATCTCCTACACGGCAGCACGGATCGCCGTCTGTATGCATCACTGTCCTCAGATGTTGCAGCTAAGAGCCCAGTCAGAGCCACCTGGGTCCACCTAGTGGCACCCAGTGACCTAGTCGGCGTGAGGCATCGTCCATGGCTACAGTGGCATCAAAGACGAGGAAGGGGCTTCGCAAGGTCATTGCTCAAATATGCTTAAAAATGTCCCCCTCTAGCCCTCTAGCCTATCCCAGACTCTCTTCCCTCCTACTCACATGCTCTGGGAGTTTGAGGCCCTTGACGGTGACGTAGAGGGTGGAGGTGTATCTGTTGCGGGGATACCTCTTCCACCACTCCACCACCTCGATGGCTTTGGGCTGCGGCTTGGCCCTGGCCGGCGGGCAGAAGAGTTGGAGGCGGAGCTTACTGTCCACGTTCAGCACGCCATTGGTTCCCACCAGCTGGCGGGGAGACACAGGAGAGGGCATGAAGCATGAAACCTCCTCCTGTTGGGCAAATGCGTATGAAAAAAGTGAAAGGACTCAAGCCTGATGATGGTCACCTTAAGGAACGCCCAGGCCACCTTCCGGAACCCTCTCTCCTGCTTGCCTACATCGTGGGCTTTGGCTTCCTCCATGGTCATGAAGTCCAGCACCTGTCCGAAGCACACCACAAACAACCCCACAACATTGGAAGTGACGCAGCGAACGAAGGCTAGGCTTCGATCTGTTTGTTTCTTGCAAGGGTCAAAGGAAATACTAGCTTTAAAATATACAGCGTTAATAACCACACGCACTAATTGTTACAGCATGTGGTGTTTCGATAGCATGACAATATAAAACAATTCTTTTTCGCCCATCAACTGAAAAGATAACCCAGCCGAATGTTTGTGTTCTGTTTAAAGCGTTCGGACCTCGAAGAAGAGTATGACCCGTGGCGCGTCGCCGCGGTCCTGCAGGAAGTGTCCCAAGCGCTCGTTGAAGATGATCTGCTCCTCCCACTCCGGGATGGTGGACTTGTTCTTCTTGAAGTGGAACGGCTGGGTCATGATGGGCAGAACATGCTCCACGCACTCCTGCTCGTAGAACGACGACACCGGTCGATTGCTGCACATGTACACAAATAATAATAATAAGTAGAGTCAATATACAGCTGGAATCAACTCTTTTTTATAAAAAAAATGGTTAAAGAGATAGCAGAACTACAAAAAAATATATGTCAATCACAACCCAACACAACACATCAACACAATCGATTTTAACAGAGGAACAGACTACCATAAAATAAACCCCACACCTCAACTCAACCCTGAACATCCTGAGCGTCATGAGGCTGCGGGCGTCATGAGGCTGCGGACGTTTGGGGATCCGACCCTACCCAGGTGGGAGTCTCCCTAGCCACAACACTATCCTCCATCCATCCTCCATGAATCCTAATATGGTCAACAGGAAGGGGGCGTCACCTGTCCTCCTTCCTCACGTACTGCCCCGTCAGCTCGTCCACCACGTGGACCTTCACCATGGGATGGGAGAGGCGCAGGTCTGTCTTCAGCCGGTCCGTCCGGTGGATGTACACGCCCAGCACCAGGCTGTCATCCAGGGCCGGTCGCTGCGGCAACTCTGCCTCCGCCTCCTCGGCCTCCACCACCACTGGGTGGACACATTCAAATACATACAGTAGCTGAGCCTCTCGCTCCAGCTCTCAGGAGAGGCGACACTGGTTGTTAGCTTGTGGTTGGTTCTGGGTTATAAATGACATTTGGTTAAATGTCAAACCTCTATCCACACTCCTTGTCCTTCCAAACACACACACACACACCACTGATACTGCAGTCTCCCATGTCTCATGCTATCATTGGTATTTGTTGATCTTCAATAAAGAGTTATCTGATGTGTGATGTAACTTCTAGTGTGACTTTTAGTAAAGGCCTATCCAGGAATAGGGGTTGCTAATAGTCTTGACTAGAAACCTGTATGCATGGCATCTATTTTATATTTTATATGAAACAATGTACAATGTATTTGCCATTCTCAATAAACTTCTAAACAAGGTACCTGACACCTTACCTTGCTTTTTCTTCTTCCTCCTCTTCCCTCTAGCGTCCACTGTGTTGTGCGTGTCACTGGCCCCCTGCTCTGCCTCTCCATCGAGGTCCCTGTCGGCGGGAAACACACCGTTAGATCCCGGTGAGTCACTCTGGGGACCCAGTGGGTCCGACCCGTATCCAGAGCATTTAAACAGACCCCAGGTCCGACTCAGGGCCAGCCGATTTCAGCTTCTTCTTCTTCCTCTTCCCGACGTCGTTGTTGAGTGCGACGGCGTTGGGGGCGAAGTTCCCCTCGGCCTCCTCCTCCCGGCTGATCCGCTGCCGGTACCGCTGCAGGAGGTCATCCTCGGGATCCACCTGCGGGCGTGCTGCCTCAACGCCCCCCCCGGCCCCTCGGCCCCTCCTTCCTTTCCTGCTGGGCCTCCTGCCCTCCTCCCGTCCTTCGAGGCGGCCTAGCTCCGGGTCCTCTGCCCCGACGGAGCCGTCCTCCGGTTGGTCGCAGCCCGGCGGGTCGTCCTGAGAGGAGGTAAGACGGTACTTCACTCAATGAAGACGGGACATTAGCGTGTCAAAGTAGACAGTACAGGACCATAGTAGAAAATATAAATACATCAAAGTACAAATTTTAAAAGTATGGTAAAAAACGAAATAAATACACTAACTTAACTGGACTATAGAACTACTGATAAACAAAGTGCAGGGGAGATAAGGAAGTAAGAGGCGGAGTTATGAGGCGGAGCTGCCTTTCTCGTGGCTAGCTCACCTGAGACGGAGGCAGCTCCCGTTTGCTCTTCCTCTTGCCCTTGGAGGGCTGGGGAGGCTCCTCTTCGTCATGGTGGACGTTGAGGACCTTCTCGACGGCCTCCCTCTCTCGCCGCCGGTTCTTAGTGAAGCGAGGGCTGCCCTGTTCAGGGCGGTACGTGTTCTGGAGGACCGTCTCGTCGTCCTCGGTGTCCTTCTCCAGGTTCTTCTTCAGAGTCTGGAGCTGGGAGAGAGGGGTGACATGGGGATGGCTGAGGAACTGTGGTGAGCTGCCTTATTGTTGCTATGGCCAACGCACTCACATTCAGCAACGATTACTGAATGAGGTGTCTGGCTTTATTTTATCAGGGAATAATAGAACAGAACAACAGATGTTCAGAAAGCGTTCAGAATTTAAACACATCAAAATTCAGCCACTTTAATTCGTATAATTGATTAATTGTATGTGTATTATAACGTACATGGGGGTGATACAGATGTTGATGACTATATTTAATTTATTTCTAATATGTAGGCGGTTCTAAATAGTTCATGATCGTTCAGCTTTAACAACCTACCACGATGCTCTCACTCTGGGGCTCGGAGCTCTTCTTCTTCACCTTCTTCTTCCCTGGCTGCGGGTCGGTGTACTTCTTGAGGACCTCATTGAACCGGTCCCTGGTCTTTGCCCGGGCTTCACTCTCACCTGTGGAAACACCCCATAGAGTTGGCAGTCTATTAATATATGTGGTAACCAGTTGTAACCAGTATTTGTGTCTGTGTACATTTTTAAGAGAATCAGCAGGCAACCACTCACCTGCTGGCATCCTCGCCTCTCATTATGCGTGGAGGGATTCAAAGAAGGTTGTTCAGTGTCTGAAAGCGGAAACACAGCTGGTTACAGATACACACAACTGATCTCTGCCTCGCTGCCTCTTCACAGACCTCTGGATGAGGTGAGGTCTGTGCGAGGGGAGGAGGAGGTGAAGAGGTCTGTGTGAGGGGAGGTGGAGGTGAAGAGGTCTGTGTGAGGGGAGGTGAGGAGGAGGTCTGTGTGAGATGAGGAGGAGGTGAGGTCTGTGTGACCGCTGATAACCAATACGTTGTCATAATAAGGAGACAAACTCGTCGTATATGCAGCTTGTGCTGAGCTAGTAAGCACATAACACCTAAACATCACCTTAGCACAAGCTAACTGGTACCATAGTCAGTTAACTGGTACCAGTAGCCAGCTAGCTGGTCCCAGCGGTCAGTTAGCTGGTCCCAGTAGTCAGCTTACTGGTACCAGTAGTCAGCTAGCTGGTACCACTAGTCGACAGCTAACTGGTATCAGTAGTCAGCTAACTAGTACCAGTATTTAGATAACTAGTACCAGTAGTCAGTTAGCTGGCTAACGGTAGCTCATCGTAGCAGTAATAGTTTGATTATTACCTCAACAAACAGCCGTTGTATGGTCGGTCTTAATGGTTTCCAGGAGTTGTTTCGGGCCCAACAGGCAGACAGAAGCCGGGGTGTGTAGCAGTAAGCTGCAGTGATTGGGACAACAGGCACAGTTTATCTCCACGACGCTCTGCTGGTTACCAGGTCAACGGTGGGACGGGGGCGGGGCCACCGTGACGTCCTCCTCACAGTGTTGCCAGATTGGGCCCGATTACCCACTCAATCTGGCAACGTCGTCTGCAGCGCGCTTCAGCCAGTGTTTCGAAATTGGACTGGAAATTGCGCCCAATTTGGCAACACTGCCTCCTAACGGAAATAGAACCGACCAATAATATTTCAGGAAGGCTTAACTCCTCCCAACAACGAAGACCACAACAACACAGCAACGTGATATAAAATATGTTGTTAATCCTAATGGAATGGTTATTGTGAAAAAAAATTATCTGAATATATACGTTATTCCTTTCTGGAATTAAAGATCATAAACTTATTGACTGCAAGTTAATTTCACTACTACGAGAAAAAAAAAAAGAATGCAGGCGTACACACCACGGTCACGTGACCGCCATTCCTACCAGGTGAGTATTTTGTCAAGTTTGGTTTGTAAAGCAATATGCCTAGTCTAGCTAGCCGCCAATCATTATCCAGACATGTGCACGGTGCTTTGCGAGAAGTGTGCGTTATTATTTTGCAAATTTAAGCTTCGTTTTAGAAATATCTGCAAAGAAATCGCGCATGAGATTGCAGAGTTTTTCTCACAGCTGGCTGAATGCACCTGTCTGAGCCGTACACCTCCGAGGAGGAGACAGAGGAGCGCCTCCGACCACCTGCTCCTACCGCTCCTGAAGACAGGTAACACTGATCAGTAGCCTATCAGTACCGGTTAACATTACGGAGCAAAGAAGTGAAGTGAGCTTAAATTATCTTTGTTTACATTTGCATTTATACACTTTTATATACTTTGAAGTTCTGCTACTGGGCAACTTTATAATTTATAATTTATATTGTTATACCGTTTGTTTGCCCTGTTTGTTCTGTTTGTCCTTAATTGAGCTAGCATCTATTTTTGTATTCATTAGTAGTTTGTATTGTTATTGTATTCTATCTTATCCAGTGTCTTCCACTGCTGTTGGGCTGTTGTAACAAAGGAATTTCCCCTCCGGGGTATTAATACACTTTTATCCACCCATCCATCCATCCATCCATCCATCCATCCATCCATCCATATAGGCCATACACATTATAAAAATAAATAATCATATGTTGGAATAGGCCAATAGAAGGGATATAGAAGAGCTCTTGTATTATTGCATTGTTTGGTGTTGCAGTGGTCGGGGTCACCTATTGCTTATCTGTTCATGGGGAGTTTCTCCACATTTGAAACCTGATTCGTCCTACTTTTGATATTGTTTTGTTGTCTAAGGTGACCATGCCCTTGTGCTTAATGAAGAATGCTTCGAGGCATTGAACGATCTGGCAGCATCGGTTTACGCCGATCTTCAAGAAGTAGCAGCTCTGTATTATCTGTACTTGAGCCATTGTCGTGAGTATGAAATACGAAGACCACATTAAAGTACGATGCATTGCTTTAATGGTGGCCTACACCTGTCATGACATCTCTTGGACCAGGACACAGGTCCATGTTTTTAAATATGAGGTTGTATGACTGACTTTGTTCCCAGTTGTATGCTCTCTGACACTTCTAACCGCTGTTATGCAAACACTAGCCACACAGGTTTTACATGACAGTTCCCAGGTGGTTAAACATGGTGGAACCACGCCTCAAAACGCATTGTTCTAGAATCTAGAACAACCAGATAAAAAATAAAAAGATGAAATGGTTTGCTTTGTGTTGATCATGGCTCCATTGATGCCTCACTTTTGCCAGTCTCACATTTGGAAATGTCCAGCCACAAACTTCCTACAAGTGGAGGTACATAGCATTTCCTGTGTTTATTAGTCGTTAGATCCATAAGATTGCTGCATGCTGTCTCAAAGTATTCATTAACAACTCTGTGGGTGAAAAAAAGGTATTACACTAAAGTAAATCATTGAAATAAATCAGTTGAGTTCAGTCTTACACAAATACATTGAAATTGTAATGAAGAAAAATATACACACATTGCAATGTGTGTGTGTGTGTGTGTGTGTGTGTGTGTGTGTGTGTGTGTGTGTGTGTGTGTGTGTGTGTGTGTGTGTGTGTGTGTGTGTGTGTGTGTGTGTGTGTGTGTGTGTGTGTGTGTGTGTGTGTCAGTGGAGTCTCCCCTGCCAGCCTCCTTCATGGGGCCGTTGATGTCCTTGCTCTTCTCCCCTCATCCTGATGTCCAGAAGACCACCTGTCTTTCCTTGGTCAACCTGCTGGTAAAGAGGAACGGTGAGAAGGCCGTGTTCATAAAAATGTACACACAAATAAAACCTTTGTATAAAAAATAGTCCAACCTTTTTCTTTACTTTTTCTTTCTTCCTCCTCCCCCCTCCCCCACTCCCTCCAATTGATGTGTTGATTAACTTGTTAACGTGTGTGTGTGTGTGTGTGTGTGTGTGTGTGTGTGTGTGTGTGTGTGTGTGTGTGTGTTTCCAGTGTGCGAGGAGCTGGCGTTTGAGATGGGCGTGCTGCCTCCCCTGCTGGAGATAGTGCAGGCTGGGGACCCGGGGGCCCGCTGTCACGCCTGTGCGTGTGTCACCATGCTGGCCTCTTCAGGTCAGTGGGGCCGGGCCGCCAGAAGAGCTTCAACATGCCCTTCAGAGAGTGTTGCTGTCATGCTGCTGTCATGTTAAACAATTCACGTCTCACATGGTTGTGGGAATTGGTAGCCCGTTTTAATGCTTGCATAATACGACTGAAGAAATGAGCGTGCACGGTAGAAGTGTCAGTACATTGTCCCTGAACCCTTTGTAGAGGAGCGCCTCATGTGACTGAGGCAGACTGGGCGCCCCATGTGACAGTCAGACAGGGCCCTGTGATGTGTTTAGTCTATGCTAACTCTTTTTTTAATTCTTCTGTTTATTTGAACAGAATCAAACAGTGATGCTCTTGTGTCGGAGGGAGTGATACCCTTGCTGGTTCTAGCCAAGTCCTTTGATCCTCAAGTCCAGCAGAATGCAGCGTGGGTGCTGTTGAACCTCACACAGTCAGGTGGGGGGCACGACGCATGCTGCTCAGGAACCCTGGCAGCCATTCTGACCTGCACACTTCTTTCATAAATCATAAATCGATTGATTCAAGCGTCCTGCACCCTTACAGGTGCCCAGCCCAAATGGGCATTAAAAGACTCAAACATACACATGATACCGTGCAAAAGTCCAGTCCTAATTAGTCAGATCCATCAGAGACAATGACATAATCACGCACGCATACAAAAAGGAATCAAATGAAGTGCGAAACACAAAGTGCACGTGTCGGTGTATGAACTGGCGTCGCCCATGCGCCGTGTGTCCCCCCAGTGCGCTCCCGGAGGGTGCTGTGCCGGGCGGGGGCGGTGCCCGTGCTGGTGGTGCTGCTGCAGTGCGCCGACTCCAGGGTGCAGTTCTACGGCTGCTCCGCCCTGCTCCACCTGGCGGCGGACCCCGAGCACCACGCCCGCCTGCTGCACATCGGGGAGCGCTACCTGCTCAAGGCCCTGCTCACGCTCATGGCCTCGCCTGTCAGCAAGGTACATGGGCAACAACACACACACCAAGAGCCTCTTTGGATGACGCTCCATGTACTTTAAACAGTTGGTGGTGTATCATTTGAAGCCCTACTCTCAAAGGTGTTATGGTAATGCTGTTTCAAGATTTTGATTTAGTATTTAGTACAAAAAATCCATTATTTAGCCGATTTGTTTTATTCTAAACAACTTGTCACTTAATGAAATATCAATGGTGTATGAATCTTTGGTATTTCAGCAAATGGGTTTGGTATGGTCTATATCTTTCTACTTGCTCAGCATACAATGTTGTCGTTTTCAGAATGCATGCCAAGCGTGTAAATGCCTTGAAATGCTCTGCAGAAATGGTAATTATAAATGCTGATGATTATTATTAAGATTAAAATGACTAATTCCAGAGCTGAGAGCTGCCACTCATCTCCTCCTACTGCTCCCAGTGGCGGTGCAGGACCAGCTGCTGGAGCTGGACTGCGTTCGGCCCCTGAAGACGCTGCTGTCCTCCCCCGTGCTGCAGTGTGTGCAGTCGGCCCTCATACTGCTGTCAGCCCTCGCCACACATCCGGCGTTCCACGTAATGTCATTTTTAACCTTTTATTACCGATAAGGTTGATTTTGCTTTATAAAAAAGGTTGATTTAACCCATCAACCAGTCCAGGGAAATGGTTTTGGTTCTGATTGTGTGTCTCAGGAGGTTCTGGTGAGCGAGGGCGTGTGTGACCTGATGGGTCCGATGCTGCGGCGCCACGGATCCAGCTGTGATGTCATCCTGCACAGCTGCGCCAGCGTCCTCTCTCTGGGAGGCTCCTGCTTGGGCCGACAGGTGGATATCACTTCACTGGAGAGCACTTTGGATTAAAGCATTTGATCACTAAATAGTAGTCAAATCCCGTTAGGAAACCCCTAAAAACGTTTATTTACCAGACTGGCTAGGTTTGGTTCGGATGAGTTGTTTGTGAAACGTTTGCGTCCCGACTGAAAGTATTGAAGTGGTTTCTAATCTGTTCTCAGGCGCTGATGGAAAGCGAGTGTTTGCCCGGCCTTCTCCAGGCCCTCGTTTCCCCGGGGACCCCTGTGGAAGCTCTGATTCGCCTCACTTCCTGCTTGCATCGCCTGATGTCCTTTGGTGAGACCCCTTGGACCCGCAGAGTAGCAGTTTAATTGAACCGCATACATTGTAGTTCAATTACCCACCACAACATTCTGGCTGGCTGGGAGTACATAAAGTTGAATGAGTTTAATTATATGTTATATAAAACTAGATTATTGTCATGCATATTACTTAAAATGTAGTTATTACATATTAAGGAATAACTAGAAGACTAGCCTTCTAGTAATTACTTGATTGAATGATTCGATTTTCTTTCTTTCTACATGTTCAGAGGCACTTCAGTCGCACTTGTCAATAATGATGACATCGGAAGAAGTTTTAAGACTGGTAAAATCATCCGGACCCAACGGAAATCTTCAGCTGACATACAACTGTATCGCCATCCTCAGCACATTACAAATGAATGGTAATGTATTCACCTATGCTCAAATGGAACACGGTCAAATCCACTTAAAATGATAGACCTCTGTTTATGTTATTTAAATTTGAGGTATGTGCAATATGGCTGAATGTTTGGCTTTTCGTTGAACTGTGACTTAAGGGCAAGTAATCGGATTACTGAGACCGCACTACCGCCTCTTGATGGGAATCATCGTTTCCTTGTTCAAGAACCAGGAGCTCAAATTCCAGCACCTTGGCATTACAGCGCTATGCAACCTCATTCAAGGTTTGTTAATCCTGCAATTTGTTATTCATAAGTTTGTACTTGTGAAATAGTTTTGTTAGCGGGCAGGATAATGTAGTGGCTAGGGTGTTTACACTCTCGAGCGATAGATACTGGGTTCGATCCCCTGTGACCACAGTCTACCGGTGGGACTCCTAGCGAGACGTCCAGCCCCAGCTCCTCCTGAGTGACATTGTGTATCTGAATTCACAATCAGTCCCATACGATAGAAGCTGAGGAGCTTGGTAACAAAATGGTGAGGCTAGGCAGCGCAGTGCGGCGAGGCTGACCTGTGCCGTCTGCAGATGCAGACTTCAGGGCGGTGCTGTCGGGCAGCGAGCTGGAGACGGAGGTGCTTCGGCTGAGCGAGCGGACGGAGGAGACCAGACAGCTGCTGAGCCTCACCGGGATCCCTCCCGCCTCCCCTCAGGAGCCCTGACCCGCGCGTGGTACCCCCCCGGCGCGGCGCAGGAGTCCACACCTTTTTTATTCACGGCCAATTTGTAGCGTTTCTTTTTTAAGTATCTTTTAGCAATTTTTACATCTCGAAGTATAGTCATTTTGCATGCATTTTGATGTGTCTCTACGATTTATATCGTTTTTTTATGCCGTTTTTTCATTTTTAAGTAAACTGTCATTTTGCATACCTTTTGTTATGTCTCCGTCATCTGTAAGGTTTCAATCAGCACAGAGACATGGGGCTTAAGGTCGAGTTTAATCTAATATGGCGTACATGTTCCAGTTTTACCATGGGTTATAAGGATCCACTTTACAGGTGTGATAACTAGTGGTGGCATATCAGGAAGATCAAACACACTTGGAAAGGTTGCATTTATGGTAACACTTTTAACATAGCAATAAACCGACTTAAGCCCTACACCTAAAGCTTTGCATTGTAAAATGATTACCATTTTTAAATAAAATAACACTTTATGCACAATATTCTTTGGAAACGATACACAACACAGCTATGGCCTCACTAAATGAAGTAGCAGCTTTGGGGAAATAAGTATAAAGTATTATAGTATAAAGGCAGTGCAAATATCATTTTAGACTAAAAACATCCCAACATTTTCAGGAGCTTTCTAAAAACTGCATTTTCTGAACACGCTGAAGCGAAGGCAGTTGTACTATATATAATATATATTGTATGTTGTGTACTATACATAATATATATTGTATGTTGTTGTGCTTGCGGAGAACAAACTATTCCACAATTGATATAATGGTGCTCTAGTTCCACACTAATATCGACAAGCTGTGTCACACCAATGATTGAATCTGCTGCATGACTTGTGGTACAGCTTAAATGGGGATAATAGCACACAAATGGCAGATATTAAACTTTGGCTGTTTAGTCCCATGCTCTGTGAAAGTGCAGGACAGAGAGTGTAGCGGAGCAGGCACCACGTGGAGAACACAGCCCCTCTCCAGGCCTGCAGGGTGTCCTAGTGCTCAGATGACTTCTAGGATAGAGGGAGAGAAGGACAGAAGATGGAATGACTTCAAAGCTTGACAAATACAAACTTCTTATGTAGTTCTGATCCCGGATCTGTTGAGAATTATAGAAGCATGATGGGGAAACCAATATATTCCACAACTTGTATCCTTTGGATACTCTCTGCTTGTCCTGCAGATTGGTAAAATGTCTGCCTACTTGCAGAGTGGCTGTTGGTAAACAAAGACATGTCTATCCCGTCGGAGTTTGAGATTTGGAGAGTCCTGCTTTGTTTCTGCCTGATGTACTGTACTGATGTATTGTACTTGCTATGCAAGCTGATTTATACCATTTGTTTATCAGCCTATCTGCGTTGTAGCAACTAGAGCATTGACTCATAAAACCGGGGCGTGCCTTGGCTCCATCATCTTTCATCAAGTTCTGAACCTCAATCAACGGGGCGATGGGACCAGTCCCATGTCCCTGGTCAGTGCCATGGTGCGGTGGGACTCATTCCTCTCCTACCTGCTCTCTGGTGGCTCTGGATCTCGTCCAGACCTGTGAGCGTCCTGATGGCCCGGCGCTCTTTGAAGGCCACCACGGGGACCATGTCCTCGATCCCGTTCCCGCCCCGCTGGCCCGGCCTCAGCCCGGTCGACTGCCGTGGCCCTGGCCCGGTGTGGCCGTTGGGGTTAGGCTCCGTGTTCTCCTTCGGTAGGACTTCGGTCGGAGTGATCCTGGCCGGCGCAGGTTTCTGACCGGTAACAAGCCAACCAATGGAAAGTTGAAGTTATACAAGATCCCATTACCTGATGGGTGGGACGGAGCTCCTGCTTCTGTAGCAGTAAAGTTCTAATGGAAGCTCACCGTATCTGCTGCATCGGTTCTCCTTGTTCTCCGCATGATCTCTTCAAGGCGCTGGAAAAAAACAACAATCCCCATCTTCTAAGTGGATCTGGCAGTGATGTTTAAAATAGCCCAATATCATTTGTGAAGTTCAAGAGATAAAAACAACTTTTTGTTATTCTCCTTGTTTTGCCCTACACGCCTTTTGGATGACTAAATATCATTTTTCCATTGATTTCAACCTTTCAACAAGTTTATTTTATGTGCATAGCCCTTAATCAAAGCTACAGTATCTAAGCGCTTCACAGGCCCACAGGTATTTTTTTAGAGCCTTAACATCACAAGTGGGGCGCGTCCAACTAGATGTGTGCTGGGTAGATCAGTCTACCAGCCTACCCAGTGGAATGTTGCTCATCAATCGTTCATACCGTACATCTAGGTGGACACTCCCACTTGTGACGTCAGAAGAGGCAGATTCTCAAAACTGCACTCACACCTGGTGGTAGAATATGATACTTTTAAAAGATCCTTAAGAGAAAGCTTGAGAAGATTACCTGTGCAATAACTGCCAAATGGGCTGACATATTATTAGCACAGAACAAGCTGAAACTATGGAAGAGTAAGCTCTTCAAAACTAGAGGAGTAATAAGTTATCTAGCATCCGTCATCGGACACTTCTCTCTGTGTTTGACGGTTACGTTTGTTACCTTTCTCCTCTTCTGCCGCTCGGCGTCCTCCTTCTGGGCCAGGTCCTCCCTCTCCCTCTTCACCTGTGAGGCCTTCTCCCGCTCAACGGCCTGCTCCTCCTCTCTCTGGAGGGGAGTAAGAGGGGAACAACAGGGAGTAAAAGACTCAGGAATGCAATTTTGAACAAGACTCCATTTTGAATCTTGCACTTCCCATTTACAGAAGAATCAACAAATGTAAAACATAAAAGAGTCCTAGTATGTGGTTTTCATTGGCGTCAGCATCCAGGTCGGTGACTGTCTGTAACCTCCGGGACTTCTGCCTGCTTTACCTTCTTCTGGAGCAGGGCCGCCTCTCTCATGGCCTGAGTGCGCTCCTCCTCCGCACTCCTGTGCTCCTCCTCCTCCCTCCTCCTCTTCTCCTCCACCAGACGCTGGGCCTCGACGTGCAGGCGAGCCTGCTCCTCAGCCTGCCGGCGCGAGCGCTCCTCCGCCCTCCTCAGCTCCTCCTGCTCCGCCCTCCGCCGTCCCTCCTCCTCACGCCTGCGGCTGGACACGCCCAGCATGCCAGAAGTCAACGTTAATTGATGCATTGGTTCACTTCTTCCTGGTCATAGCTCATTATGGGCTTTAGAGCTATGTGTTGTCTGGCATAGAATGTATCTGGGCTCTGATCCATCTCACACACAGTTCCTACCTTTCCTCCTCCTCCTGCTCCCGCTGCAGTCGCGCCTCCTTCCTCCTCTCCCCGAGGAGGCGCTGGGCCTCCTCTCGGTTCGTGGGTCCACCGCCGGCCGGTCGACTGGCTGCTTCAGGAGGTTTGTGCGCACCAGTAGCAGCAATACTCTGTGGGGCGCCTGGAGAAGGAGAGAGAGAGGGGGATCCTTTAAGGATGAACACACGCTGAGAGTCCAGCCCCAGGGAGAGCGCCGCCGGCTGGTGCAACCTCGTGTAACGTCCCAAAGGCTGTGCAGCGTAGCACGTTATAGTGGTGCCGACTCACATCACACAAGCTGGGTATGGATGTCAAACCACCTGGCTCAAGGCTGCAGAAAAGGCAATTGTCTACAGAACCAAAAATAAGCTTGACCTAACAAGAGCATGCTACAAAGGAGAGGCCCAAGTGCCTGACTTATTTAGTGAGGGTATTTACAAAAGGGAAGGCTTACTTCTGTCGGGCTCTGTCCTTGATGAAGCTCGAGGAAGAGGTTCCGGGCGACCCTTCATGGCCTCCGGAGCCCCGGGTGGGGGCCCCCCTGGTGGGGGCTTCTGGGGTAGGATGACGGAGCGGGCATTGCCAGGGGAGAGGGTGGGGCCAGAGGGTGCTGGGTCATCCAGGGCAGGGTCAGAAGAGGCGGGGACACATACAGGAAGCTCTTCCTCTGGGACGGAGGGGAGGTCCGGGGGCATTGAAAAGGACTGCCGTCTGATTGGCCGTCTGGGAGTTCTTGAAGATCAGATGATCAAAGTAAAAATGTAACTTCAAAAAGGTATTCACAGAAGTACACTTTTAACCTTTTTTCTTGAAATATTAAAAATATTTTTTTGCTAGCCTTTTTGCATTTATACTTAGTAACACTACAGATTTTTTCTTCTGATGCTTTCCTACCGTTGGGGCGATGGTTTGGTTAAAGTGGTTTGGCTAGCTTTTGTTGGTGCTGATCTGGCTCTGACAGGTGGTGTTCCTGCGTTAGATCGAGTACTGGATTTCTTGTCCAGCTGGTTCTGCTTCTCTGCTTTGATCTATAGCAGAAAGCAAAAGATTATCAAGGCATAACCACAGTGTGACTAAGAACACGTTACAGCAGCGCTGAATGAAATAGGTAGATAACGGAAAATCACCATGAAAGCAACCAAAAGGGCCCCTATTCTACTACCATTTCACCAAGTCAGTACAAGCCATTTCAGTATCTATCCACTGCTGACATCCCAAGTGGGAATGTCCACGAGGAGTTTAATGGATGGATCCAATTACTCCAGCCTACCCAGTTGGTACAGTCCATCTATCTGCCATCCATCTACCATACTATATGGATGGACACTACCTTGTGATGCCAGATAGATTTTAAAATGGTTTGGAAATGGCCAACCACTCTGAAGCCCTGTGTTAAAATAGGGACCCTTTGAGGATAATAACAGGCCAGAATGTGGGCCAGTACCTGTGGCACACTATGGCTTCTGGGTTTACTGCTGCCGGTGATGGGGGGTGCAGCTGGCCTGGTTTGGCGGGCCGGCCCACTCTGGCGAGCCGGCCCAGTCTGCTGCGGTGGTTTGGGGTGGTGAATGGCCTGGTTGTTTTTGGGGGTGGTGTTCATGGAGTGGCATGAAACTGAACGAGGACAAACATGGACAACTGGAGTCAAGTGTGTTTTGTGGGTTTTAGTTGACATTATTGAGAGAAATGGAGAGAGTTGTGCAAATGAAGGAGAACATGTAACGTGAATGTAGGTCATGAAATGGCAATTTTAAAGAGAGGAGGAGAGGACAACGATGTTAGTCACAAGAGCACAGTTCCACCAACAGCCTGCAAGTGTTTGGCGTCCCGCTGCTATAAATGTCACAAAGCTAGACGTGAAACACTCAAATTAATCTGCTGCGCCTGCACCAGTAGAGTCTGGTTAGCTCAAATGAGAGCATGCTGCTCAGTATCGAGCCTATCAGAAGAGGGTAACTGCATTAACTGTTTCTCGCCAGAGATGGTGAGGTCGTTTTGAATTGCTAGTTTCATATGCTTGCCAGGATGCATTTACACTTTAATTAATTCAAGTAGGCAACCACATCATAACAAGCTGGCTACAGCGGTCCTTGCATTCAGGAGGGGAATACCTTCTTGTCCCGAGAGACAAGCAGCGCTCCGGCTCCGGGCTAGGTAGGAGCATGTCGGGGTGAGCAGACGGCTGACCAGGTTCCTCTCCCATGCCGTCAGGGGGGAGCGGTGGCCAGCTGTAGCGTTGTCGGTCGGGTGGGTTTGTCCGAGAGCACGAGCAGCGAAGAGCAAACGGGGTGAGGCAAGCAAAAGCTTTGGGATGAGCAAAGTCACGCAGAGGCAGAGGCAAAAGCTAAGCATAGAGGGGGAGGGTTAAGGAGGAAAGAAAGAAACACAAGAAGAGAGACAGATCACCAGCTATTAACGGCTGGTACAACTGCCAACTCACCACTCTTCTTTTGGAGTCTCCCTCGGGAGTTCAGCATGAGGTTATGCTGGAGTCTCTGGCTCTTTTCCAAAGTTTTGCGTACTGCAGATTCATAACGCTCCTTTTTGAATCAAGGAAAAACAAACATGGGTCAGATGATTCGGTTGATCACCTGAGAGACCCTAAAGAGCTAAACCTCCTCCTCTCGCCTCTCCTCCTCCTCCCGCCTCCTTTCCTATCCCCTCCTCTCCACTCACCTCCTCTCCTATCCCCTGTTATCCTCTGCAATCCCATCCCATCCCATCCTTTCCTCTCATCTCCTCTTCTGTCCTCTCATCTCCTCTGCCCTCTTCTCCCCTATCCTCTCCCTTCCCCTCCTCTCCACCACTTCTCCCCTCTCCTCTCCCCTTCTCCCCTCTCCCCTTCTCTCCTATCCCCTCCCCTCCCGTCCTCTCCAAACCTCATCCAAACTCACCTTCTCCTCCCTCTGTCTCTGCTTGCGCTTCTCCTCAACGGCGGCGCGCCTCCCCTCCTCCTTCACCCTCTGCTCCAGCAGCTTGGTCTTGCGGCTCTCCAGCTGCAGCTCATAGTATCTCCTGGCTCGCTGCTCCCTCTCCAGGCGGCCAAGCTCACGAGACGCTGTGGGCAGAAAGCGGCCCGCTAGAGTCCCGCCAGAGTCCCGCCACTCACATGCTACTGCGGCCGTGGCCCTCATGTATTTTTTAAAGAAACGGAAGCCTGCGTACCTAGGAGCTTCTCCTGCTCCTCTCTCCTCTCTTTGGCCAACCTCAAGCGCTCGTCCACATTCGGCCCAGTCGGTCCTAGAAGGCACAGATGGGTCAATATTCACATCTTCCAGTTTACCCCATGATCCCGCCTTTACAAGATGTGCTACCCACTCAGGATGGGCTATCGATAGCTTTAACAGACTATGCCGTCCAACTGAGCTCTTTGGCCACAATGAGCTACCGGGATTATAGGAAGCAAATCCAGCTTGTGTTTAATTCAAATCCAATATTTTAAGAGATATAGTAGTTTGATAAAACATAGTGCCTCCTCACAAGCTTCTGCAATCAAAAGACACAGAATTAGCTTATGATGTTTCTGCAACGTTGGAATGGCTCGCCGAAGCCTACATTAGTCTTTGTCATGTCATCATAAGTAGGCTGATTCGGTAGCCTGGCTATTGCCAGACCAAGCTCAATCGTAGATGCACGTTGGTCGGGGGAGGCTGCTGTCATTTTCTTCAGCACAAGAGGCGTGATCAACGAGCGTAGTTCAAATGACTCTGTATGCAAGTGGATGCTTGCCGTCGCTTCCCTGTCTTCATTGTGTTAAATCTCACTGCAGGGAGAAAAGCCAGCTTGGTGATTGGCTTCCATAAAAACAGATCGGAAGCAGGAAGAAATGTATTGCTCCTCTCCAGACCCTGCTGCATGGCGAATTCAAATCGCCGGCAGAACGGGCTGGGGGAACCCAGACTACTGATTTGGCACAGTAATGGTAAAATTGGTAAGCTATACTTTAACATAGCTGATCATTAAGAGAGAGAGAGAGAGAGAGAGAGAGAGAGAGAGAGAGAGAGAGAGAGAGAGAGAGAGAGAGAGAGAGAGAGAGAGAGAGAGAGAGAGAGAGAGAGAGAGAGAGAGAGAGAGAGAGAGAGAGAGAGAGAGAGAGAGAGAGAGAGAGAGAGAGAGAGAGAGAGAGAGAGAGAGAGAGACAGAGAGAGCGCTAACCTGCAAGGATTCGTGGACCTGATGGGCCGACAGTAGATTTGTTGATAGTCGACGGACTAACCGTGTTGTTCTTTGTAGGGGCATTTGTTTTGGCATTATTGCTTTTCTCTGAAACAAACAAAAAACAATAACATATTGAGAAGACAATAGTTTCTTACCTTGGCATACATATTCCTGAAGCTATGGTTTCATGCATTCGAACCCAGTGTGCGACCAGTCCCGTACCAAAGTCCACTGGTGCTGATGACCTCTGACCTATGGTGATGGAACTCGGAGCTCACCTGTGTTCAATTCCTTACCTGCTGTTAGCCTCGCATATCGAACCTGCTTCTTAAGTCTTGTTCGGGGCCATGAAAGTACTGTGAAAACTTCTTCTTCAGTCACTCTTATTGCATAGCTTAGTTTCCCCAAGTCTTGTATTTCTTTCTAGATGTCACTCCACTATGAGACACTTGTCTCATAGTGGAGTGACTTATAGGGTTTCTAACCCAAACCCAAAAACTGCCGCCTGTACCATTAACTTGTGTTTCTGGGCTAACACCCTCGTGATGACCGTCCATGATGAAACCTTTTAGATGCGATGTTATTTAATTCTGATATCAATGCCCCACTTCACTGAATATCTCCATAGACCTCTTCATCTTAACCCCAGAGGGAAGAGCTAATGTGTTAAGTCAGCTGGTCTGGTGGTTTTGCAAGTAAATAAAAGAAACAATCTCTCTCTTACTCTGTTAAGCTCACTGCATATCAGAGCACAGACCAAAATCTCAGATTCCTCACGGCCATAAAACAATTTTCATGCATCTGTTTTGAAAATGACTATTATGTCCTATTTTTATAAGTTTGTCCTCTAGCAGATGCTTTTATCCAAAGGCAGATTGCAATGGATTTGTACATACATGTAATGGATTTCTGGGTGGCATCTTTCTCGAGCCATGACTACCAGTACTCTGCAGACATCGAGGATCGAATTCAGTACCTTTCTGGGAGTCACTCAACCCCTAGAACCACATGACTATTTTTCCCTGTCCGAGAACCATCTACTTCTCTGTCAAGCTGTGTGTCATTACTGATAGCGCCGGGCCAAATCTGTCGGGCCAAATGGGACCTGACTGGTGTTCATGGAGATGGGAGGAATAAACACATAAACACACAGCTAGAGGTTGGAGCCACGAAACCTGGGAGGGTCTGAGCTGGGTTTGTATGCAACGCAGAGGAAGACCAACCTATATGCCTGCATGGTGTAAGGGGGTTAAACGGTGTGAGCCTGGCCCCTGGCCCAGTGTTTGTTATGTAACGGGTACCAAGCCAATCAATGTTTTCCTAGTAGATCCAGGCCTGTTCTTTGGTCAACGACACTGGGAAAACAATGCTCATCATTACGACCCAGAAAGAGATGAACGCATCAGTGGGTAAAATCAGACTGATTTTTATTCTCATGCGTCATCACCCATGGTCAGGTGACCCTGAAAAAATAATAATAACAATAATAACAACAACAACATCCGAAGCTTGGTCGTAAACGCAAGGCGCTGCCGATACTGACACAGTGTGGAGCCTGAATACAGACTGATACACATCCAGTTTTCCTTCCCGGCAATGGAACAGTAGGAAGATGGAATCCCACTGACCTGCGGGTATCTTGGGAGCGTTGGCCTTCCTCTGGCCGTCCACGTAGCGGGACGACAGCGGGCCCTGCGACGGCGGCACCACGCCAAGCTTCTTCTCTATGGCCATGCTAGCAGGCACTGAGCTGGGAATACCAGCGCTCCGACACTTATCCCCCCGCTCCCCTCCTCCTCGCCCTCCTGTGCCCCCTCCTCCTCCTCGCCTGCTCCTCCTCCCTGTAATGTTTTATAGAGGAGCCGCCGGCTCTCTCAGTGTGTGTGCCGCGCGGCGTCTTGCCTGCAAGCACCGTCTGCTGCCTTCCATGTGACTCACAAACCCTTTGGAAAGGGATGGTTTGGGAGGGGACACACACACACACACACAAACACACACACAAACACACACATACACACACACTCAGCGCTGACCAAACCGCGACCAGATCGTGTGCTGCTGTCAGGTTGGAGGAGAAGGGTGGGAGGGGAGGAACCAGAGCTATGATCCTCCAAATGCTTCTGGGATCCACCAAATGCTAATAGAGTGTTCTGGTTGTGGCAGACTGAACCGGGGATTCAGAGTCCTCGCTAAAACGGTCCCATCCCCCTGTGTGCTGCGCCACTTTACTTTCACCAAATGAAGCACTGTCACTTTAAGTACCCTACCCCCCAGCATCACTGTGTGTGTGTGTGTGTGTGTGTGTGTGTGTGTGTGTGTGTGTGTGTGTGTGTGTGTGTGTGTGTGTGTGTGTGTGTGTGTGTGTGTGTGTGTGTGTGTGAGATGCCAGCAGCTGTAAAGATATTGATGGATTGTGATCAGGGCAGAACAAGAAATATATATACCCCAAAAAAATAGGAGAGCTGTAATGATATCCTTGTGAATGGTTACCAAGGGAACCCTGGTGATGCATGCATTGCCAGGATATGAACCCACTCTGATGCACACGCTGCCCTTAATAGCTGTGGTATATAATACCCTAACCCTGTGCTTTTTTCTCATGATGCTGCTTCAATGCACCTCAGCTCATATACAGTATGACCACTAGATGAAGGTCTTTTGATAAGGGAAATCTTTCATGAAAGATTTGAAATGCAAAACTGGATGATTAACGGGGGCGGCATGTAGCTCTAGCTCAGGAGGTAGAGCGGTGGGGGCTGATAACCGGAAGGTTGCTAGTTCGATCCCCGGCTCCTCCTAGCTGAGTGTCGAGGTGTCCATGTGCACGACACCTCACCCTTACTGCTACAGACCAGCTGGCGGTCGCCTTGCATGATTGACTCCGCTGTCGGTGTCTGAATCTGTGTGTGAACGGGGGAATGTTCTGCAATATTGTAAAGCGCTTTGAGTGTCCACTGGTTAGAAAAAGCGCTGCATAAATGCAGTCCAATTACCATAACTGATAAAGAGTTTAGTAACATTTTGTTTCACCAACTTTCGTGTGGCGAAAAAACTCCCAATCTAGATGCGTCATAGCCTTTAATGAAAACGTTTAATCAACATAAAAACCAAGGACAATTACGTCAAGCCATCCCATAATGCTCCTTACTGAGCTGAACTCAGTCTTTTGATGGACTCTCTCACTGTGGATAATGGCGTCTGCTAAATTACCAACAACTACTTAGTAAATACAGAAGTCCCCTTTAACCTATTCTCTTAAAAAAAAAAAAAAAGGCTATTCCATACAAGAACTGTCAAGGGTCAGCAACGAAAGAAGTTTAACCAAGAAATACTGTTACTTCTGTACTGGTACTAATTAGCAGCAAAATGTGGGAAGAGCGAAAGCTTCTATGATTAGCCACGATTAGAAAACAACCAGCAGCACAGTTGATAAAAGGTTAAGTTTCCCTCTTAGACATACCTTCAAGGAAAGTAGAACAGTAGCTAGCTTAGTTACAGGGATTCACTCACTTACTCATAGACCTACAGACAGTGTAATGTTGAAACTCATTATCACACAGCATTCCAATGCTTTATCACAGCATGTAATTGCTTTGATCAAATCGAAATGTCCATGGATGGAGGGTGGAAACGGAGATCCAAGAAGGTGCAGTATGAAAATAAAGACGCCTGACATTCTGTAACCACCAGAGGGCGCTGCCCCACCAAACTCTACTGATAGATACCCGACTTCTACCCTAACCCTAACCCTTGGTATTCTAGGGACATACGGTTTATTCTAATCATATTAAGTGAAATGAAAAGAATTCCCTCTTAGACATAAATATATATGTATATAAATATAAATGTTATGTATAAATGTGTCAGACGTTTCTGATTAGGAAATCTAAGAAAGGCCGTCCTGGGTCAGAGATACCATTCTATTGCTGGCTGAACACCGTCTTAAACAAAAGTGGGAATGCTTAAAGAGTTCCCCATGCAGCTTCTTTTGCAGAATGGCAGACGCGAACTAACCGTTTATACATTTCAAACTAGTCCCAGGGTGACCTCAGGTCGGGCCTCCACTTGTTTGTCTTAGCCACCGGTAAGGCCATAGACCTGATTCAGCAGGATAACAATGGCCCGTGTCTCTGTTACAGTCTGAAATGTGCCGTGAGGACACAGGACACCACAGTCAGCCAAGCATTGGAGCAGCGCAGTCGCTCAACCAAAGCCCGGGCTGGGGATGGTGACGGCCCCGCCTACGACCAGACGACAGAGGGCTTGTCGATCTGGGGCCTTCTCGAGATAAGATTGCACGGTCGGTATCGAATCGTGCCGACGTTCTCTCTAGACCGCGCTACGGAAAGGTGTCAGCTGGACGGCTCGGTTGCAGCCTCATGCATATTCATCGCTTTCCGACTTAATATTCTTTCTAAATACAAACCGGGGCATTAGACATGTGGGATTTCTGGTCGAACATTTGGGAGGGGGATGTAATGGTATGAAACGATCAGGTTTCAAATCCAACTATAGAGATCTGTAATTGGTGTCACATCCCCCAAAGGATATTTACATTTTCCGATGACTTTATACCTGCAGAGAGGTGTGCTTCGATAAGATGTGTTGCTAACAAGATAACACAGGGATAATTAATCAAAGCGACACAGAACATACGATTTCCAGTTTGAATAATATGAAAAATCATAATATATATATAGGCTATCTGATGTAACTTTCTGAATGTTCTTGGGTTCTAAGGAAACCCACATCTGACAGTTATGTTAGACAATTACCAATGAATAGAGTGGATAGTTTAACTGTTGGAACAAGGCCCTGTCAGCCGGACCCTAACCCTAACCCATTCTTAAGAGCCAATGTTACCAATTTAAGGTTAAACACGGTTCATTGCGGAAAATAGGCCAACAACTTACCCTGATTCTTTATTCTTTTCAACATTTGCGTTGTAATGCATTCAAGCAATAGCATTAAAATATACCTACCCCAGAAAGGGAATAATGAGAAATAATTTACTAAAAAACAAAAAAAATTATCACAGAAACACAGCATTAGTAATATAAAAGATTGCATAAATATAAACCATAATATACATACAGCCATACTAATAAATGTGTGTATATGTTGATTCTGAATCGCAACACCAAACCCTCATGTAATTAAAAGAGGAATCGCTCAGCGGGACGTGCAGTCGGTCGTCACCAGGGGTATCACCCTGACCCACAGCCTCATGAGGTGAGGCAGAGGGACTCAGTCGTCAAACGCACAGCTTAATAAACCAGTTGAACATCATTCGTTACGGAGTGGATGTTAATGTGTAATAGCTTATAAACGGTATACTCTAAACCATTAGGATGTTTGTCTCCCAAATGTAAAGAGGTACTGCGTTCGATTCCCTGAAGTCCACACTCTACCTGTAGGCATCCTGAGGAGGCAAGACTCCTGTTCGTTCATGACATGTATGCATCTAAACTGTTCAAAGTTGTAATGCATGAAAGTGTCTGCAAAAAGCGGTGGTATTCATCCAACCCGTATGATAACATACAATAAACCATACTTGTAGTTTGGAGTGATGACACCCTGACACGACGGGACGACACACAAGCGCAGCACCTAGCGAGGCGTCTGAATAATTGAAAGCCTGGTTTCATCGGATACGGGCAACTTAAGACGCGGCTGTACGGCTTGCAGGCCAGCTCCTTGTGTAATTTATGAGGTGATCAATTGGAAATGGGTGTTCAATAGAATTCAATAGAGTCATATTCATGCAGCGGGGCAGACGAATCATGGTGGTCCAACGTACAAAAACATAGTTGTCCTCCGTTTTGAGTTCTCTGTCTTTTGATGCGACGATTCAATTTTTTTTGGTTTAGAAGTTGAGCAGGGACAAATATATTGTACTTTGTTTCATATAAAATATAAAATAAATGCCATGCATACAGGTTTCTAGTCAAGACTAATTTGCAACCCCTGTCCCTGGTTAGGCCTTTACTAAATGTTACACTAAAAGGTTAAACACAATGTGAGCCTTGACACTGGTCCCGTTTCAGTACCAGGGCTGTGACCAGCGGTCCGGGGTGTCAGTACCAGGGCTGTGACCACCGTAGTGTCAGTACCAGGGGCTGTGACCAGCTGAGTCAGTACCAGGGCTTTGACCAGCTGAGTCAGTACCAGGGCTGTGACCAGCGGAGTGTCAGTACCAGGGCTGTGACCAGCGGAGTGTCAGTACCAGGGCTTTGACCAGCTGAGTCAGTACCAGGGCTGTGACCAGCGGTCCGGGGTGTCAGTACCAGGGCTGTGACCACCGTAGTGTCAGTACCAGGGGCTGTGACCAGCTGAGTCAGTACCAGGGCTTTGACCAGCTGAGTCAGTACCAGGGCTGTGACCAGCGGAGTGTCAGTACCAGGGCTGTGACCAGCGGTGTGTCAGTACCAGGGCTGTGAACAGCGGTGTGTCAGTACCAGGGCTGTGACCAGCGGTGTGTCAGTACCAGGGCTGTGACCAGCGGTGTGTCAGTACCAGGGGCTGTGACCAGCGGTTCGGGGTGTCAATACCAGGGCTTTGACCAGCGGAGTGTCAGTAGTACCAGGGGCTGGGACCAGCGGTGTGTCAGTACCAGGGCTGTGACCAGCGGAGTGTCAGCAGTAACAGGGCTGTGACCACCGGAGTGTCAGTACCAGGGCTGTGACCAGCAGAGTGTCAGTACCAGGGCTGTGACTAGCGGTCCGGGGTGTCAGTACCAGGGGCTGTGACCAGCGGAGTGTCAGTACCAGGGGCTGTGACCAGCGGAGTGTCAGTACCAGGGGCTGTGACCAGGGGTGTGTCGGTACCAGGGCTGTGACCAGCGGAGTGTCAGTACCAGGGGCTGTGACCAGGGGTGTGTCAGTACCAGGGCTGTGACCAGCGGAGTGTCGGTACCAGGGCTGTGACCAGCAGAGTGTCAGTACCAGGGCTGTGACCAGCGGAGTGTCAGTACCAGGGGCTAATTTGGTGCAGGGGCCAATGAATGATACAGAAGGGAACGTTCTTCCAATGGGGTCGGACCGATGTTTTGTTTATTCGTAATTCTATTCTCACATGCCAAAGAGCAATTCTTTGTTTAGTGCCCATGGGGTATCATCGACGACCAGCTTGTCCCCGAATTATACTACAACTTTGGATGTTGAAGATAGAGGTGTTATGAATGTACTGAGACTAGGCTTGATCTAGACCAAGTAGTAGTAGTTATCATTATAACACCAGCTCATCATCTTCATCAACACTCTTTAATTACTCTTTATCAATTGTATTTAAAATCGCCTTGTTAACTATACTATTGGTATTCAACTATTTGATCGAATCAACATTTTATTCACTAAATTAAACATGTAGATCATCATCTCCAGTAAACACTCTTTGAAAAATGTACCACAAATTAAACTCAACATATAAGATGAATCTTTTGAATGAAGATAAAGTTTATTCAAAAAGTAACTCCCATAATGGGCGCTATGGACTGCACCATGAAACTTTGCATTTGTATGCATCATTTTTTCCCTATTGTCTTTGTCTCTGTCAGCAGGTGATCTGGATTGGCAGACTGGTTGTTTGCAGTGACGTCTGTCAGCAGACCTTTCCTTACCGGCCTAGTTACCAGTCTCAGGTTCGGCTGTCATACACTATTCATCGCAGTATCACATCACTTGCGTCCAACCTCGGACCTGGAAGAACCAAATTCTTCTACTTACGGCGTTATCCCTCGTGGCCTTATTTGTACCTGCTTTGCAAAGATCGAGAAACGGTTATGTGAAATCGTCGACTGTTTATGTAGAAAAGCAGTCGTGTTACTTCTTTCTTAGTTTTTTTTTTTTTACATCTCAGAGGGAGCTGTCAGAGGTTGGTCGTTGGTTGATCGCAGTGAGGTCGACCCGGTGCGGTTTTCTTGTATGGTATGTATCCAAACGTTTTATGTGTTGTTACGAGTAGTGTCATGTTGACAATATCACGGCCCATATTAACTTTCTTTCATGAAAGTTTGTAAATGTTGGTTTTAATTTGTTCAGAAAAACTTTTTAGAAGTTGTCAGGTTTCTCACAATTGTTAAAAAATCATTATTAAGGTAATAACTTTTTTGCGTTATCTTAACTGATTCATGTTTTATGCATGTAGCTTTTTTAGATATTTTGACAATCTAGCTTGCTGATGCATTGAAAATATTTTTTTTTAGCAAACTTGGCTGTGTTTTTGTCTGTGTGAATATTCCAAGAAAGGTTTTCTGATGAAGGTTACCTATTTAAGGTTATCTAACTGTATTCATCCCTTACAAAATGTTGGGCAGTTAGTGGAATTGATCCGGAGTTTGATAATTGAACTGAGTAAACAAATAATTTAAAGTGTTTCATATTCCACAATGGATGTGAAAACCTATCCTCCTCTAATTGATGTATTAAGGTCAGCTCATTTAAATAATTCAAACCCTCTATTATGGTTTAAATGGGAGGGTGTGGTCACTAACAGACCTGTCTACAGCACAGCCATTTTTTATAAAACATAAGATTAGCAAACTATTTATTATAAACCCTCCAATAATGATGAAATAATATCTTAAGGTAGACCTTTATTTATACAATTTCAGAAATTCTGAATTGTTACACATTGTAACACAGCCAAAAGTAGTTCCATAATGACAAGGAAATGGGTTTAAAAACTATGCTTGATTCAATAGATTGAAGTGAATGTAGAGAGCCAACACAAGCGATATAATGTTGTGTTATAAAAGGGTGCTGAATGTGACTGGGTGCATTATAAAAGGGTGCATGATGCTGAATGTGACTGTCATCCCTCTAGAGCGAGGAGCCAGCTGTTTGGAACCATGAAGCGCAGTAAGCACCGTGCACACAAGGAGAAGAGCGGAGGTATTTACATTACATCTTTCCCGAGGTCTCTTCTTGTGCCCAAATGATTTGAAGAAGATGTTGAAATGATGATGTTAATGTCGATAAAAATAAAAATGTTTTAATATTTCTCAAACTAATATAATTAATTTTTTGTTTAATAATTAATTTAATTTGTTATTCTTCTGAATTTAAATTGGAAATGAACATTGCCTTGAACCAGAGGAACAATCCCAAAATCCACCAGTGCAATCTAACGATGGCGGAGCTATTAGGCCAGGGGGCGCCAGAGACAGAACAACTGTGACCTGACGAGCTCTATCTGTTCAATCATCTCCCCCCCCCCCATCCCTAGATGAACCGGCCGTTCTGGAGACGGAGTCCCTGTTCATGGGAGGCCAGGATCCGGACACGGTATCGCTGGCCTCCGTCACCGCCGTCTGCACCAACGTCTCCAACAAGAGGCAAGGTTCACACCGCTGGAACACAGCAGACCCACCGGTGTACATCACATGGAACATTAATCACAGCGAGTAGTGTAGTACATTAACACACACAACAGCACATGATACATCAGGTAGGGAGTTTGTTGAGGCCAGGGATGGCAGAAATCACAAAGAACAAGTGGAAAATGTTAGATGATGTTTTCAGCTTACCTTAACTTACTTCATCTCACCTTAGCTGATCCCCTTACATTACCTCACCTCACCTTACAATACCTCACCATACCTTGAAATACCTCACCTCACCTTAAAAAGCCTTACAATACCTTACTGTACAATACTATACCTTACCTAGCCTTACAATACAATACTTTAGCTTACCTTACCTCACCTACCTTAACGAGCACCAACACCAAACTGCCGAGGTAAGTCAGATCCCATCCCACATGTCTGCCAACCAGAGACAACAGCCAACCACCACCCAGGGAGGGGTCTGTTGGTGGCTTTGGGGCAGTTAGCCCCTTCATCTTACCTTGCCATGTATTTTCTTCTATATTCTTGATGTAGCACATTTTATCTTAAGCTGTTTATCTAATCTTATTCAATCTTATTCTAGATCAAAGCCAGACATTAAGATGGAGCCCAGTGCGGGGAGACCCATGGATTACCAAGTAAGGCAACGACCACAGAGACGAGTTATTGTACAGACTTCAGTTTGTTCATCCCTCCCCCTCATGTATGGGTCCACTGATGAACGATTTGTGATGTAAGGTGAGCGTGACGGTGGTGGAGGCCAGGCAGCTCGTGGGCCTGAACATGGACCCGGTGGTGTGTGTGGAGATCGGCGATGACAAGAAGTACACGTCCATGAAGGAGTCCACCAACTGCCCGTACTACAATGAGGTGACAATAGCAACAATGCTAATAATACTAAGCTCCTAGCATCCAAAACATGTGAAATATATTCATTCAAATACAATCAAACAATGTATACAAAGTCCTTATAAATAAACAAACCATACCAAATATTTTTCCTTTCACCCCCCAGTACTTTGTGTTTGACTTCCACGTGCCCCCAGACGTCATGTTCGACAAAATCTTGAAGTTGTCTGTAAGTTGAGCCGCAGTGGTGCTTCCACAAAGTCATTCTTAATCCTGGTCACATTGGAGCATTTATAATGATCTTTGATTGTTCTCACCCCAAACCGACTACCAGGTCATTCATTCCAAAAACCTCCTGCGCAGTGGTACACTGGTGGGGTCATTCAAAATGGACGTTGGCACTATCTATACTCAACCAGGTAAATGAGGAGTGGAAGAGTTGGCCCAAATACTTATAGATCCTACCCAGCAGCACCCCCTGTGGTCAGGCATGTGTCACTGCAGTCGCTATTCATGCATGTATTTTAAAATAGTGCTCTTCTGTTCTTTAGAACATCAGTTTTACCATAAATGGGCAGCTCTATCGGACCCCGAAGACATCACGGCCGGATGTAAGGGCTACATTAAGTGTGACATCGCCGTCGTGGGGAAAGGAGACAACATCAAAACTCCACACAAGGCCAACGAGTCGGATGAGGATGACATTGAAGGGTAAAGGGATCCCCCGTCAATCGGACATGAATTCTGTCCTTGCAAATCGTAACTAGCCGGTATATTTCAGAACCAACCAAACAATAACCCAGCATGTATTTTTAAATAAGATGCTTCATTGAGCCCAGACTTAAAATGTTCTAGCCAGGGCAATACTGGAGAGTATTAGTTTAATAAACATGAATTGAAAAGATTACTACAAACGGCCAAAGATATGCATAAAAATCTATACAGAGTAGTAGAAATGTATGTGCAAAAATGTCGGAATAGAAGTGAGCTACTCAAATTGTGAATTTTATTCAATTTTATTTATTTTGTTAACCTTTATTTATTCAGAAAACCTCAAGACTTATTGAGGTTAGGCACTTATCTTGCAAAAGAGACCTGATCTCAGCACAATCATGAACAACACATGACATTGAGCTTGGTCATCTGGATGTCACAGAGCAATGGTCGCCTCCATTTTGGAAGTAGAGTAGCATAGGAATGTTATCAGTAGTCATGGTGTTTTTTTTATCATTGTCCACAAATTTATCGTAAATGAATTGGGCCATTATGGGGTGACACTGTTTCATTTGAAACTGCCATAGTGTTTCTCAAATGATAGGAGACAAAACAAAGTTTAGATTAGCCTTGGTTACGATATATTTACATTTATTTTGGATTTTACATGACTACAACTCTCTTGAGTCGCGACAAAAAAATGCATTCTAATGTGCAAGCCCTATGCAGGCAAATTACCCGAATTACCCGAAGGTGGTGTTGAATGACCTCTGTGGATTGCGGAGGTTGTAGTTCTCTTATCCACGTCTACCTCTGGCTACAGTAATCTGCTGCTCCCAGAGGGGGTTCCTGCGGAGCGCCAGTGGGCGCGGTACTACCTGAAGATCTACCGGGCCGAGGGGCTGCCTAGGATGAACACCAGCATCATGGCCAACGTGAAGAAGGCCTTCATAGGGGACAACAAGGACCTGGTGGACCCCTACATACAAGTGCAGTTCGCTGGGCAGAAGGTGACTCAGAGTGGCAGACAAGTTATCCACCACACTGGATGAGATAGCGTTAATAAAAATGATTTTCTATTAAATAATTAATTAATTCCATAATCATAGAGCTCATGATGTGAAGCCCTGTGTAGCACTGCATTAACACGGCCAGGGTTTGGGTTAGATCCCCATCTGTGGGAATGAATGTATGCTATCGGTGTTGATGAGATTCTGTGGATGGAAGCATCAACCAAATAATATATAAGGAATGTTTAAAGAGTTATTTTTATCATTTACTTTCGGTTTCTGGAAGTTTCTGTCTACCATTTTAACCGTTGATCTTGACTCATTTATTTTCACTCCAGGGCAAGACCACGATTCAGAAGAGCAGCTATGAGCCCATCTGGAACGAGCAGATTGTTTTCACTGAGATGTTTCCCCCGCTGTGCAAGCGGATGAAACTCCAACTCCGGGACGCGGATAAGGTCAACGACGTTGCCATAGGAACGCACTTCCTGGATCTGCGCAAAATTTCAAACGAAGGAGAGAAAGGTGAAAACGACTTTCTCTGTCCCTTATAAAGTCTGTTTCTATTCAAGCAATAAGCAGGGGTTAAAGTAATAGCTGATTTAATAACTAAATAAATGCATTTTCTAAGTCATCGCTGTATGGGCTGGGGTACACCATTTCAACCAGCAGGGGGACGTAACTACCGTTTTAGCTCTTTGTTGACTCTAGTGATGGATTCAGGGATTCTTTTCTTTGATTCAATTTGCGTCGGTCAGTTCGCCAAGAAGAATCGTTCAGAATCGTTTGTTGGTTCGTTCGTTCAGTCGAGTTTCCGGTAGCGGTGAATCGAACTTGGAATGCACGGTATTCAGCTGAGTCAGTCAGACTCAGCCCCTCCCTCGTTATCATTCTCAAACGATCTTGGAAGTCGGTCGTCAATCAACATTACAACTTTAACTAAACGCAGCGGGATGGGTGGGTGTGGTTGATTATTGGATGTATGACTTATCAGCAAGATAATAGACTTGATTTAGAAATTATGGTGGGGGTCCCGGGTGGAGCGAGCCATAAAAGAAAGAGACAGATTGACGAGACATTCAGATATTTGATTAATCTGGCATGACACAGAAAGTACAAAGGCACCATGCATTTACCATTTCACTGATATTGAATCGCATTATCGTACGCTCGCTCACTAAGCCTCTACCCTCTTCACCACTCACAGTCAGTGAACGAACAGCGAGCCAGCGAGTCAGCGACTAATGGGTCTGGGAGGAGTCGAGTCTGAGAATGAACGAGACGAACGAGAGAGAAGAATCAGTTTGGCTCGTTCTTGTTAAAGATTTGTTCATTCGATCTGATTCGGTGGCGACCGACCCATCACTAGTTGACTCGCACTAAACCTGGTTTAATAGGTTGTAACTGGATAAGCCTGAAACATGGAGCCTAACTGACAATAGATACATGCTTTTATGTCAGCTTTAGACATTAACTTAAACTGTTAAAACTTTAATTAAGTGTTCTAACTGTCCCGTCAAAGCTGCTGTCGGTAAGATTTGAGGGTTGAGAAGAGAGAGAACAGAAAAGTGCAGCAGAGGCAGACGGTTATTCACTCACTATAATAGCTGACTATGTGACTGGTCGGACTAGGTAACCTATCTCTAGGGCATTTCCATCGGATTACACTTAAATTATAGCTCTTATGCCTAAAGTATACCTACAGCAACTTGAACTTACCAATAATGAAAATGATTAAAGGTTGGGTATGGGATTTGCGAAATGCCAGCAGATTTTGAAAACACACAACTCAAATGGTCCTACCCCCTCTCCTTCAACGCTGACCCTGACTCCACCCATTCCAAGTACATGGACGCGCAATCATGCACGAGCGTACACGGATGCGCGAGAGCGAGTCATTTGCTAGTTAGCTAGCTCGAGTAGCTACCGCAGGATAACAACAAACAGAAGCTTGCTCTGGGTCACAAGGTTTGAGTAAGTGCACGAAGGGGTCGCGTGCGGGGCGCGGGGGAGGGGGACTGCAGTACGACCGTTTGATTGACGTACTTACTGTCCAATGCAACTCGGTGGCTCTGGAAATCATTGGCTGGAGTTTTTCGAGCCCTGCCCGTTCCACAGATGATTGACTTGTTTAATTTTCATGTCAGTACTTCTAACTCAGTGGCTGTAAGTGGGTTATGATAAGGATTTCAAGTAATTTTGCAAAAATGGCCAAAAAAGCGAATTCCATACCCAACCTTTAAGTAAACTATGATCAAATTCAGTTCTCAACTGAACAAGACCTGATACTTTACCAATGAACCCCCTCTGGCCAGGCTTCCTCCCCACGCTGGGGCCCGCCTGGGTCAACATGTACGGCTCCACCCGGGACTACACCCTGATGGACGAGTACCAGGAGCTGAACGAGGGCCTGGGGGAGGGCGTGTCCTTCAGGGCCCGGCTGCTCATCAGCCTGGGCCTGGAGCTGCTGGACACCTCCTCGCCCGAGATCACCTGCTCCACCGAGGTGCAGGTCGAGGGCGTGCCCAACATCTCCGAGGTGGGCTCCTCCGTTGACACTTCCATATACATGCAATGGGGGAAAATTAATGTAACTAGAACTGCAAGCAGTTATGCAGGGGTCCAAGAAGTGTGCATTTCGCCGGCACAACGCGACAAGAAATGTGCGTTTCGCCGGCACAAAGCGAAGCATGTGTTCAAAACGCTACCCTGAACCTGTGGATACAAAGGATTTGACTGTGGTAGGAGTAGCGAGAAGTCAGTGTAGCGTTTTCGCGGCGAAATTTTGTAGAAGATATACAATTTCCTCGTTTATTGCGCCCCCTAATGGCGAAATTTTCCGATTTTTTTATCGAACGACATTAACGTTAACACCAACATGTGTGTAAAATTTGGCCTCGATCCGATGTCTAATTTTGGATTTCTTTGGATTTTTGATATTTCACGTCTAATTTAGCTAATAAACCAATATTCAAAACGATACCGTTTCGTCGTCAAAGGTCGCATCAAAAAAGTGTTTTCATGCATTCTTTGCGTGTGCGTGTGAAGATGTCGTGTGCAAAGTTTGGTGTCGATTGGTCAAGAAATGTGGGAGGAGTAGGGAAAAAACAGTTTTGCGGTTTTCGCGATTTTGCGAAAAAAAATTCTAGACGCAAATGGGCGTGGCCTATGCCAAAAGATGCAGCAGACTCCAGTGAATATGTGCGTACAAGGTTTTGAATGTGGGAGGTTCGGTGTGGGAGTTATAGCCCCAAACGCGTCTTTCCTTGGTATAGCGCCACCTAGTGGCCGGCGTGTCTGGATTTTGTTATCTGAGTAGCGGTGCCGGACCTGGATCTAGTCATGCAATTGGCGTGTCGGCACCATTTACGGTTTGGGCTGTGGGCCCACTTTTAGCGCGGGAAGTATAATAACTAGAACTGCAAGCAGTTATGCAGGGGTCCAAGAAGTGTGCATTTCGCCGGCACAACGCGACAAGAAATGTGCGTTTCGCCGGCACAAAGCGAAGCATGTGTTCAAAACGCTACCCTGAACCTGTGGATACAAAGGATTTGACTGTGGTAGGAGTAGCGAGAAGTCAGTGTAGCGTTTTCGCGGCGAAATTTTGTAGAAGATATACAATTTCCTCGTTTATTGCGCCCCCTAATGGCGAAATTTTCCGAAATTTTTATCGAACGACATTAAGGTTAGCACCAACATGTGTGTAAAATGTGGACTCGATCCGATGTCTAATTTTGGATTTCTTTGGATTTTTGATATTCCACGTCTAATTTAGCTAATAAACCAATATTCAAAACGCTACCGTTTCGTCGTCGAAGGTCTGATGAAAAACGTGTTATTATTTAAATTGTTGTGTGCGTCTGAAGATGTCGCGTGCAAAGTTTGGTGTCAATTGGTCAAGATATGTGGGAGGAGTAGCGAAAAAACAGTTTTGCGGTTTTCGCGATTTTGCGAAAAAAAATTATAGACGCAAATGGGCGTGGCCTAGGCCAAAAGATGCAGCAGACTCCAGTGAATATGTGCGTACAAGTTTTTGACTGTGGGAGGTTCGGTGTGGGAGTTATAGCCCCAAACGCGTTTTCCCTTGGTATAGCGCCACCTAGTGGCCAGCGTGTCTGGATTTTGTCGTCTGCCTAGAACTCAGGGACCTGGATCTAGTCATGCAATTGGCGTGTCGTCACCATTTACGGTTTGGGCTGTGGGCCCACTTCTAGGGGGGAATAATAATAATAATAATAAAAAAAATCCTTACAAAAACAATAGGGATCCAACCTGTTGGCTTGGACCCCTAACTAGAACTGCAAGCAGTTATGCAGGGGTCCAAGAAGTGTGCATTTCGCCGGCACAACGCGACAAGAAATGTGCGTTTCGCCGGCACAAAGCGAAGCATGTGTTCAAAACGCTACCCTGAACCTGTGGATACAAAGGATTTGACTGTGGTAGGAGTAGCGAGAAGTTAGTGTAGCGTTTTCGCGGCGAAATTTTGTAGAAGATATACAATTTCCTCGTTTATTGCGCCCCCTAATGGCGAAATTTTCCGAAATTTTTATCGAACGACGTAAAGGTTAGCACCAACATGTGTGTAAAACTTGGAGTCGATCCGATGTGTAATTTTGAATTTTTCGGGATTTTGGATATTCCACGTCTAATTTAGCTAATAAACCAATATTCAAAACGCTACCGTTTCGTCGTCAAAGGTCGCATCAAAAAAGTGTTTCCTGCATTCTTTGCGCGTGCGTCTGAAGATGTCGTGTGCAAAGTTTGGTGTCGATTGGTCAAGAAATGTGGGAGGAGTAGGGAATAAGCATTTTTGCGGTTTTCGCGATTTTGCGAAAAAAAATTCTAGACGCAAATGGGCGTGGCCTATGCCAAAAGATGCAGCAGACTCCAGTGAATCTGTGCGTACAAGTTTTTGAATGTGGGAGATTCGGTGTGGGAGTTATAGCCCCAAACGCGTCTGTCCTTGGTATAGCGCCACCTAGTGGCCGGCGCGTCTGGATTTGGTTATCTGAGTAGCGGTGCCGGACCTGGATCTAGTCATGCAATTGGCGCGTGTGCACCATTTACGGTTTGGGCTGTAGTCCCACAAGTACGGGGGGAAGAATAACTAGAACTGCAAGCAGTTATGCAGGGGTCCAAGAAGTGTGCATTTCGCCGGCACAACGCGACAAGAAATGTGCATTTCGCCGGCACAACGCGAAGCAAGTATTCAAAATGCTACCGTGAACAACATGTGGATATAAAGGTTTTGACTGTGGGAGCTTTCGGTGTGGGAGTTATAGCCTAAAACGCGTTTTCAGAACATTCCATTGGCCAAATAGGAGATAGACAATGTTGTCGTTTTTTGGCGCCGCCTTGTGGCGAAATTTTCCAAAGACAATTTTCCTTTGCCAAATAACTCCCGCCAACATTAATAATTCTTGGCCATATTTTCTATATAGACTCGGGTTTGCCCCTTGATGTTTTCCCTTGAGTTTGAAGAACATTCCTTTGGCCAATTAGAAGATATACAATTTCCTCGTTTATAGCGCCCCCTTAGGGCGTAATTTTCCGAATTTTTATTGGAACGTCGTTAAGGGTGGCGCTAACATGTGTGTTAAATTTGGACTCGATCCGATGTGTAATTTTTGATTTTTTTGGATTTTTGATTTTCCACGTCTAATTTAGCTCATAAACCAATATTCAAAACGCTACCGTTTCGTCGTCGAAGGTCGGATCAAAAAAGTGTTCGAGCATTCTTTGCGTGTGCGTCTGAAGATGCCGTTTGCAAAGTTTGGTGTTGATTGGTCAAGAAATGTGGGAGGAGTAGGGAAAAAACAGTTTTGCGGTTTTCGCGATTTTGCGAAAAAAAATTCTAGACGCAAATGGGCGTGGCCTATGCCAAAAGATGCAGCAGACTCCAGTGAATATGTGCGTACAAGTTTTTGACTGTGGGAGGTTCAGTGTGGGAGTTATAGCCCCAAACGCGTATTCCTTGGTATAGCGCCACCTAGTGGCCGGCATGTCTGGATTTTGTCGTCTGCGTAGTCCCCACGGATCTGGATCTAGTCATGCAATTGGCGTGTCGGCACCATTTACGGTTTGGGCTGTGGGCACACTTTTAGGGAGGTAAGTATAATAACTAGAACTGCAAGCAGTTATGCAGGGGTCCAAGAAGTGTGCACTTCGCCGGCACAACGCGAAGCATGTGTTCGAAACTGAGAAACGGCGTATGCCAAAAGATGCAGCTGACTCCAGTGAATCTGTGGATACAAAGGTTTTGACTGTGGGAGGTTCGGTGTGGGAGTTTTAGCCCAAAACGTGTTTTCAGAACATTCCATTGGCGATTAGGAGATGTATTATTTCGTCGTTTTTTTGCGCCCTCTTGTGGCGAAATTTTGCAAAGACAATTTTCCTTTTCCAAATAACTCCCGCCCACATTAATAATTCTTGACCATAATTTTTATATAGACTCGGGTTTGCCCCGTGATGGTTCCCTCATAGTTTGAAGAACATTCCTTTGGCCAATTAGAAGATATACAATTTCCTCGTTTATGGCGCCCCCTAATGGCGACATTTTCCGAAATTTTTATCGTACGACATTAAGGTTAGCACCAACATGTGTGTAAAATTTGGACTCGTTCCGATGTCTAATTTTGGATTTCTTTGGATTTTTGATTTTCCACGTCTAATTTAGCTCATAAACCAATATTCAAAACGCTACCGTTTCGTCGTCGAAGGTCGGATCAAAAAAGTGTTCTAGCATTCTTTGCGTGTGCGTCTGAAGATGCCGTGTGCAAAGTTTGGTGTCGATTGGTCAAGAAATGTGGGAGGAGTAGGGAAAAAACTGTTTTGCGGTTTTCGCGATTTTGCGAAAAAAAATTCTAGACGCAAATGGGCGTGGCCTATGCCAAAAGATGCAGCAGACTCCAGTGAATATGTGCGTACAAGTTTTTGACTGTGGGAGGTTCGGTGTGGGAGTTATAGCCCCAAACGCGTATTCCTTGGTATAGCGCCACCTAGTGGCCGGCATGTCTGGATTTTGTCGTCTGCGTAGTCCCCACGGATCTGGATCTAATCATGCAATTGGCGTGTCGGCACCATTTACGGTTTGGGCTGTGGGCACAGTTTCAGGGAGGTAAGTATAATAATAATAATAATAAACACTACAAAAACAATAGGGATCCAACCTGTTGGCTTGGACCCCTAATAATAATAGGAAAAATCCTTACAAAAACAATAGGGATCCAACCTGTTGGCTTGGACCCCTAACTAGAACTGCAAGCAGTTATGCAGGGGTCCAAGAAGTGTGCATTTCGCCGGCACAACGCGACAAGAAATGTGCGTTTCGCCGGCACAAAGCGAAGCATGTGTTCAAAACGCTACCCTGAACCTGTGGATACAAAGGATTTGACTGTGGTAGGAGTAGCGAGAAGTTAGTGTAGCGTTTTCGCGGCGAAATTTTGTAGAAGATATACAATTTCCTCGTTTATTGCGCCCCCTAATGGCGAAATTTTCCGAAATTTTTATCGAACGACATAAAGGTTAGCACCAACATGTGTGTAAAACTTGGAGTCGATCCGATGTGTAATTTTGAATTTTTCGGGATTTTGGATATTCCACGTCTAATTTAGCTAATAAACCAATATTCAAAACGCTACCGTTTCGTCGTCAAAGGTCGCATCAAAAAAGTGTTTCCTGCATTCTTTGCGCGTGCGTCTGAAGATGTCGTGTGCAAAGTTTGGTGTCGATTGGTCAAGAAATGTGGGAGGAGTAGGGAAAAAGCATTTTTGCGGTTTTCGCGATTTTGCGAAAAAAAATTCTAGACGCAAATGGGCGTGGCCTATGCCAAAAGATGCAGCAGACTCCAGTGAATCTGTGCGTACAAGTTTTTGAATGTGGGAGATTCGGTGTGGGAGTTATAGCCCCAAACGCGTCTGTCCTTGGTATAGCGCCACCTAGTGGCCGGCGCGTCTGGATTTGGTTATCTGAGTAGCGGTGCCGGACCTGGATCTAGTCATGCAATTGGCGCGTGTGCACCATTTACGGTTTGGGCTGTAGTCCCACAAGTACGGGGGGAAGAATAATAATAATAGGAAAAATCCTTACAAAAACAATAGGGATCCAACCTGTTGGCTTGGACCCCTAATAATAATAATAGGAAAAATCCTTTAGGAAAAATCCTTACAAAAACAATAGGGATCCAACCTGTTGGCTTGGACCCCTAATAATAAACACTACAAAAACAATAGGGATCCAACCTGTTGGCTTGGACCCCTAACTAGAACTGCAAGCAGTTATGCAGGGGTCCAAGAAGTGTGCATTTCGCCGGCACAACGCGACAAGAAATGTGCGTTTCGCCGGCACAACGCGAAGCATGTGTTCAAAACGCTACCCTGAACCTGTGGATACAAAGGATTTGACTGTGGTAGGAGTAGCGAGAAGTCAGTGTAGCGTTTTCGCGGCGAAATTTTGTAGACGATATACAATTTCCTCGTTTATTGCGCCCCCTAATGGCGAATTTTTCCGAATTTTTTATCGAACGACGTTAAGGTTAACACCAACATGTGTGTAAAATTTGGACTCGATCCGATGTCTAATTTTGGATTTCTTTTGATTTTTGATATTCCACGTCTAATTTAGCAAATAAACCAATATTTAAAACGCTACCGTTTCGTCGTCGAAGGTCGGATCAAAAAAGTGTTTCATGCATTCTTTGCGTGTGTGTCTGAAGATGTCGTGTGCAAAGTTTGGTGTCGATTGGTCAAGAAATGTGGGAGGAGTAGGGAAAAAACAGTTTTGCGGTTTTCGCGATTTAGCGAAAAATATTCCCAGACGCAAATGGGCGTGGCCTAGGCCAAAAGATGCAGCAGACTCCAGTGCATCTGTGTGTACAAGTTTTTGGACTCTGGGAGGTTCGGTGTGGGAGTTATAGCCGCAAACGCGTATTCCTTGGTATAGCGCCACCTAGTGGCCGGCGTGTCTGGATTTTGTTATCTGAGTAGCGGTGCCGATTCTGGATCTAGTCATGCAATTGGCGCGTGTGCACCATTTACGGTTTGGGCTGTGGTTCCACTTTCACCGCGGGAAGTATAATAAAAATCCTTACAAAAACAATAGGGATCCAACCTGTTGGCTTGGACCCCTAACTAGAACTGCAAGCAGTTATGCAGGGGTCCAAGAAGTGTGCATTTCGCCGGCACAACGCGACAAGAAATGTGCGTTTCGCCGGCACGACGCGAAGCATGTGTTCAAAACGCTACCCTGAACCTGTGGATACAAAGGATTTGACTGTGGTAGGAGTAGCGAGAAGTCAGTGTAGCGTTTTCGCGGCGAAATTTTGTAGAAGATATACAATTTCCTCGTTTATTGCGCCCCCTAATGGCGAAATATTCCGAAATTTTTATCGAACGTCAATAAGGTTAGCTCCAACATGTGTGTAGAATTTGGACTCGATCCGATGTCTAATTTTGGATTTTTTTGGATTTTTAATTTTCCACGTCTAATTTAGCTAATAAACCAATATTCAAAACGCTACCGTTTCGACGTCAAAGGTCGCATCAAAAAAGTGTTTCGTGCATTCTTTGCGTGTGCGTCTGAAGATGTCGTTTGCAAAGTTTGGTGTTGATCGGGCGAGAAATGTGGAAGGAGTAGGGAAAAAACAGTTTTGCGGTTTTCGCGATTTTGCGAAAAAAAATTATAGACGGAAATGGGCGTGGCCTATGCCAAAAGATCCAGCAGACTCCAGTGAATATGTGCGTACAAGTTTTTGACTGTGGGAGGTTCGGTGTGGGAGTTATAGACCCAAACGCGTCTTTCCTTGGTATAGCGCCACCTAGTGGCCGGCGTGTCTGGATTTGGTTATCTGAGTAGCGGTGCCGGACCTGGTTCTAGTCATGTAATTGGCGCGTGTGCACCATTTACGGTTTGGGCTGTAGTCCCACAAGTACGGGGGGAAGTATAATAATAATAGGAAAAATCCTTACAAAAACAATAGGGATCCAACCTGTTGGCTTGGACCCCTAAAAATAATAAAAATCCTTACAAAAACAATAGGGATCCAACCTGTTGGCTTGGACCCCTAAATATCAATGTTTTTTATTCATATATATAACAGGGGGGGGGGTCTAGTAGTGAATTATTGATTCACTACAATACAGCTATGTGCATTATTAATGCAACGTATGCGCTAGGGGAATGACTTTCTGTGGATGGCGTGCTTCAGTCACGCTCAAAGACCTCACAGTTGTTTGGCGAGGGCTCAGGGATTTCACCATGTTGGTAGAATATTCTGTTCTGAAGGATCAGATGACAGGAGTCTAAAGGGACCGTGTTACACAGCGTAGCAGCCTGTCATGCATGACAACAAGCTGCACAGTCCAAGCATGAATTTAGTCTGACATTTCTTGAACCTCAACTTGTTGAAATGGGCACCATGACCCCCCTGATGGAAATAGATGGAAGTGCTTTAACGAGATCAATGAAGCAGGTCTGTATTGTGTCGACTGAAACACGGTTTGATATAGATTTAACTGTACCTTTGGATGGAATATCGTAATTGAATTCAACCTGACCTTGTGTGGGAACGAAATGTGTGTTATGTTATTGGGTGATAGGATTCTATGTACTTGAATAGAGGGTTTTCCTGACTAAGTATGGATTATCTCCATGCTGGGTGGAAGTCGGAGTAGTGTTGACCCCTCTGTGTTTCCAGTCCGCCACAGGCAAGGTGGAGGAGTTCTTCCTCTTCGGTTCCTTCCTGGAGGCCACCATGATCGACAGGAAGATCGGCGACAAACCCATCAGTTTTGAAGTCACAATAGGTAAAGGCTATTGATTCATACTGCGTTGACTGACAATTTGTGTTGATTTCATTTTTGATTGATTATTTGGTCTTGATAAGTTAATACGTTTAATTATTAAAACAAATTAATAAGTTAGTTTAGTTAGTAAAATGGATACGTTATCAGCCGTTCAGTTGTGATTGCATCACTCCTGATCCTATTGAATTGCCCCATTGCTGAACGATTCCCCCACTATTACGCTTTGCTGCAAAGACACATTTCATCCTTCATGCATGAACGTTTTGGTTAAGCTTGTTACTTTGGCTCATCATATGATTTAATTGCAGTACTCAAATAGAACTCAAGGATAGATAAAGACGGATGAAAGTATCTCTAGAAAGCTGATATTTACAGTGTCCTCGGATTCCATCAAGGGTAAAAGAGGACATTGCTCATTGGTTGAGGTGTGAGGCTGAGGAGAGACTTACTTGACTTGCCAGGTAACTACGGCAACGAAACTGACGGGGTGTACAAGCCCAAGGGCAAGGGGAGGAAGGGGAGCGGCGATGAGGAGGAGTCTGAGCTGATCCAGAACTCCAGCGACGAGGAGATTGATGACGACCCAGACCTGGCCGCCGTGGCGTCCACGCCCCCCATGAAGCCCGTCATCACGGACAGGTTTGATTGGCTCTAATTCAATTGGTGCATTCTCACGTTCGATTAGTTGATTCTCATGTTCAATCGGTTGATTCTTGACATTTGTACATTTGATTGGTGGATTGGTTTATTATTATGTTTGAGCGGTTCATTCTCACATTTAATTGGTCTATCTACGCTGAGATTCTCTGTTGAATACAACACAATAACACTATATAACACACTGTAACCAGATGAAGACAATTTGATCAAACCGTTGCAGAACATCGTCCGTGTTCAGAGTTGCTTAAAAAAAAAGAAATCCAATATATGGTGACAAAAGATTGCCCTCATCCATTACCCTTTTAATAATCACCATTAATAAAAAAATAAAAAAAATAAAAAGAAAGTACTTCTTCAATGCTACATTTGGATCCTCTCCATATGGGCCAGTTTGAACTGAAAGGTGTTCTGTATGTCAGGAATTGTTCCAACCTGTCCAAAGGCCAGTTTGACCTGAATGGAGTTCTGTATTACATGAACTATTGACAGTTTGACCTGAAAGGTACTCTATATTACAGGAGTGGCTCCCACCTGTCTGAGGGCAAGTTTGGCAGTTTGACCTGAACAGAGTTCTGTATTACAGGAACTACTGACAATTTGAACTGAACGGTGTTCTGTATTAAAGGAACTACTTCCACCTGCCGTACTTTGAGAGGAAGCCCTGCATCTACATCAAGAGCTGGTGGCAGGACCACCGGAGGCGGCTGTACAACGCCAACATCATAGACAACCTGGCAGACAAACTGGCAAGTTGCTGTCTGGTGCAAATACAGCCTTTGTCCTTTAGCAGTGACCACAAACACAGCCTTTATCGTTCAGCAGTGAACACAGACACAGCCTTTAACCTTGAGCAGTGACCACAGACACAGCCTTTATCATTCAGCAGTGACCACAGACACAGCCTTTATCATTCAGCAGTGACCACAGACACAGCCTTTATCATTCAGCAGTGACCACAGACACAGCCTTTATCCTTTAGCAGTGACCACAGATACAGACTTTATCATTCAGCAGTGACCACAGACACAGCCTTTATCCTTTAGCAGTGACCACAGACACAGACTTTATCATTTAGCAGTGACCACAGATAGAAGCAGAAAGGAAGTGCCACAGCTAGAGGAAGCCACTTGTATAATGGCTGGTGTTATTTGATGTTTCAGATTGAGATTGTAGCTTATTCATAGCTTAACTTTAAACAGTTGACCCTAAACTAGTTCACTAGTAACGAGTTGTGCTCTAGATGCTACTATTTTACCTTGTATTTAATTTTTTCCATCCATTTGCAGTAATTATTTATATAGTAATATAGTAATTATTAGGCAAACGAATTTGGAATTAATTTTTGCTTGGTGTTATCACCGCCTGATATGTAACCATGACAACGTTTTGGTTGGCATGGTTGTGCAGGAGGAGGGGCTGAACGACGTGCAGGAGATCATCAAGACGGAGAAGGCCTACCCAGAACGCAGACTCCGTGGGGTCCTGGAGGAGCTGAGCATTGGATGCAGGTCACTAGACGCTCACTAGGACCACCGTAGAAAGTCTGGCATAGTTGTAGCAGCCATAGCATACGAGTGGTATTGGCAGCAGCTGTATTAGTTGAAATTACATCCTTACATTCAAATAAATGCGTTCAACAATCAATATATTTCCAAAAAATGCAAGAATCAGTTGAGTACATAAACTTCCTCATATTAGCAAACAGTTTTAAGTGCTATAATATAGAAACAAGAGATAGAGAAATATTGTTGAAAATATATTGCCTTTATTATATATGTTATCAATTTATTTTAATTACATTTAATTGTATCAATAGTAGTGGTAGTGGATGCAGTAGAACGTAGCATGATGTGTGTCTGCTGTTGTGATTCCAGTCAGTATTTGGCCCTGGCCAACAAGGACCAGAGCCAGTCAGGCAGAACCAGGCTGGACCGGGAGAGACTGAAGCTGTGCTTGGCTGAAGTGGTACGACATTCAAACACCAGCCATGCCCCACTTCCCAGGAGTTGTTAGCGGCTCTGACCAACTCTTTTCTGCCTTCTTTCTTGGACCTCTTATCTGGTCCAACTGCCTCTGTTTTATTTTGTTCATCTCTCTTGGCTCTTATCAAGTTACTTTATCCAGAGTGCCAATATAACTATTTTTTTTTTACTGTATTGTATTGTTGCTTTTAACTGCTGAAAGGCAACAGCTACTACAGCATTTTGAGTTTGGAGGAAAACCCTTTCAATAAAATGTGTAAATGCCATCATTATATATGGTGGTGTGTTCACCGCTGGGGTTGGACTGATGGTGGAACTGGGGGATTGACTGGAAATGATGCTGCTTGCAGGAGAGCATCGGCCAGCAGGCCAAGACCATGAGGTCTCAGGTGAAGAAGAGCACCGTGAGAGATAAGATCAAGCTGGCTCAGAACTTCCTGCTCAAGCTGCGCTTCATGGCCGAGGAGGTATGAAGAACCAGAAGTTTGTTGGTTGGTTTTGTTTGTTGTTGTCCTGTGAGTTCCTGAAATGTCAATGAAACGTTTCCATTATGTAATTCATCCAATGCGACAAAACAATTCCAAGATAAGCAATTGTTTTGGTTTGTCTTGGAAAGATCCCTATGTATTTTTTTTGGTCGTGCAGTGGTCGTGCAGACAGTGTGAGCTCTACTGTATACACATTATACACCAGAGCTCCTTTCTTAGATCCACAACAATAGTTCAGCTCAACATAGCGCATTATAGACGGACGCGACATTACCAGTAAATCAGTAAAACCATTTTGTCATTCAGCGTTCATCCAAAGCCGCCGTCGAGTTAGGCCGAGGACAATCGAGGCGTACAGTTATGACTGGCGCTATCACCTCACACAATCTGTGGGAGGAGCCTATACGTGTTTGCGTTTGGTTTGTATCCTGGTGACCGTGTGATCCTTCTGGCGGACCCTCCAGCCCCAGCACAGCGTCCCAGACGTGTTCATCTGGATGCTGAGCAATGGGAAGCGCATGGCCTACGCCCGCGTGCCCTCCAAGGACATCCTGTTCTCCAGCGTGGACGAGGAGACCGGCAAGGAGTGCGGCAAGGTCAAGACGGTGTTCCTCAGGGTGAGGCCGGCGCGCACACCGTACGGTAGCACACGATAGGAGATGTCACACGACCGGGGGGACGCAACACGGGAGTCGCAACGCGCACATGAGATCACATGACGGGAAATATCACAAAGAAACACATGGCATGAGATCACATGTTAGAAAATCACATAAAAACTCAATGTCAGTCTCTTCAAATTGGCATCACAAAGATTTTTGTTTTGTTTTCTTTGGCAACATAGTTACTGAACAGATTAACGTTAATTACTCTGTTAATACTATACTATTATTTGTATTGAAAGTATAGTATTTGACCATTCTAATGCTCAAATACCTTTTCCAATCCCCCCCCCCGCCCACCTTGGCTCACAGATCCCGGGTAAGAAGGGCTTTGGCCCGGCGGGCTGGACAGTGCAGGCCAAGCTGGAGGTGTACCTGTGGCTGGGCCTCAACCGCCAGCGGAAGGACTACCTGAGCGGCCTGCCCAACGGGTTCGAGGAGAACAAGCTGTCCAGGCCCGGCCTGCCGCCCTCACCCCCCATCAGCCTCACCTACATGAGTAAGACCCCCCCCCACCCATCAGCCTCACCTACATGAGTAAGACCCCCCCCCATCAGCCTCACCTACATGAGTAAGACCCCCCCCCCCCTCACCTACATGAGTAAGCCCCCCCCCCCCATCAGCCTCACCTACGTGAGTAAGACCCCCCCCCCCCCGCCATCAGCATCACCTACATGAGTAAGACACCCCCCCCCCCATCAGCCTCACCTACATGAGTAAGACGATTTAGAAGTAGTAGCACTAGTAGTATTGTACTAGGCAACAGATGCACGCAAACACGACTAAATATATGCCGGTCATTTTGAAATTGAAGCATTGTCACACAGATCAAATCTCTCTCTCTCTCTGTCCCTCTCTTCTTCGTGGATGTGCAGTGAAGCAGATCTTCCAGCTGAGGGTGCACATGTACCAGGCCCGGAGCCTCTTCGCCGCAGACAGCACCGGCCTGTCGGACCCCTTCGCCAGGGTCTTCTTCTCCACACAGAGCCAGGTCACGGAGGTAAGGAGAAGAACCACGACACGTCTCGCCAATACCTAAAGTAAACCATCTATGCTAAATGAAAGTTTCTATCTGCGACCCAAGTGCAGACTACACCCTGAAAGCATGTCGATGCAAAGAACTGTAGGAACAAAAAACTAAGATTCAAGGTTGTGAAAACTAGGCCACAAGAGGCAAGGATAGCAAACCTGGATGTCCGGCTACAGTACAGGAGACAGGGCGAATTTAAATACTCACTCAAAACAGATGAACACAATGTGCACTGGTGAAGGAAATACTGAGGGGAAGCTAACCTTATTCTGAGTGTGGAAGACATCTAACGGATAGGAGTAGAACTACATCGGTGATACACCACCAACATTTATCACACTGTAACATCCTGAAGATGGATACAATACATATGGAAACAATGACAAATGGTTTTACTGGTTCTCTCTCTCTCTCGCTCTCTGTCTGACTCTCTTTCTGTTGCTCTCTGTCTCTCTCTCTATAACTCTCTGTCTCTCTGACACTCGGTCTCTCCCTCTCTCCCTCTCTCTCTCTCTCTCTCTCTCTCTCTCTCTCTCTCTCTCTCTCTCTCTCTCTCTCTCTCTCTCACTCTCTCTCACTCTCTCCCCCCCCCCCCGCCCCACCCTCCTCCCAGGTGTTGGCTGAGACCCTGTGCCCCACCTGGGACCAGCTGATGGTGTTTGAGAACGTGGAGCTGTTCGGCACGGCGGTGGAGCTGAGGGACGACCCGCCCATCATCGTCATTGAGATCTACGACCAGGACACGGTGGTGAGCATCAGCTACAGACCAAGGAGACTAAACTGTCTCCTGGCTCTCAAGGGTCCGGTTCGATTTATGCTGTTCAAACTGTACGACTTTCTGTGTTATTCAGATACTCAAGCTAACAACTGTCCTGGTTTGAAAGACTTTGAAAGACTAATTATTTGTTGTTTTTCCTAGTAATAATAATTGTTGAAAATGTATAAGTTTCCCACTAAGTATCTATATATCTATCTATTAATCAAAAATGGCCTGGCACTAGTTTATATTACATTTTTGTTTTTTCATTCATTCATTATTCAGTCATTTTAGTTGTATTAACCTCAAGCGAGCCTGTTGCGTAAACTGCCATGACTTTTTATTTGAACCATGCTTCATATTGACTCACTCACTCTGTATACCTGCTGCCACCATAAACCATTGTTTTGGATGACCCCTTCGGATAAGTAGAGTGTGACTTCTCATGGCTTGGAGTATCACCCGCATTGTGTGCGGAGCACCGAATGTAACCAACTTAAACTGCACACTAAAACAGAGACAGCATCTTTGAAGTCTCTCTAAGGCCATGCAAGAGGAACACAGCCAGGCTCTCTCTGTGCTCGTCGGGTCTGGTCTGTGTGGCCCGCATCGATGTGGTCTCCTCGTTGCGCTTATAGACCACCCATATGCTGCCGTTCCCTGACCACGTCTGCGTCACTTCCGGATCCATTACAGTTTCCTTTAAAGGGAAAATTACGGAACTGTTATTTAGTCACCTATCCCTTTAAATATTCATGGCAATGAATACATCACATGGTAAAGTACTTATGTTACGTTATCGTAAAAATGTAAACGCTACCGAGCTCCTGGATTTATGTCAAGCTGGTTGACGTCGGACATCAAATGCTGCACTACACTTCATTTTCGTAACAGTTTAATATTCTATATTAATTTTGAGTATCCCATTTCAATCAGGCTGTGTTGGCTTAAATGTAGTTATAGGCATAGTTGTAGGCCTAGACCAGTGGATCCGGAACCGCTTATTTGGATGGACAAATGATGTGGGTTGTGGGTGGTCTATACCTGTTGCATTCCTTGAATTAGAAGCAGTTGATATTGGATGTTGTAAGTAAAGGAGATAGGCTCCACTCATAACCACTAACTGTAAGAGAGATCCACTCTGCCTCCATTGTAATCATTATATTTATAGATATATAACCCTGTTTTGCAGTTCACTGGTTATGCTGGATGTCTGGCGTTGGGTTTGTTTTTTAAATGTATTAGCCGTTAGACCTGGGTTTCTTGTTTTGGTGCTACCTATTCTCTCATTGCTCCTCTGTCGATACTGTGCCTGGAAACATGAGCCCTCCGTCAAGCCATGTTTCTCGACCGCGCAGGTACAGTGTGTCAAAGGACCAATGACAAACCGCCCAGCGGCGCCAGTTAATTGTCATTCCATGGCAAAAAAAAACAACCTTCAGTTTCACGAGCTGTGGAAGGAGAGCTAGTCGAGCTGAATCCCTGAAGGAGAATCTCTCCGTCCTCACCACCCCGTATCACGCCGCTCTGTAGGGGAAGGCCGACTTCATGGGCCGAACCTTCGCCAAGCCCGTGGTCAAGATGGCCGACGAGCACTACGGCCCGCCGCGCTTCCCGCCCCAGCTGGAGTACTACCAGATCTACCGCGGGAACTGCACCGCCGGGGAGATGCTCGCTGCCTTTGAGCTGCTGCAGGTCTGTCTGCCTGCCTGTCTGTCTGTCTGTCTGCCTGTCTGCCTGTCTGTCTGCCTGTCTGTCTGTCTGTCTGTCTGTCTGTCTGTCTGTCTGTCGGTTGTTATTTTAGCTGATGCTCAAGTCCCCCGTACTGATTAGATGATCAGAGTGGTGGGCAGCACATAAGGTGCCATTTGATCTTCTGATTGGAGGATGGTATTCACAGGGGAAGTACATTGACATGGGGACGAGGCTACTCTACTATACGTTATACTTAATATCTTTTATATAGTATATATTTCATTGTCCATATTAGATATAAGACAATATTAAATCCTTTGAATGTACATGAATTCTCCCTTTGCATTACATGTTTCTGATTCTGATTGATGGATAACATAAGTAGGCTGGGCCTTATACTATTTGGTTGTTTTCTTTCAGATCGGCCCCAACGGGAAGGCCGACCTGCCTCCCATCGACGGCCCCACCGACTTTGACCGTGGGCCCATTCTGCCCGTGCCCCTGGGCATCCGGCCCGTCCTCAGCAAGTACCGCATCGAGGTGACGATTGGTTGGTGTCTGCTCTGTGGAGCGCAGGCTCTGATTGGTTCAAATCATGGCTGGACCATCCCAACTACAAACAATGTTTAAATTAATAAAAAAAATTGATTTAAACATTTTACACTTTACATTCAAATTAGTGCTGTCAGTTTAACGCGTTATTAACGGCGTTAACGCAAACCAATTTTAACGGCGTTCATTTTTTTATGACGCGATTAACGCTCTTTTGGCTGGCAAACGTTGTTGTTTTTTTACCTGCTGTCTAGCAACAACTAGTCACGTTAGAAAAACTATAACACCATACCGGATCTAGCTACATCGGGAACAAAAAAACAAGCACGCCGCACACACTAGTTGGGGCAAGCAAGGATTCGGAGCGGGTGAAAAACTCTTTGAAAGTGTGTGTGTGTTTGTGTGTCACTCTGTTCGAGCCTGCACGAGAGTTCAATGTGGTCATTAGCTGTTACGTCTTTCTGACCAATTGCAGTTCAAGGCCCACCTGGGCTGTACCACTTCGGGAGGGGCCGCTCAGTTACTCCTCTCCAGACAAAATCGACTTGGTTGCGATGTTAACAGTTTGATAGTGTTGCGTCTGTTGAGTGAGTGAGAGGTTGCGGGCGCACAGCTCAGGCTGCCGGACGGCACTGCAAGGAACTTTTATAAACGCAATATTGTTATCCTGCAGTAATTGTGTAGTAATTCAGTGATTGAAACAAATGAAAGCATGGGCTATTGAAGTTTTACGGTAGGCCTACCACTGTCATGCACCTACCCAAGTGGACCGGGTTGAATTCACTGCGGGTCTCTCTTCTTACTGTCCTTCTTAACACGCTCTGATCTCACTAAAAGGCTAGCAGCACGAAATCAAGGGATATTTAGAATAGAAAAAAATGTGTGATTAATCGCAAATATCGCGTGTTAACTATGACATTAATCGCGATTAAATGTTTTAATAGCTTGACAGCACTAATTACAATATTAAATTGGTAATTAAACAAAATATTGAATTACTAAAAACATGTAATTATTATGAAACCACATATAATATGTGTATATATATATTGTAAATAAGCTGCTCTCCGCGTAGCGGTGCTCACTCAGTGGACCCCCTGCTCCCAGGTGCTGTTCTGGGGCCTGAGGGACCTGAAGAGGGTCAACCTGGCCCAGGTGGACCGGCCCCGTGTGGACATAGAGTGTGCCGGCAAGGGGGTCCAGTCGGCCCTCATCCCAAACTACAAGAAAAACCCCAACTTCAGCACCCTCGTCAAGTGGTTTGAAGTGGTACGCCGTCCTTTTAATGAATCTGTGTCTCTGTGTGTCTGTGTGTATTGTGTTTATTTGTTTGTGTGTTTATGTGTGTGTGTGTGTGTGTCTGTATATGTGTGTGTGTGTGCTTCTCTGTGTCCTTGTGTATTGTGTTTATATGTTTGTGTGTTTATATGTGTGTCTGTGTGTGTGTGTGGGGGTCTGTATATGTGTGTGTTTGTCTGTATGTGTGTGTGTGTGTGTGTGTGTGTGACTGTATACGTGTGTGTGTGTGTATGTGTGTGTGTGTGTGTGTGTGTTTGTGTGTGTGAGCTCCACCGTCAGCATGTCCCTTTCTCCACCTAGCTCTGTCAGTCTGTCTGTCTGTCCACACTGTGGACAGACAGACAGACTCAACTGAGCTGACGGTGTAAATCAACCTGCTCTCTGCAGGACCTCCCGGAGAACGAGCTGCTCCACCCCCCTCTCAACATCCGGGTGGTGGACTGTCGGGCATTCGGCCGCTACACCCTCGTGGGCTCCCACGCCGTCACCAGCATGCGCAAGTTCATCTACAGACCCCCCGACAAGCAGGCCAACAACTGGTCCTCCTCGGGTAGGTCTGATTACGGGGCCTACACCGTACCGTACGGGGCCCACTCCGTACCGTACCGGGCCCACTCCGTACCATACGGGGCTTACTCCGTACCGTACCGGGGGCCCCGGGCTTACTTTTTCCCGGGGCCAAATCTGTACCGGCCCTACTCCATACGGGGCCTACTCCGTACGGGGCCTACTCCGTACGGGGCCTACTCCGTACGGGGCCTACTCCGTACGGGGCCCACTCCGTACGGGCCCTACTCCGTACGGGGCCCACTCTGTACGGGCCCTACTCCGTACGGGGCCTACTCCGTGCGGGCCTACTCTGTACGGGCCCTACTCTGTACAGGGCCCACTCCGTACAGGGCCTACTCTATATGAACACATTAAACTACATCAGAGTTCTACAATTAGCTTGTTCTGTTTCTTTGGGCCGAGAATTAATATTTAGTATGGTCGACATTAATGGTTATCACATGTAGAAATGCGAGTACTTTAGTTCATACAACGACATGGACAGTCCAGTCAATTTGCGGGGGTGTTCATTCGTTAGTGTTCATTTGAAATTAGCTCATGTTTGGTTATACATACATTTTGGATTTCATTAGCATGTTTTAAATTAAGTTTGAATATGGGGTTATTTTTTGGTGACTCAAACACGGTTGTGGATATTTATTATGAAGGTATTGATCATATAAATTATTATACTCCCTTCTCAGAGGAAATAGTTGTGGTCAGTTTGGAACCAGAGCAGAACTTCAAGAAGATGGACACTGTGGTGAAGCTGGACTCAGTACGTTTTTAAATTTTATCTGAATATAGCGTCTACATTCTAAAACATTTAATAATTATAGGGGATCAGAGTGATTAGGAAAAAACTGATAATGCATTTCAAAATAATCAAAGAAAGTCCCTGTTTAACTTTTACTTGTTCTTATCTCTTGCTTTGACTTAGGGTTCAGATGCAGTGATCAAAGTTGAGGTAAGCAGGACGTATAAGTCCCCTGTTTGTTTAACAAAAAGATTATACAGTATAAAATCATAAAATATCAAGATCATTGCGTGATGGATTAGTCAATAATCCCATAGTTAGATCTTAAATTAGGAGAACATTTTCCCGTCATTATTTAAGGTAATAAGATTTTTCATTAAAAAAAAAAAAAATCTAGGATGATGATGGAAAAGGCAAGAAGAAGAAGAGGAAGAAGGGCGGGGAGGACCCGGAGGAGGACGAGCTGGACGAGAGCATGCTGGACTGGTGGTCCAAGTACTTTGTCTCCATTGAGACCTTGACGGAGGTAAGACCCCCACCCATTAGTGACACACCCCTCAGGGCTCAGAACATGCAGCAGGGAAAAGCTAGTGATTGATTTATTAACTGTTTTTATTGTAACATTATTAAAGGTTTTAAAAATAAATACATATGGGGATCCTCTTGCAGGTTACATATTGATACGACAAGATGTATTTTACTATTTCCAGACAGGAAATGAGGCAGGAAACTAATTTTAAGGAATTATTTACAGAAAATATATAGATATAAACAATCTGAGTAATGGGCATGGAAAGTGAAATGGTAAAACCTATTGATCTATTTTCCCCACAGACTCTCAGGTCCCAGGAGACGGCTCTGTCTGACTCAGAGGACAAGGATGACATGGACATCACAGAGGGTGGAGGTATAGTCATCTCTGATAGCCTCCATCAGGGTTCTTCATGTCCATGTCAAATATCAATCAGCAACCGTCTTTAGTAGTCTGGGTCCGTGCCAAGACTGGGCCAAATATTACTTGCTACTTGCAAATGCTCCCACAGTGCGATGTTTTACATATTTATCGTATTTATCCATACCTGAGTAACTTTCAAAGTATTCTGTCCCTGTCCCTCCGGTACAACACTAATTTTGTATTTACTGATTTTTGTCCAAACAACAACAACTCTGCTGTTGTCACCCACTCCCCTCCGTCCCTCTGTTCCTGTTCCCGACCGCTCCCCTGTTCTCAGAGATCAAACCGGATGATTTCCCCGTAAAAGCCAAGAGAGGGAAGAAGAAGAAGAAGTCCACTGAGACACCAGAGAGGAAGAAGCCCAAGCTGGACGAGCTCAAGGTACTCACGTTTTATTTGATTGTGTTTCATTGTCTTTCCTTCCCCTAGGTCGCATGGCATATGTCGTATTTAGCCGGCCTGGGAAGACTTTTGCTCTGTAGAAGTGTTCTGCAAATAACATTGACTTTTGACTCGATCCAGTGAGATGACATAGTTTCTGATCATCTTTCCGTTGCGGTTAGGTCTACCCAAAGGAGCTAGAGGCGGAATTTGGCAACTTCGAGGACTGGCTCCATGTTTTCAACCTGTACAGAGGGAAGAGTGGCGACGATGAAGACCAGAATATGGCAGATGAGGACAGACTCATAGGGAAGTTCAAAGTAAGGGCCAACCCTAGCTCTAGTGAAGCCCAAGCTAGCAATTGTAAGCGACTGCAATAATGTGTTTGAGAACAAGATGTGCTGTACTAACAGTTATAATGTAATGTTTGGCTAGATCCATATATTCAGACCCAGAAAAAGAGTGACAAATAGAGCAAACTATCTCTTTTTAATAATACAAATAGAATTATAGATGCTGCTTTAGGGAGAACCACCCAGGTGCTGTCTCTCTCTCCATGCCATCTTGTCCTGACAGCCCTCTTGTTCTTTCCCAGGGGTCACTCTGCATGTACAAAGTGCCACTGTCTGAAGACTTCAGCAGAGAGTCGGGCTTTGACGCAAGCATGGGCATGTTTCAGAACATCCCGCACAACGATCCAATCAACGTCCTTGTCAGGGTCTATGTCATCAGGGTGGGCGTCCGCTGCACCTCACATCCATACGGTTCACAGGATACAAGTTTAAGAGAAGCTACAGTCGATACAGCCGGCCAGATTGAAGGAGGTTAAGGGACAACCAACCACTCCTTTGAGCTAGTCCCCAACCAAAATTGGAAAAATGCATTTAACCTTTATATATTTTTTATATATTGGGCATTAAAGTTAAAATTTGGACCAGGATGATTCCATAATGACTGTTTAACCCACTATATCACTTTTCATTTAAAATAACTGGTTTTAGGTTTGGTTAACATGTTAGAAAAAAAGTACACTACATAAAACCCTAACCTTTAATGCTAAATCTACCCCTTAACACTAACACTAACCCTTAATGCTGACCTATCCCAAGCTCAGCGTGTATTAACAAATATTGTGTATTTTGACCAGGCCACCGATCTGCATCCAGCAGACATAAATGGAAAAGCCGACCCCTACATTGCCATAAAACTGGGAAAGTCTGACATCAAAGACAAGGAGAACTACATATCAAAACAGCTGAATCCGTTGTTTGGCAAGTAAGTCAGCTAAGAAGAAGAAAACAGAATGAAGCGCCGACCACCAAGGGAACCGTTTGGGAACACAAAGATATACAATTAATGTCCGCATTTCCCTTCCCGCTGATCAGGTCGTTCGACATCGAAGCCACGTTCCCGATGGACTCCACCCTGACCGTGTCCATCTTTGACTGGGACATGGTGGGAACCGACGACCTCATCGGGGAAACCAGGGTCGACCTGGAGAACCGCTACTTCAGCAAACACAGGGCCACGTGCGGCGTGGCCTCCAACTACGCCATGTGAGCTCCAAGTGTTTTAGTGTCACAAGCGCACTACTGCGGCCATGTGAGGGCAGAGGGTTTTTGTGTCACAAGCGCACTACTGCGGCCATGTGAGGGCGGAGTGATTTAGTGTTTAGGGTTTCACAACACGGTCCACAATGTGTCAGAAAATATATGATTTTTTTTATAATCTTCATTCATTAAAAATGTTGACATGAATTGTATCTGACATGATCTCTTTTCTTTAGCCACGGCTACAATGTGTGGCGGGATCCCATGAAGCCATCCCATGTCCTGGCTAAGCTCTGCAAAGAGGGCAAGTTGGACGGGCCTCACTACGGGCCCGGGGGTCGGGTGAAGGTCGCCAATCGAGTGTTCATGGCTGGCACCGAGATAGAGGATGACAACGGTACGTCTTCCTTCGTCCTGTCGTTATAGAGTACATCGAGTGCTGACATGAAACACATAGCACTGCAAGCGCTCCCTTTTGATTGGCTCAAATTGGTTCCCCTCTTAAGTTTCACTTCTACACCAGTTTGAGCCAATCGGGATTAGAGTTGTTGTGATGGTTGTAATGGCATGCGTTTGACCGGAGGTGCCGCTGTTGCTACAGTTCGCTTAGTTAAGAGCTTGGATCTTCGTTTGATATCACACATTGCTTGCTGTGATTCTGGTATATATGTCTATGTTATTTATTATAGGTTGGATGATGTAATGAAAAAAATATGGTGGTGAATTTAATGATTGTGGCGAAGATGATGTTGTTGTTGGTGGTGATTCTGAGATGATGAAGGGGATGATAATTGTGTTGGAGACGACGATGAGGGTCATGATGATGATGATGTTGATGATGTTGATGAGCAGGTTTGAAGAAGCCGACCGAGGAGCACCTTGCCCTGACGGTGTTGAGGCACTGGGAGGACATTCCAAAAGTGGGCTGCAAACTGATCCCCGAGCACGTAGAAACCCGGCCCCTCCTCCACCCTGATAAGCCCGGGATCGAACAGGTACGTCTCAAACACACTGAGGCTCAGACGGAGGCTGAGGCCGTCCCTCGTCGAGGTCCTCCCAGCGGAGACCTGTTGAACCCCACGGGGCCTCACTGTTCCACTTCACTAAAGAAACGTGTCTGAAGCCAGGGGCGGAGGTGGAGATAAAAGAACCCCCGTTCCACAGTGCTAAGCTCAAGCTGCGCCTGCGCTGTGGAAGTCCTCATTGATTCACATGAGCGGAATGAAAGGGATGGTGCTCTACTCCTGTGCTTTGGTGTGTTTCAACAGCGTCAGAGCGCTCACACACACACATAATAATAATAATAATAATAATAATAATAAATGAAATGTATATAGCTTTACATATTGCCATCAAAACTATGTAAAACAGACTAGGAATAAAAAAAAAAACAGAGGTTAAACATGAAGAATAAGGTGGGAGTTAGGTGGGGAAGGCTAGTGTGAAAAGGTATGTTTTGAGTGCAGATGTGGGTATACATGTTCCCTAAAGAGACATGATAAAGGAGACATATTATGGTGTTTTCCCAACAGGTAAACATTGTATCTGAGTTCCAGAAAACATGTTTTTGTCGCCTAGCGCTATTCCCCTCTGGTTAACTCCCTTCAGAATGTGCTGTTTCTGGTGTCTTTAGCTTAAAAGCAAATGAGCTGCTGCCCATTGACCAATGCGCTGTCAGAGTGTACCACAGCATGGAGAAGTGATTGTTGCTGTTTGCGGACCCCTGGAGCTCTATATCTAGATAATATAATATTTAGGTATTTATATAATGTATATAAATACATTATATATATAATATCATCCGTGTGCCTCGGATGATATTATGAATAATAAAGACTGCGTCTGACGTCTCTGGTACTTCCACAACGTAAAGACTCGTAGTGGGGGTTAACTCGGCCATGGTTGAGAAGAATTGGGGGAAAGGAACTTTGGCCTTGACTCTCTGTAGCCCATATTGAAACGCGACATGGAGGACAAAGGGATTGTACCCCCGGGGCTGAGCGGCCAGACTGCCGCCAAGCTCCCCCCTCTGGAGCAGCTCCGGCGGGGGGAGCACAATCCCTTTGTCCTCCATGTCTCCTCCACCGGCAGTGCGGCAGCGCTCATCCGCTGGTCCAAAAAATGTAGCTTTGCTCTGATTGGAGGGGAGTGGGGAAGTTGGAGGTAATATTCACGTGCCCCCTTCCTACGTAGGAGCGGGCGCCGAAACTGACTTGCTCGTTTGGTAACTGTAGGCGGGGTACTTTGAGAAATGTATATCTAGATGTTGGTGGACATGTTCCCTAAAGACATGTTAACATGTTGTGATGTTTTGCGATCAGGGGAGGATCGAGATGTGGGTGGACATGTTCCCTAAAGAGATGACTGCCCCTGGACCCGCCCTCGACATATCACCACGGAAGCCAAAGAAGTAGGTTCTCTGACTCAGAGTACATCCAATGTACATAGTGTGGATCAGGATCCAACAAACCACCTGCTTCTGTTGGGCACTGTATCTTTCTGTTACCCCAGAACGAAGTTGTCGTTGTTTTATATTCAGGTGAACGTTTCCATTCTTTGCTAAAATTGTTCTGCCTGTCTGTCTCTCGAAATGTCTGTCTGTCTGCCCATCTCTCCATATGTTTGTCTGTCTCTCTCTATGTAAATCTCTCCGTCTGCTTCTCTATACGTCTGTCTGTCTGTCAGGTTTGAACTGAGGGTGATCATCTGGAACACAGATGAGGTTGTGTTGGAGGACGATGACATCTTCACCGGGGAGAAGTCCAGTGACATCTTTGTACGAGGGTAAAGAAACCTGCTGTGGATACACAAACAAACATTTGAAAAAGCACTAACAAACCATCTGTAAATACACTAACAAACCTGTAAAAACATATTGACAAACCGTATCGGAACACACTAACAAACCAGTGAAATCGCAGAAACAAACCTTCTGTAAAAACACTAACAAACCTGTAAATAAATAGGGACAAACCTTATCTGAATACACTTCAAACCTGTAAACATAAACCTTCTGTAAAAACAGTAACATACCTTCTGGAAATACACTAACAAACCCTTATTATACATATTTCTTATTATATCGATCATTGTATCGAGTATTTTTCTGTTGATGTATGGCTGGCTGTATTGCACCAGCAGAACCAGCCATCCTAAAAAGGTATGTAACCTCTTTGGCTGGCTAAAACATCTGTATGGTTTCCCTTCTCTGCTGTGCTCCCTGTCCACAGCTGGCTGAAGGGCCAGCAGGAGGACAAGCAGGACACCGACGTCCACTACCACTCAATCACCGGCGAGGGCAACTTCAACTGGCGCTTCGTCTACCCCTTCGACTACCTGATGGCCGAGGAGAAGATCGTCATCTCCAAGAAGGAGTCCATGTTCGCCTGGGACGAGACGGAGTACAAGATCCCGGCCCGCCTCAATCTCCAAGTGTGGGATGCCGACCACTTCTCTGCAGACGACTTCTTAGGTGCGGCGGGCGTCCCCGTCTGGGTGTCTGAAACTAAGATATACATTCCAGTTTTCTAACCGTAAGATGGCGAAGCGGTTGAATGACGACGAGACGCGTTCTTGAATCGTTTGATGGTGTACAGAGATTGGAGCGTTGTTGTATTTGTGATTCCTCCCCACAAGTGTCCAGCTGACCGGCGAGACTCTCTTATCCTTGGTCCAGTAAGACATCGTTAGGCCATGTGTCGTAGTAGTCTAGACGGGAATGCTAAAAAGTTTTGTTTTTATTCTACGCGGTTGCAGGCGCCATCGAGCTGGACCTGAACCGCTTCCCTCGGGGCGCCAAAACCCCCAAGCAGTGCACCATTGAGATGGTGACCAACGAGGCCGAGATGCCCATGGTGTCCATCTTCAAGCAGAAGAGGATCAAAGGATGGTGGCCCTTTGTGGCCAGAAACGAGGAGGACGAGTTTGAACTGACAGTACGTGGTCTCTGAAATGCATTGCGGCACAGAGTATATGATTATGATTGACCTGATGTGTAGCTGTGCTCATCAAAATGGCAGGTTCTAACCTCCCTCAAACGCATGTGCTCATAAATGGGAGGGAGAAAGAAAGTAAGTAAGAAGGATCCCCATGTTCGATCTAAGGGGTGTGTCCCAGCGGGGTGGGTGGGTCTGTCAAGGTCCCATCGGGAGGGGGTGTTCTACCGAGCAATAGTGCCCTGAACAACATCTCTCTTGCAGGGCAAGGTGGAGGCGGAGCTGCACCTCATGACCGGGGAGGAGGCCGAGAAAGGTCCCGTTGGGGAGGGACGCAATGAGCCAGAACCACTGGAGAAACCCAAGTATGGACCCCTCTTTCTCCTCCCCCCCCCTCCCCCTCCTCTTCTTTATCTCTCCTCCTCCCCTCCCTCCTTCTCCCCCTCCTCCGGTGCTCCTGTGTCCTAAGCGGGGGGCCTCCCCTGAGACTCCGACCGTGGTTCACTCTGAATTTCCTCTGCAGTCTGTAGTGAAACTAACACGTTCCCAGCATCCGCCCACGCCTTGTGGGCGTGTGGTCCAACGTCCGCCACCTCCCATCCCGAAGGAGAACTCGAAGCTAAATTGTGACTTAAACTAAATTAAAAGGGAAATCAAACGTGTCAATTAAAGTGATGAACTGGTCCTAAACATAACCAAACATAAACATACCCATAAACGTTGGCAAGTAGCATGTATATAAAATACATGTATAAAAAAACTCATAAACAACCTTAAATTGCCTATAAACAATAAAAAGAATAACTAAATAAATAAAACTTTAATTAGAGACAACACTGATAAGGGACTTTTTCCACCTGAGGAGTGACACACACCTGTGTGTGTGTGTGCTGGACGGCCCCCAGGATCCTCTGGTCACATGGTAAGTCGTGCCTCTGTATCCCTCCTCAGACTCTCAACTTTGTTAAAGACAATGTGAAAGGGCATTCAGAGAGCACACGTTGCTTCAGTAATGTGGCGTATGTAAGGATGTCCTCAAAGGCTTAAAATTCTACAAAAGATGTGAAATCACCTTACCGGGGCAAATATATATATCGGACTTTGATGAAAAGATTAGACTATTCTTTCATTTAAAAAACAAATCAAGATTGTTGTTCTTCAAATGTATTCATCAAAGTCCTTATTTTTTTCCTTGTTAAGCAGTTTTCACATGAAGTCTTTAGGACAGCCCCATATGCACTGTATGTCCACGCCAAGAGGCAAAGTGTATTAGGGTTGTGATTGGCTCATTAGCGATTATTGATGATAAGAAAATCAGTCAAGATATAATTTTTTTGCATGCTTTGTTAATGCATGAATCTGGGAACAAGCCAGCAACAAAAACGAAAAAAAGAATTTCATGTTGTCTTTAAATTGTATTCTCGCCCCTTCTGCCTTATCTTCCACTTATCCCAGTCAAATCCACATTTGCATACATGTGTTGCATGTTTGAGAATACAAATAACCGACCACCCCTGCTTTGGTGGTCTTAAACGTTTGTTCCCTGTCCTACCCCCCCAGCTGCCCTGGTGCCTCACACCACACAAGGCAATTAAGCACTTTGTGTGAAACCAGTACAAGACGCTGGCCATCAAGATGGGGCTGGCTCTGCTCCTGCTGGTCCCTTTGGATCTTTTCCTTTACAGCATGCCCGGCTACATGGTGAAGAAGAGGCTCGGAACTTGATTAGCCTCACCAGGCGATCTCTCACAGTTGGCCCGATTTCCCCCCTACCCATTCACCTCCTAGTCTTTAAGACAGTAAACAATGGTTGGTTATGGTATACTTCATACTTAGTCCAAAGGCATCGTTTTTGGGGTAATCTGGAGTCAGTTTGGGATGTCTGCCCTATAACAGCGCTACATACACAATAGTTGAAATAAACACCATCTTGCCTTTTTTTTTAATTTAGTCAGAACTGGTGTAGAATCAACGCTGCAGGTCAAAATATTGAAACCATGTTTGTGTTTGGGCTACTATCACCAACATATTTTAGCCGTATAAAGTTGAAGACGACAAGATTTTTTATGATCAGGAACTGGGGGGGGCAATTACTGAAGAAGGAACAACAAAAAGAAAGAAACCCTAAAAAAGAAAGATTTAAATAACACACCATTTCACAAGTGAGGCATTTTGTATGTTATACAATTCAGCCGCAGAGGAACCAAGACAATACCGAGGAAAGAGAAGATAGGATAGGACCCATGGGGGTCTGCTATATGTACCTTAATGCGAGAGCAGAAATGAAGAATAAGGAACGGAAGAAAGGTGTTTGCATGACCGTGATCTTGTCTCATCTGGTCCACTTTTAGACTCAAACATAATGCTTTTGAGCCTGGTGAGTTGGAAAAGTGCATCTCCAGTGGACAGGTGAGGTGATGGAAACAAAACCAGGACCACAAGGAGAGCGATCTGCAGGCATGTATTTGGTCCTGACTTCCTGCCATTGACCAGGTAATAAGGGCAGAAAAAAAGAACACTGAAGGGCATCACAATGGCGGAATTAACACCAGAAGAAAAGAAAGTATCGCCAAACTAACAGGGAGATTCCCCTGGAGTTTGGTGAAGCAGAAGGGCATCTACGAGTACACTTGATCCACCACTCAGGTGGTCCAACCAAGAGGAGACCCATGGAAATTTGGCACACACAACAGCCAATGATAGATGAGTTTTTTGCCCCTTGACCAAAGCGGTTGACTTGATATACTGTGGTGTGCATTCTTTTGGCTTCCCAACAAGTTTTAACTGTTCGTTAACCCATTTTCTGTGATTAATTAACATATTTTGTCAGCATGTGGAAAAAATAATGAATGTTATGACTTGGCATCTGTTGGAATAAACTGAAGGAAAAAATAGATAATTTACAGGGACAGAAAACAAATGGAACAAAGTTATGGAGAGGGAAAAACAACACGACAGACATGGAAATGTTCTGTGGTAGGCAAAAGAGGTGTGCTCTTTGTAACGGTGATGATATCTTGTTTGTCCCCCAGCCGGCCAGACATCGCTCTCCTCTGGTTCCTCACCCCCTTCAAAGCCATTAAAAACCTGCTGTGCAACCAGTACAGGTGGCTGACCATCAAGATCGTCACGGCGCTGCTCCTGTTGGCCCTATTTGGCGTCTTCCTCTACAACATGCCCGGCTACATGGTTAAGAAGATGCTAGGGGCGTAGCCACGTCAAGCTGTGATATAGCCTCTATCGCATATCCGGGGAAAAGCTAGAGGTTTCGAGTTTCTTTTTCTTCAAGGGAATGTATTTTAGGTGTATTATGTATTTATCAGGGTGCAGCATATTGTAGCAGGCCGGGTCAGACGAGAGGTACTGGGTCGAACTCCGATGTAGGCAGGGACGGTCTGACCTGAAGGCATTGTTGAAAAGATGTCCAATTCCTACTTGCTTCCTAATGACACACGTCTTAATTCGCTGTAAATTGCTTTTGTTTAAAGCAACTGAATAAATAATTAAGTAGTATAGGACTGGGAAAGAATCCTCTGTGGGAGTTATATTGCATTGGCCTTTTGAACAGCAACACAATTGTTTGATTTTGTGAAAATCAAACAATTGTGTTGCTGTTCAAAAGAGGATCCCTTATGGAGGGTATTGAAAACAATGTTTTCTATATTGGCATTATGGAGGGTTTCGGGTGCATACTTATGGCTTTGTCTGGAATTGCTTATTTTTCTATACACATTTTTGGATCGTCAATCGATTCCACGTTGCAAGTCGGTAGAGGGTTTACCTTAAAGCTTTCAATGAAATGCAGACTGGTCAGTAAAGTTATTTTGTGTTTGCCCTCTCTTTTCTCGTTTTTAGTGTTGCGTTATTTTGACAAACACAGAATGTTTGCCTTGGTCTAGCTGTTTCGAGTTGGACGTATGTTGATTTTGAATTATTGGAGTGCGGTTTTCATCTATACATACACAACACCTGGAATTTGTGAATAAAGCTCTCTTGAGTTCCTTCAGTGTCTAATTATTGCGTCCTTCCCATGTCCGTGTTTCCTGAGTCTTTCCTGTACACTCTCAAATGCACCGCTTCCCCGCTCTTCTTACACCATCCATAATGACTTCAACGTGTCTCGCATACAAACCAATCATGATGCAAAGCCTATTGGGTAGTCTCCCTGATATAACAATAACAGTCACACACATGAGCTGTGCGGTACGGCTAATCTACCGACTACGCACCTCCCTCGTATGACCAGTATACGGTGGAGGAGCGGTTTCGTGTTCAAATTTATGTTTAAATTTAAATTATTTTTCTGTGCGCCCACCCATCTACCAACCAGGTATTCTAGTGGTAAGGGTGTTAGAATCCCAACCGCAAGTTGTGGGGCAAACCCAAATCCCTTCAAGTTGGGCAAGTTGTCCCAATCCCCATTCTTAATTTACATGTATGCCTGGAATTCACTGAAATTGAACTATTCACTGCTACAAAGTAATGAATAGTGCAGCCAAAAAGGCCCTTCCTTTTGTCATTGTCTATCATGGATAGTCTGTGTCTTGCTGAAGCTGAATTCTCTCAGTCAATTCTTTAATGCGTGCTCCCTTCCCTCCTTCCTCCAGCCGCCCTGATATTGCGCTGCTGTGGTTCCTGATCCCTTTCAAAGCGATGAAGAACTTGGTGTGTAACCAATACCGCTGGCTGGTCATCAAGCTGGTATTTCTCCTGCTGCTGGTGGCTATTTTGGGCCTGTTCATCTACAACATGCCGGGTTACATGGTCAAGAAGATGCTGGGGGCTTGAGCTGTCCACTGGGAGACGATGCCCATATGCTAATGATGTCCATGGGCTTTTATGCACCTAGCTAGTGGCTATCTTGGTTCTAAATGCTAGTTGGGTTAGGGAAACTGCATGCAGAATTCCACATTCAGTTCGCCCACCCAGAAAGCCTTTAGAAACAAAATTGCCGCTTTGTGAATTAGGCCTATTGCGCTCTTCTCTGTTATATGCTGTATTGTCAATTTACAGGTTTTCCATCATGAAAATGTACTTATAATTAGGTCTTTGAGTCTGAAATGTCTAGGTGGAAAATGAGTCCATATTAATAACCATAATTCCACAAATTCCACCACATCAAATTAATTAAATATTCTCTATACCTGTTCTATACCTGATCATCTAATAGATACATAGGCGAAGATCTAAAGTAGGCTACATTGTTGCAATGTTGTGTGGTATATCTTATATTTGACACATTGTTGTTTCATCGTCAGTTTCTCCATACTTTTGTCTTGAATTGTTTTCAAAATAAATATTTCTTTTGGAGATTTAAAAAGGTATGTTTTCCCCATATCAATGAGTGAATTGGATTTATGGCTTTGACTTGGATTTATGAATAAATAAATGAAAATGAAGTTAATTTATTTGTAATTTATTAATTTCAACTTTATTTACATCAAATATGAATTGTGGGCTATTGGATTCATGCAAAAATGCATGCTTGTACTACACACACTAGTATACATATAGATGTAAAACTGCCTAATAATCTTAGTTTATAAAAAATCCCAATTAGTTTATGAATAACATAAACTAATTGGGATTTGCTGCAATACAGCAAATACTAGCACACTAGTGTACAGAAAAGTGAGCCCCGTAGTCCTCTGTAGTGTTTTACATGTACTTCACACACACATTGATTATGAAGTACGTGTGTGGGTGGAGGACTTGAATTATTTAATTATATATTATTGTGAGGACTGCAAAATTTTCCTAGAGATCTAATCTCACTTTTTGCCATCAATGTTTCATCATCGGAAATGTACATCAAGGAACTGGCCTTTGTTATGCTGCTAAAGAGTTCTAAATTACAGTGATCGCCAACAGCAAACAACAATTTTTCCACTTCCTAGCGACCAATCCGATATACTACATCCCCAACCTGTATGATTCCCGTCTTTTTGACGGTGAAAAACTGTCCAAACAACGGTGATTTTTTGTAGATTTCTGCCTCAGACGGTTGGCACTGTCGATATCTGATTAAAAAAAAGATAGTACATACTTTACAACCAGGAAGGTTTAGAAATGACACGTAATTTGTGCCATGGAGTACATACAACACATTGCACACTAGGCTATAAATAATGGCTAACTTGACTAAGACCAACTAGAACTCAATTTTTGTTCCAAAAAATCTCTTTTGCTGAGAGAAGTTAATAAAAACAAGCAAACACTGATGATGCTCAATCTTTAAAAAAAGTAATATATAACCAATAACGAAAAAACATAAATGTAGAGTTACTCTTCAACCTTACCCCTTTAGTGTGTCCAGGGGCTCTTTCCTGCTTATAATACCAGTTTCTGGGTCAACGGTGGTGAAAATGCACCTGCAGTACAATAACAGAAGATTCCATTAATGTTTAGATTTGTTGCATAATGTGAGACCAACAGGTTGAAAATGTTAAGCGTAAAAGGTTTTTTCAGAAGCTAGGTCTGGGTCACCTTCCACATGACATTACACGATGGAGTCTGACATCGCCAATCAGCAGCTCCGTCCAAGAATCCTAGAAAAGTAGAAGAACAACTAATGATTCATTTATTTGTACTTTCTTTTTTGAGTACAGCCAAGGAGAGAAAAAGTTAGCGAGAAAGATATAAAGTGAGGAAATTAAAGAGGAACAGTGCCTGTTGGGGGATAATCCACATTAGATCTAAGAAATATTTTACAATTCTTAATTTTTTGACATGTACAGTAACCATTTATCCCAGCCTTTAGGAAAAGAGTATTCCTTAGTTTTTAATCTATATGCGAGTCTCTCCATCGTTTGAATATCACCGATGATATCCAACCATCCCCCTCATCATGTGTGACTCCCCAGTTAACATGGTGGAGTCTTTCAGATTCCTGGGAACAGTCATGGCACAAGACCTAAGGTGGGCGGAGAACATCACCTCCAAAATCAAGAAGGCCCAGCAGAGGATGTTCTTCCTTCGACAGCTAAAGAGATTCAACATGCCGAAGAAAGTGATGGTGGAATTCTACACAGCCATCATTGAATCCATCCTCACCTCTTCAATAACCATCTGGTTCGCTGCCTCTACTGCAAAGGATAAAAGCCGACTGCAGCGGATCATTCGGTCAGCCGAGAAGGTAATCGGCTGCGACCTGCCGTCTCTTCTAGACCTGTTTCACTTAAGGACCAGCAAGAGAGCAGGGAAGATCATCGCTGATCCTTCTCATCCCGGTCACCACCTATTTCTGTGTCTCCCATCCGGCAGAAGGTTCAGGGCTATTAAGACCAAAACCTCTCGCCACTTGAACAGTTTTTTCCCCACGGCAGTTGGGCTCACAAACAAGGCCCCTGCATCACAATGACTCTGGGTTTACGTACTCAAACTAACTTGCCCTTCTATGCCCAATTATTTATTATTATCTTAAAAATCATTTGTCCTTTGTTCTTGTTTATGTTTTTTTGTTATGTTATGTCTCATGTCTTATGCACCAACCACACCAAGTAAATTTCCTGTATGTGTGAATATACTTGGCCATTAAAAGAATTCTGATTCTGATTCTGATTCTGATGATGTTGAGCAGTCTGTAGTCAGGTTCAACAGACTGGAGCCAGTTCTTAGTGATGGCTTCTTTTTGCGGCATCAAGACAAATCGGTTTTCAAATATTGGTTTTCTTTTTGCACAGATCCTTCCATATGTCCCAGGTATAAGTCAAGACAAGACAAGATCGGGTGATTTTGTATCCTAGTCCCTCGCACAGCACAACGTGGATATAATCCCAGAAAGGTTATATTTTACTGCAGCTCCAAAACACGTGTGTACGATTCCATACAGTTGCAGTCTCCAGCAGGGTTGTTGAGTGCTCAATTGTTGACTAGTATTCTTGTTGACAAATAAAAAATTAATTCTCTCCATCCATGTGACTATGATAATGTGGAAATAAACCATACAACTACACATGTTGTCAGGGATCTTTTCACTCATTTCTTTTTCCCATTTAGCTTTGACGTATAACGTTGAATCATATTTAGCTTCCATCAAAGCAGAATACAGAACTGACACAGCTCTGGGAATGACATCATTGTAAGATTGTACTTTTACCATAGGATGTATTTCATCAGCATTTTTCTCTTTTCACACTTTTCAATAACCTTGCATATTGCTGTTAGACCCATCTGAGTCCACAGTTTGAATCTGCTATCAGAAGTTCCCGGTTTGAATTCTTTATCAAAAGCTTTCCATTTTAATAGACCAAGTTACCTTCCCCCTTCAGTTGTTTGATTACCATGTACTTAAGGTAAAGGTTTCAGTTGTTTGAATACCATGTTTTTAAGGTAGATGTTGTTATTGGGTTTAATTCTTCCTCTTCTTTAGTATGGGCAGGAATTTCTCTGCAAAATATTCTGTTTTAATGCATTTATCCCGTCAATGAAACTCATTGGATATGTTGACCACTTTCCAATATCTTTCCGTATGTGGCCATCAATATGGTCATTGTTGTTTCGTTAAAGCTTTGACAAGTTTTTGGTTATTCCTTATGCCTAAATATTGAATTGATTTAGCGTTCCAATTAAATTGTAATTATTTAAGTTCTAAATATGGAGAGCAGTTAAACGTGAGAATGAGTTTTAGATACGTTTAATTTGTAACCTGAGTATATGTCAAGATGTTCTAAAATGTGCATCAGTTTCGTAAAGGAGTTACTGGAACTTTTAAATTTCTTTACCTTGTCCGTCCGGGACTTTTTTCTTCTTTCATTTCTATGATCCTCCGCTCATTGTCAAAGTCCATGCATCTTTCTTTGTAATATTTTCATTTTTTTGCAGCGTTTATCGTGTTGGTGTTAGGGAGCACACTATTCAAGCATCCATACTGCTCAACCGTCACCCGGAAGTCACAACTATTGTTTTGTATTGTACATTTCCCTCCCAAAAAATGAGTAAAGAAAGATTAATACAAAATGTATTAGTTATAAACTAGGTTAAGACTTCCCAGTTTAAGTAACATTTATGGATTTCAGAAAAAGCTGTGTTCAAAATATTTGCATTGTATTGTTTATCTCACACTCATAAAAATTATGAAATGAAAATATGCAACTCAAGGTAAAAAAATCTAAGTTAAATAGTACCTCCTCAAAGGCATTGCAGTCACTGACGACGATGTTAGGACGGAATCTCTCCACCGTAACGTCCTTCTGCAGCTTGCCGTTGAGGTCTCCAACTGACGCCTCCGACAGCAGCATCACAGGCCCAACGTCTGGATATGCCACCTTCTGTAAGGTTGAAGAACAGCAACTATAAATACCTCCGAAAGACATGACAGCTTTTATTAAGCAGGGGTCTAATGAATTCAGTTTGATTAGTGAATTACAAAAATATGTACAAATACACATGACATGACTGCCGTCAACTTCGGCAGAGCAAGCAAATATTAGTTAGTAATTCAGAAAAGAAAAACAACCAAGCCCGGACTGCGGCAGGCTGATGTTCACCTCGTCCTGGGAGAACAGCTTCTCCTGGTCCGCAGACTTGCGGGGCTCCATGTGGGGCTCAAAGTGCACCAGACGGTAGCCTATCTCCCCCTCCAGAAAGCGGGTGAGCCAGCGGGCTGCCTCGTCGCCACAGTCCCTCCCCTGGATGTCCGTACCGAACACCCTGGAGGAGGGGAATGAGAAGGTTATTAAGTTGTGTATTGTTTCGAAAAAAACACAAAATCCCATTGTTCCATTCCACACTGTCACTTAAATAGCATCTGAACAACACGCCACTGACTTTAAACCACGTATTTCCTGGTTTGTGGTGCAAGTGGCTTCTGAAACTGCAAAATAGCAGAGATGTGGACTCGAGTCACATGACTTGGACTCGAGTCAGACTCGAGTCATGATTTTGATGACTTCAGACTCGACTTGACAAAATGACGCATGACTTGCGACTCAACTTAAGACTTGACTGCTATTGACTTGGGACTTGACTCGGACTTTGCCAATTTGACTTGTAATGACTCGACATGTCTTGAGTCCAAAATAAATATTATATATCAGCTGCTTTCACACCACTGCGCGGCAACTCGCCGCCTCCAATGAGGGAAGGGCGGCAGAGGGGAGGCGGTTACGAAAGCAGCTGTTGGACCAGGAAGCAGTGGCCTCCCATGTGAACTCAACAGGACTATGATTGTCCTAATTTCCCGTTCGAAGTAGATCCTATGAAATGAAATGCTGCCAAACACTTTGCTCCCTGGTCAATTAAACAGAAACTGTCGCGACCATTTTTACGTTCATATTTTTTATTTATCTTGAGCTAATCCAACATCTCCTTCTTGTCACATGCACAGTATACACTACAGTGGCAAATGACCGTTCTACCTCTCTTACCCTGCGTTCACACCAAAAGATGCATTTGCTGCCCGAACGCGTTGACGCCTGAGTTTTGCGGCGCGTCAAATCAAGTTTTGCGGCGCGTCAAAGTTTTGCGGCGCGTCAAAAGTTGAAATATTTCAACTCGAGCAGCATTTGACGCGCCGCAAAATACGTGAACGCGCCCTTCGCCCGTGCCCGGCAGCGGGCCGCAAATCAGATTTTGACGCGCCGCAAATCAAGTTTTGCTGCCCGTTTTCTCGGCAGCAAATGCTGCGGCAGCAAAGCAGCAACGCGTCTCTACATTCACTTTGAATGGGATCACGACGCGCGTCAACTTTTTGCATCTTTTGGTGTGAACGCAGGGTTACTCAACCATTCATGTTCCTTGTTCAGTTCACCAATTCTCAAATCATTATTTGACTATGTTGAAACCAAATCAAATGTAACTTTGTTCATTCTTTGTTCATATTCATTTATTTTTCATTATTTTTTTTTACCAACCCTGTTGACTGTTGTTTGAACAGGTCTTCTAGTTTTGCTGAAGCCTTTAAAATGTATTAAGAGTTTTTCAATGCAGATTAAACATTGAGATTTAATATTTAAATAAAACAATGTGTTGAAAGGAAAATTGTGGCATACTGTAACTGGCATATACTCAAGCAGTCCTTTCAGACATCCATACATAGCTCATATGCCGCACTAGTCAGGCACACATTTGAAGACAGAAACATTGAACATATTATAACTGTATTGATAAGAAATTACACTGTACATTATGAGTGATATGTTGAAATTATGATCAATAGCCTAATAATGACATCAAGTAAAAAGTACATGGTGTTACTTGTTAAGGACTTGGACTTTGACTCGACTTGGCTTTGGTGTGACTTGGACTTGGACTCGACTTGCCTTTGCCTGCCTTGACTTGGGACTCGACTCGGACTTGACTGCTAAGACTTGGGACTTACTTGGGACTTGCCAAACAGTGACTTTGTCCCATCTCTGCAAAATAGCACCTGGGAACGGTGCTATATCAGAACACGCCTCCTCCTCTTGCAGAACCGACCCTTGGGGCGCAAGATCATTCCCTAATTTACCGACGCGTGGCGCAGGAGGGAAAAGAACGCTCTGCGCCAGTTGCAAACTATCAACGACAAATGCGCCAGTGATTAAGTCAATTGCGCCGGATGCAAGATAACATATTGGTACATTATATATATCTTTCCCTGCTTTTTTTTTATTGAGATTTTTTACAAAAATTACAACTGTACCCAAACCAGTCTCCTCATCGTCATCGTCATCGTCATCATCATCAGGGGCGCCGCTAGGGATTTTGGGCCCCATGAAAAGAATGAAACTTAGTGTCATTATTTTTTCTGTATTATAATTTCATCATCATTAGGGGCCTCTCTGGGCCCCCCTCCATCATGGGCCCCTAGAATCCGTCTCCTTTACCCCCCCTTTTCGGCGCCCCTGATCATCATCATCATCATCATCATCATCAAATCCCGATGGGGGTTTGTTCAGAACAGAATGATGTTCCACCAAAGGAGAAGATGACAAATAGACACACAGCCTGTGGCAGTAGCGCTACTCAGACCAAGTTAAGGTCAATGCTACGCTGCTGTACCAAAACAAATTATCCACCTGCAGTCCATGATGGGGTTGTGGGGCTGCTGAAGGGGCATCTGCAGCTCTTCCATGCCAGGACCGTTCAGACATAGCCTCCCGCCATCACTGGTCAGGGCCACCAGCACCAGCCGCGGCTGCTGCCTCCCGGTCACCATGTGACCGTCCTCCTTGACCACCAGCCAGTGCCTGTAAATACACGTCAGAGCCATACAGTCTATAGAACCACACAGTCAATAGTAGCCAATAAGTCTATAGTACCACCATACAGCCTATAGATCCGTACAGTACACGGTACCACAATACAGTATATTATCACCTATAATAAAACCATACAGTATATAGTAAAACAATACTATATTTAGTACCACCATACATTATACAAGTTTGTGGTGTGTGTGTGTGTGTGTGTGTGTTTCTGTGTCAACTGTCTGGATAATAGATTACTTATTGTTGACCAAGTAAGAGTGCCCCCTCCAGCTCGGTTCGTCAACACAGAATGGACAACGTTTTGATTTTGCAGTAACACAACGGCCCACTACGAAATAAACAAAAACTGTCCCGTCCATTTAGATATACGGATCTATATAACGTGTTTTGGATACTTTTTACTCCACATTTCCAGCCCACGATGGTCAACAGCGCAACATTTGTTTGCAAAGTTCGGTCCATGCGTAACCTAACCAGAGAAAATGCAAATGATGAATCGGATTCATCATTTGCATTTTCATTGACAGTGGATTAGGAATAATATTCCTAATCCACTGTCACTCATTAGTCCAAAACCGCTGTCACTCATTAGTCCAAAACCGCTGTCACTCATTAGTCCAAAACCGCTGTCACTCATTTGTCCCCGATCACTTTTCCTTTAGTTTAGAACCAATACATACCGATCCCGAAGTTCTCCATGTTTTAATCCGATGTGGTGGCATTCTGCCAAAGCCACTGAGATGCCTTTCCCGGACTTCAGAGGGTGAACTAAAAGTTGCGATACAACTCCAACTCGGACCTTTTCTCTACTCCTTAAACTTCTCCACGCCAGACCCAAGCAGACCACCGCAGCACCCGCTCCTCCAATCACAAGATACAGCTTTTTATTCTGCGCAATTGCGGCAATCGAAAGCTTTTCGAAGTCCATGCTTGAGTTGGGACGACAGATGAGGCAGGCTGTTGGACTTTGCAGCGCAATGCTTGTTTTGTAGTTCAAGGAGGACGTACTACCGTCTGTGACGCTGTACGCAGTGGTTACGTCAAGCGCAGATTTATGCTCCCATCAAATCGTGCTACCTAGTGGCTAGTGGTTCTATTTCATGTAGGTTACGCCATAGACATCCTATACATAGACGCAGCATTGGCTGCTGGGACGCGAGAAATGCGGCCGCCATGGTGAAGTGGGGATGGGGAGCCAGGGAGTAGCATAAAGTCCGAGGGGAGATTGGTACAGAGGATGTATTTCTGCTTGGGGAACATAGTTTGGCATCGACAACCACCATTCGGACTTCTTATAATTGGTTGTGTCTGTGTTTCATAAGATAAGGCTGCACCACATTGCCAAACTCGCCTCTCTTGTACTTCAGAAAGGAAGCACGAGAAAGAAGTTATGCAAAACAGTCCTCTTTCAGGGTTTTAATCCCACAAAGATATTGATATTTTTAACATTCACATTGCCTTGCATATACTACATTGGTCAGTCTGCATTTAACCAGGCTTCTTTTTATTTTAATTTGCATTTCAATCGTTCTGGTCTGATCATTTCCCATCCCAAAGAAGGGCACCACTAAGGTCCTGAATGACCTCAGACCTGTGGCTCTCACCTCTGGTCATGAAGGCCATGGAAGGGATCATCAAGGATCACATCACCAAGGCAACTGGCTCGATGACGGACCCGCGGCAGTTTGCCTACCAGGCTGGTAGGGGAGTTGATGACGCGAAAATATTCATCATAAATACCATCCACAAGCATCTTGAAATCCCCAAGACCACAGCCAGACTTCTGTTTGCAGACTTCTCATCGGCATTCAACAGCATGCAGCCACACATTCTGGCTGAGAAGCTCATCACACGCTTCCATCTCAACCACCAACTCACTCTGTGGATTATTGACTTCCTCACCAAAAGGTCACAGAGGGTGTTGGTGAACCACACCCTGTCCGATACCCTCTTCACCTCCACAGGCTCTCCACAAGGATGTGTCCTCCACCCACTCCTCTTCATTCTCTACACAGATGACTGCAGATCCACCCAGCCTGATTGTCACCTTGTGAAATTCGCTGATGACACAGTCCTCCTGTCTCTGCTTCCCAGCCACACACAACATCACAGCTCAGCTCTGCAGGACTTTACAGAATGGTGTGAAGGCTCTGGTCTTGAGCTCAACATCACTAAGACCAAGGATATGATTGTGACCTTCTCCCCCAAACAGAAACAGGTGGCTGAGGCAGTCACCAGTATCATCCAGGGGGAGCCAGTGGAGAGAGTAGAGGAATACAAATACCTAGGAACATTATTTAACAACCTGCTAAAGTTAACTCCTCTAACACATAGGAAATCCTTAAAAAGTGCCATCAGAGACAATACCTACTCAGGAAGCTGGAGTCATTTGGGATCAATAAGGAGATTCTCACCACATTCTTATGCCTTCATTGAAAATGTAATAACCTTTTCTTTCACTAGCTGGTTCCACTCCATCCCCCTGCAAAACAAGAACCGCCTGTTGAATGTGGTTAAGGTCTGCTCAAAGATCATTGGGCAGCCTGTCCGAGCTCTCTCCCCCCTATATGACCAACAGACTGTAAAATCTGCCCGTAGGAATCTTCAGGCCCCCTCCCATATCCTGTTTACTGAGTTTGAGTTGCTCCCCTCCGGACGTAGACTCCGCTGTCCATTCTGTTGGACACAAAGGAGGAAGGCAACCTTAATGCAGGGCTGTCCAGCTCCTTACTGCTGACCACTAACTTAACATGTAGCATAACATGCTGCAATGCACTTTATAATGGGTGTGAGTGTGATGCGTGTGTGGTTGCTTATGTTTGTTGACTGTGTCTTGTGTTTTTTAAGCTACTGTTATGTGCCCCCTTTAAATTGCCCCTCGAGAACGAATAAAGTGATTTGAATTGATTTGAATTTTGCTGTATCAATTCCCACCTGCAAACTCCAGTCCATTCCATCCATCCATCCACAAATAAACATTCCATCAGCAGATTTGTATCATGCCGCATTCTCATTTTAGGCAAAGTATAAGACAATACTTTAACAGTATAATTGTAACCATGATATAAATGGAGTCATTCAAGTAAAAATATTCAAATGCTAACATTGTTGGGTAAGACAGAATTTGGTTTTATCTGAATCCAGTGAAACAGATTGGTGGATTTAGCTGATATAAAAACTGTCAGGTGTTTATATATGTTGTTTAAGTATTTGGCAGACGCTTTATTCCAAAGCGACATACATAAAAAATACATATAAAACAATCACTGTAAACATTATGATAATTTAAGGAAAGAATGTTGTTGATATAAGTAAACACAAAATATCAATACAAAGTGTCAAGACAGAATAACCTGTTGTGGTGTTCCCAACACAGAATGTTATACAGTAGTTGTATCAGTTTGCAGGTTCCCAAATGTGATTGGTTGGCATTAGGTGCGTGTGGGCATCTATTGGTTGTTCATATAGGTATAGGCAGAATCGCCACCAGGGGGCTCTCTTGGTACTCTGCTCGACCTATAACACGCGCTGGTTGTATGAAGGTACTATAGGCACTATAGCGAACGACGCTATAGTGCCCTTTCCAACAGTATGGCGTCACATTAGTGCCATAATTCACTAATGTGATAAAAGATGCATTCGGGCGTATTACATTATTCCACACGCGTAGATATTAACTGCGAGAGCGCAAATGATCTCTGCGCGCACACAACAGCCTCTCGCGCGCGCAAATTACCTCAGCGCGCGCAAAACAGCCACTCGCGCGCGCAAATTACCTCAGCGCGCGCAAAACCTCTCGCGAAAGATGTTTTTACGCTCTCGCTCGAATTTAATTTTGGCACTATGGGGGAGGGAACCAAGGCAGGGCGATACGTGAAACGGCCAAACGTGATTGGCCGTTTCTGAAGCGCGATATTTGAATTGTACAGTAAATGGCTGAACGTATTGTAACTCCAGATTCTATGAGTATAGGCGCAGCCTTTGAAGTGTCGGCCTCATCGTCCTTTAAATAGCTGAAGAAAAGCTGTTTATTGGGAGCAGAACGTCCGCCGGCGCCCGACTATATCTGCGAAATGCGGACGTCGTTGAGGCACGCCGCACGCGGACGTTATTGAGGCCCACGCTGTTGGTGGTCGGGGATTACAAATTTTCAGTGCTACGGCTCACGCCTAGGGATAACCCAATATCGACAGCCTTAAAAGGCTGCTCATAGAATCTAGAGTTACAATAAGTAACTATCGTTTCAGCCATTAACTGTACAATTCAGAATTGAATGAGAGGAGAGCTGAGGAGGGCTGTCAATCAAATATCGCGCTTCAGAAACAGCCAATCATAGGAAAGCCCGCCCTGCCTTGGTTCCCTCCCCCATAGTGCTAAAATTAAATTCGAGCGAGAGCGTAAAAACATCTTTCGCGAGAGGTTTTGCGCGCGCTGAGGTAATTTGCGCGCGCGAGAGGCTGTTTTGCGCGCGCTGAGGTAATTTGCGCGCGCGAGAGGCTGTTTACACACCCTACACACTCAGGAGGAGGAATGACCTCAGACATGATAACTTAATGAATTATTTCAAATAACCCTGCCTCGTTAAATGTGTCCGTGCACATCTCTCAGAGTGACGTTATAGCCTAGGCCTACTAGCCACCCGAGTGATAAAAAAAGACACCTATTACAAGTCTAAACTGTGGGAAATAGAACGATATGGTGGGCGAGAGCGTGCACTGCGCAGCCCTTCTATAGTCGAAAAAAATCTCCCGATTGAAATGCATTGGTTTAATATCGAATTAATTAAATATTAAAATATATATTATCTAGGCCTATATATATTTTTTTAATATAAAATGATTTAGTTATAATATTATAAATAGACATTTAGGCCTAGCTTTTATTCAATTATCGTTATAACAAGATGATGCTAGAGCGTGCACTGCGCAGCCCGCCCCCCCTTCTGAAGTCGAAAAAAATCTCCCGATTGAAGTATTGGTTTAATATTGATTTAATTTAATATTAAAATATATATTATGATTATATAAATATACAATTATTTAGTTAGCCTCTAATAGACCATGTTGCTTTTATTCAATCATCGATATAACAAGAGCCTAATTGACCGTTGAAAATCCACTTCCACCAATTTGTAAGTGTGGTTCAGGTAGGTATACCAGAAAATATTAAACTTCATAATATAAAACGATATAAAAACGATGTAAAAAATAAGGTTAAGGGCCAAATTCGGTTAAAATTCAGCTTCTGCTGGCCCACAACTAGATCGTCTCTTTTCCTCTTTACACGCATTAATTTAATTGTATTTTTACGTTTATTTTAACGCCGTTATCATTACATTCTTTCTCGTTGTATCGATGTTTAATTAATATTTATTTATATATATATATATATATATATATATATATATATATATATATATATATATATATATATATATATATATATGTATATTTAGAAAAACGCTCCCATCCAAAATCGATGGGTTTACATTTCGTTCTGTGTAGCATGGAAAAATCGGAAAAACACTCCCATTCAGAATGCATTGGTTTACATTTCGTTCTATGGAGCATTTATTTTCAGATTTTGAGGAGGTGCTTCAGCATTGTCATCAGTCTACCTTGCTTTACTGTGCAAGGTTGAGCATGTCAGGATTTATGGTTATGATAGTGTTTTGAGGCCACTGATTGAAGATATAAAATATCTCGAAACAGTTGGTGTGTTTGTAGACAAATTAGGGTTTAATGTTAAAGGCACCATCTTTTTTGTTTTAAATTTAATTTAAATATTGACATAGAGGGTGCACTGTACTATCTGCGCACACCCCTTCTAAAGCCTCTCTCTCTCTCTCTCTCTCTCTCTCTCTCTCTCTCTCTCTCTCTCTCTCTCTCTCTCTCTCTCTCTCTCTCTCTCTCTCTCTCTCTCTCTCTCTCTCTCTCTCTCTCTCTCATTTCGTTTTGTGGAGTATGTTAACTGTCTGAGAAACGCGCGTTCTGTGGAGCACGTTCGTTTCAGTTTTTGAGGAGGTCTGCTTAAAAAACAGAAATATTGACATAAATATAACTAGAGGGTGCACTGTACTATCTGCGCACACCCCTTCTGAAGCCTCTCTCTCTCTTTCTCTCTCTCATTCTCTCTCTCGTTTCTTTTTGTGGAGCAGGGTAATTGTCTGAGAAAGTTTCAGTTTTTGAGGTCTGCTTAAAAAATCTGGAATATTGACATAACTAGAGGGTGCACTGTACTGTCTGCGCACACTCTCACTCGTCTGAAAAACGCTCTCATTTAAAATGCATTTGTTTACATTTCGCTCTGTGTAGCACGAAAAACGTCGGACAATCGTGCTCTGGGACACGATTCAATAGATTAACGTTTGTGTGTATGAGCACAAAATCGTGTGATACCGGGTTGCAACAACGGACAATCGCGTTGTACGATGACGTAATGTTTCGAACGCGGATTACGTAGGCGGCAAAATTTTCGACCCCGGTACAAATTTGGTGTGACCACGCCAGCACTATCGATTCTGAAGGTGTCAAGGCAGATTTCTTTGACCCTGGCAACACATGATGGCTGAAATATGATTGGATAAAAGCTCTAACATTAACATACACTAGTGTAAGCAGCGCAACCAAGAGAAAAGCTATGAAATGAAGAGAATAGACTATTGGAAATAATTTAATACATATTCATATGCATAAAAATATATTAAAACATAAGTCAGTGATTCTGATAGTGTTTAAACCAGCAGAGAAGGCTTTGCTGGCCCTGACCACTGTTGGAAGTACACCAAGAGCCGAGACGATGATATCAGTTGAGATTTTCTTTGCTGGAACACGGTTGCGTAAGTATGATTTATTATTGATTTTGATTTATTTATGTGATTATTTATTGATATATTGTGACATTCACAATAAACATTGGCCTGTTTTTTAATCATCATTTATGTTTGATTGTAATGACGTTGTTTGATATTAGGAATAGCAGTAAATCATTTTTCAGTTATAATTTTTTGCAACAGGGGTAAATAAGCCCAGACAGGGGGGCTCAATTTCGATAATGATCTATATATTATCCCGCTTATCACATGGCTACTTGCCAAAACGAAAAAATTAGTTCACACAGTGTGTCTTTTTACAATTTATTTGTTACCAGCAGGGGCGATACTAGGGTCAGAGACGGTAGTCTGTCCTCCTTGAACTACAAAACAAGCATTGCGTTGCAAAGTCCAACAGCCTGCCTCCTCTCTCGTCCCAACTCAAACATGGGCTTCGAAAAGCTTTCGATTGCCGCAATAGCGCAGAATAAAAAGCTGTATCTTGTGGTCGGAGGAGCGGGTGCTGCGGTGGTCTGCTTGAGTCTGGCGTGGAGAAGTTTAAGGAGTAGAGAAAAGGTCAGAGTTGGAGTTGTATCGCAACTTTTAGTTCACCCTCTGAAGTCCGGGAAAGGCATCTCAGTGGCTTTTGCAGAATGCCACCACATCGGATTAAAACATGGAGAACTTATGGATCGGTATGTACTGGTTCTAAACTAAAGGAACAGTGATTGGGGAAAAATGAGTGACAGCGGTTTGCGACTAATGAGTGACAGTGGATTAGGATTCATCATTAGCATTTTCTCTGGTTAGGTTACGCATGGACAGAACTTTGCAAACAAATGTTGCGCTGTTGAACATCGTGGGCTGGAAATGTGGGGTGAAAAGTATCCAAAACACGTTATATAGATCCGTATATCTATATGGACGTGACAGTCTTTTGTTGATTTCGTAGTGGGCCGTTGTGTTGCAAAATCAAAACGTTGTCCATTCTGTGTTGACGAACCGAGCTGGAGGGGGCACTCTTGCGAAACTGGGTCCACAATAAGTAATCTATTTTCCAGACACAGAAACACAGAAACACACACACACACACACACACACACACACACACACACACACACACACACACACACACACACACACACACACACACCACACACTTGTATAATGTATGGTGGTGGTACTAAATATAGTATTGTTTACTACACCGTAAAAAATATCTACTTGGTTCTACTTAAAATCATAAGTTTCCCAGCTGCCTTAAAATTTCAAGTAAAAACAACTCATTATTTTGAGTCTAGTTAAGCTTTGAATTGCCTTCTGTAAGTCAACATGACTGTACAGTTATTGTTGTTTCAACCTTGCTTTGCAAGTTCAAAATAAGGTGGACCAATTTATGTGCATTCTGTTGACTTATCCCCATTAGTGGCTTCAACTTTGTAATTTCCATTAAATGATGTCTTTGAATCAGCTCAAAGTTAAGATTATCTATAATAATGTCTTGTTTTCACTCAACAATTAACTATAAAAACACACAAAGATGTGGGCCAGCACAATGCATATTTCCAAAATCCTTCCGAAGTCCGGTAGTTCACTTGTACTGCCAACAGAGAGTATCATTCCCTTTGAATACTGCATTCCAGTTAAGAAGACAGTAGGGGTCAGTTTAACTCTGTCAACCTCACTGAATCTATTCAAGATTGCTAGTAACACCACCATCTAAGACTTCCAGGCACACATCAGTCACTTACGAACGCACACTGCGGCCGCCTACATAGCTTTACCCAATCAAAATTAAAGGCAGAGGGTTTTCAATCAAATATCGCGCTTCAGAAACGGCCAATCATAGGACAGCCCGCCCTGCCTTGGTTCCTTTCACCATAGTGCCAAAATTAAATCCGAGCGAGAGCGCAAAACATCTTTCGCGAGAGGCTGTTACGCTCGAGAGGCTGTTTTGCGCGCGCAGAGGTAATTTGCGCGCGCGAGAGGCTTTTTTGCGCGCGCAGCGGTAATTTGCGCGCGCGCAGAGATCATTTGCGCGCTCGCAGTTAATATCTACGCGTGTGGAATAATATAATACGCCCGAATGCATCTTTTATCACATTAGTGAATTATGGCACTAATGTGTCGACATACACACCCTTTCTCCTCCATGTCGCGGTTCAATCGGGACCTCAGGGAGTCAAACACAGCAACATCAGTTGAATTGATTTTAATAGCAGGATCGCGGGTCGAAAAAAGGCGGCGTGTTTTCCCTCCAAAACTACGAGCGCATCGCGGGGGCCGGATTGAAGCACTATGCGGGCTGGATCCTGGCAAAATAGTCTGGCTAGCCTAAGTTTAGAGAACATGCCCGGTGAAGTCATGTTGATGCAGCTAGTTAGCTAACGTTAGCCAGCAAACTCGGAATGTGCCTCGCTAAAATAATATCAGTTATTGCACATATCGAACGATTGCTAACGTTAATCACAATGTTATTTGCTTAATCGACGCACATTCTAAATATCATTCTAAATATCTACAAAACACAAGCCAAAAGCCGACTTCTTTACCGACTTTCTTCTCGTTTGCTTGCTCGCTGGTGTCTGGCGCTTCAAACTGTCAACGTCTCGAGGCTTTGGTCTCGCAACTCGAACATGTGCAAAGAGCTGTCCTACACACATGCCAGTTCCATGTACCCCACTCAATTTAAAATGGCAAGTTCATTCAAGCACCTGGAATTTGTGATTCATTGAAGTAACTTAAGAACCTAAATTGGAAAATTGAAAACATTTTAATTGAAATTTCATAAAACATTATTTTATGTTAGAGTGGCTGAAATAAATAGGTTATCATAACTTATTGATCAGATCATTTTTTACAGTGTATATACTGTATGGTTTTATTATAGACTATAAGGTGATACTAGACTGTATTGTGGTACCGTGTACTGTACAGTTCTATAGTCTGTATGATGGCACTATAGACTTAATGGCTATACTATTGACGGTGTGGTTCTATAGAAGACTGTATGGCTCTGATGTGTATTTACAGGCACTGGCTGGTGGTCAAGGAGGACGGTCACATGGTGGCAGGGAAGCAGCAGCCGCGGCAGGTGCTGGTGGCCCTGACCAGCGACGGCGGGAGGCTATGTCTGAATGGTCCTGGCATGGAAGAGCTTCAGATGCCCCTTCAGCAGCCCCACAACCCCATCATGGACTGCAGGTGGATTATTTGTTTTGGTACAGCGTAACATTGACCTTAACTTGGTCTGAGTAGCGCTACGGCCACAGGCTGTGTGTCTATTTGTCATCTTCTCCTTTGGTGGAACATCATTCTGTTCTAAACAAACCCTGGGATTCGGGATTTCAAATGGTGACGATGATGATGATGATGATGATGACGATGAGGAGACTGGATGGGTACAGTTGTAATTTTTGTAAAAAATCTCTAAAAATGTAACAGGGAAAGATAAATATAATATACCAATTTGTTGGTTCTTCTTATCTCACACAAAAGATTGCAGGCCGGAAAACACTAGATATTCATTCATAAGGTATGTTAATAATAACAACCAGAGCTTCACAGAAATCTTTTCCCACTATCCATCCCAGCGGGATATGCCTCCAAAAAATCCACACGTTCACATGCCCGTACACTCCCAGCGATTGTTGTTTAACGGAAATTAAGTGACAGTGCGGAATGGAACAATGAGATTTTGTGTTTTTCGAAACAATACATAACTTACTAACCTTCTCATTCTCCTCCTCCAGGGTGTTCGGTACAGACATCCAGGGGAGGGACTGTGGCGACGAGGCAGCTTGCTGGATCACCCGCTTTCTGGGGGGGGAGATAGGCTACCGTCTGGTGCACTTTGAGCCCCACATGGAGCCCCGCAGGTCTGCCGACCAGGAGAAGCTGTTCTCCCAGGACGAGGTGAACCTCAGCCTGCCGCAGGCCGGGCTTGGTTGTTCTTCTTTGAATTACTAACTAATATTTGCTTGTTCTGCCGAAGTTAACGGCAGTCATGTCTTGTGTGTATTTGTACATATTTTTGTAATTCACTAATCAAACTGAATTCATTAGACCCCTGTTTAATAAAAGCTGTCTTTCGGAGGTACTTATAGTTGCTGTTCTTCAACCTTACAGAAGGTGGCATATCCTAATGTTGGGCCTGTGATGCTGCTGTCAGAGGCGTCAGTTGGAGACCTCAACGGCAAGCTGCAGAAGGATGTTACAGTGGAGAGATTCCGTCCTAACATCGTCGTCAGTGACTGCAATGCCTTTGAGGAGGTACTATTCAACTTCAATTATCTTACCATGAGATGTATATTTTCATTTACTTTCAATTTTTACGAGTGTGAGATAAACAATTCAATGCAAATTATTTGAACACAGCTTCTTCTGAAATCCATAAATGTTACTTAAATTGGGAAGTCTTATCCCAGTTTATAACTATTACATTTTGTATTAATCTTTCTTTACTCATTTTTGGGGAGGGAAATGTAAATACAAAACAATAGTTGTGACTTCCGGATGACGGTTGAGGAGTATGGAATTGAAAAGTGTGCTCCTTAACGCCAACACGATAAACGCTGCAAACAAAAGAAAATATAACAAAGAAAGATGCATGGACTTTGACAATGAGCGGAGGATCATAGAAATGAAAGAAGAAAAATGTCCCGGACGGACAAGGTAAAGAAATAAATCGTTCTGACGAGGAAGGTGACAAGCTAACAGCTTAAGCTACAGCTATGGCTATACCGCAAGCTAGCTTAGATAGCATTAGCAAGCAAATCCAATCCATGCAAAACAAGCTGAAAATTGACCCGAAAACTGTCAAAGACGACACCACCACCCAAGTGAAAAACGAACTGGCAGAGTTTAAGGAGGACATTAACCAGAAACATAAACCAGAGTAAACGCGGACGCAGAACAGCAAAAGGATAAGAGAGACGCCAGTAGTAAGAGTTTTATCTGTATATTTTTGATAAGAGACATGTAGTCGAGACACTATCGACAGGCTAGTTTTCCTATCACAGAACCTGCAAGAAATACACAAGTTTACATAGGAAGACATAGTCTTCTCAGTCTACCTCAGTAGGAATATTTTATTTTATTTTCACATTTGTTATTTGCAATACACCAAGCGCTTACTTATGTTTTATACATTTTATTTTCACAGTTTACTAAATATGCAGCTTTATATTTTCAAACAGGTGAGGCCTGCACTACTGTGTACATTATTGTTATTTTTAGAGGTATGCCTGCCTATTAGATCAGAATGGCTTATGTAGGCCTGTTTTAATATATCTCTCTGTTATAATGTGAAGCTGTAGGCCTGTTCCAGGGTCAGCCTGTCATCACTTTTGTTTATATCTGTTATATGCACAGCTGTGCTTTGTTGAGAAAAAAAACTAAACTAAACCAAAATACATGGTTGGTGATGATTACTTGTGGTGTTGAGTTAAAACCAGACTCGAACCTCGCAGGCAGGCAGACGGGTGAGAGGACGGCTGCAAAATTTCCAACACACTGAAAACAACGCGAGATGAGTACCGGACACTAAGTGTAAAAATGTGAATAAAATATTCTTAAATTGCAGGTCAAAAAGGTCAAGAAATGGGTTACATCTAACTACTAGCTGTGGGCCCTTCTCTTGTAGAAGGCATCTCCCCTCAAAACTAAAGGGGAGTCAACATATGAGGGTTGTTGACGTCTCTTTTTGGAGGTCGCTCTTCTGTTTATAGGTATGTTATGTTATTTTTTGTTTGTTTCATATTTTGTTTAGCTCCTATGGTTATTGCACTGTTAGCCTGAGGGGGAGACACTAAAATGTGAACAGACCAAAAGCAGCCTGTTAATACCAAACAAGATTGTATTAAACTTATGTCCCTACCTTTTAATGGCTTAGGAAACCCAGTCAAAAGAGCTACAATTATAGCTAAAATCAATAAGGGAAGGACGCAGATTGACTTCCTGCAAGAAACTCACCTTTCACAAACAGAACATGAAAAGTTGAAAAGATTTTGATTTAACAACACTTTATATAGCTCCTATTCTAACGCCCGCAAAAGAGGTGTAGCAATTCTTATTCCTAATGCCACCAAATTTGAATATCAAAAATAAATAAATGATAAAGAGGGACGATATGTTACTGTAAAAGGAACAAATGACCAAGCAATGGTAACATTGGTGAACATATACAGTATGCCCCACCCATGGGCGTCAGTTTGGTTAGAAATGTGCTGGGGACAGAGACGAATTCGGAAGTGCATTTTTAGAAGTGCTGGGTATAATGAGGATGCACTCTTTTTTCTCTCTTTAGTGCCGGTAATGAAAGGTTCTGAAAGACGGCATAACCATGTCGCTAATTACTAAGGAATAAAATGTTTACAAAATCTGTCTGGCACGTTTTATGAAGAAAACGTTTTCAAAAAGCATCGGACAGATGACCCACTATGTTCTGCTCCATGTATCCAATGTTGACAACGTGACATGATATGGCTAAACTAACAACATAAACAAGAGGAGCTAGGAAAGGAATTTAACTGCGTGTTTAAGTTCAGAAGGGCCAAAGGTGTGGCAACACACAGTACTACAGAAGTCGTCAAGATTGAAAAAGAAAAAAATATTTGTTGCACAGCTGAACGCTGTATCACATCAGGAGCTGGCTGTTCTCAATTCACAACACGCATTCCATCAAAACTAGTCTACATCAGGCATTCTGATCAAAACTCATGAACTCCCCCCACAATTATTTCAGAATTCAAGCAAAGCAAGAATGACCAAAAGTCACTTTGTGTCAACAAGAGACTGACTCCACCGACTATCAATTGCAAGTTAAAACAGCCGACCACTTGAGTGCAAAAAACACAAAAGACCTCGCCACAGCACCAGCAAATCTTAAGCAATAAATATCGCGTCTTACCTTTATTTATGTGGCAGTGGTCCGCAGATGCATCCCGTGGTGTAGCCTACCACATCCATTTAGTTCAACAGGTTATCGTTCTGATACTCTCCATGGTACTAGCAACCTGCTCTGGTGCTTCTTACCTATGTATTCAGGCTAAAATGACTTGATTGTCTGTTGCCTCATCATCCCAGCCAAAGAGTATTGTTATTATTAGTAATGGCTACTTGCCAAATCGAAAAAATAACTTCACACAGTGTGTCTTTTTCCAATGTATTTGTTATCATTCGTAGCGTTGATCAGCAGAGAAATAATTCGCCGAAGTCGTTGATGTCGCTTAGCAACCGAATACGAATGTAGTCTACAGCATTGAGAAGAGCCGTGAAATAAGCAGAGCCGGACAGTAACGGAGTACATTTACTTGAGTACAGTACATAAGTACAATTTTGAGGGATCTGTACTTTACTCGAGTATTATTTTTTGGGAGTACTCATGACTTTACTTAAGTAAATTTGAGAGGCAAATATTGTACTCTTTACTCCGCTACATTTCTATCCATAACCGTGAGTACACGTTACTTATTCTAAAAAATAAAAAATAAAAGGAGAAAATAAAAAGTCTCGGAAATCCTCAATTTGTTGTTTCCCTCTCAAACGTGATTGGATTGTGCAGGCGCCACTGATTAGGACAGAGAAGAATGTTGATTTGATTGAGGAAAAAACACATACTGTTAGCTGAATATTCTTTTCTGATATTACATATTTATGTAAGCTGAGCAATTGTTTTTATGTTCTTGAGTATACTGTTATACTGTATACTATTGGGCTATTGCCTTGTTGGCAAGTGAGAAATGTTAATTAAAGCAACATGGTAAAAAGATTCTCCAAGGTATTAACATTTGTCATAACTCCATGTAGGACGTTTCTATACATAAATGTAAGCACTGTGGCAGTAGTAATGCAATATTTAGAAAATGTTCTCTTGTACACTTGATACTCAAGTACTTTTAAAAACAAGTACTTCAGTACTTTTACTTAAGTAGACATCTGACTGTAGTACTTTTACTTGTACTTGAGTAAAATTTAGCAAGGGGTATCTGTACTTTTACTCAAGTAAGGAAGCTGTGTACTCTGTCCGCCTCTGGAAATAAGTAAGGGATAATGTATAGAATGCCGGTCATTATCGGGAAAATAAGCCCCTACAGGGCGAACAGGACACCGACGCGCAGCGAGGGTAATTGCTTCCCACTGAAGGGGCTTAAATTCGACCGGCGACGTTCCATTATCCCGCTTATTACACGGCTACGTGCCAAAACAAAAAATTACTTCACATGGTGTGGCTTGTTACAATTTATTTGCTACCAGCATTCGTAGTGTTGATCAGCAGAGAAATAGTACGCCAAAGACGTTGACGTTGCTTAGCAACCGAAGACGCTGGGGGTCGAAAAGTTACCGGACTACTTGAGGAGTGATACCAAAGACGTCATTATAGGCAAAAAGTCCTTTGTTTTCCTTGACAGCGGTCAATTTATATCTAGCATTCCCCGCGAAGTTGTGAAGAGCCCATGCAAGTGAACAGAGCGTTCCATGGCATTGAGAAGACCCCTGTAATAATCCATAATAATTTAACTTGATTTCTTTTTTTTTTTCTTTTTTTTTAAAGTGGTGGGTACAAATTGATTCGTGACGAAATCTGGTGGGGACGCGTCCCCGGCGTCCCCGGCGTAATCGACGCCTATGGCCCCACCTGGAAGTGATAAACATTTCTTTAAATCCCTATTTAATTTGATTGCTAAATAGGTAGAAGGTTTATGTTGAGGAGATCTCAATGTGATAATGAACTACGACATGGACACAACTAGTTGTAAGAGAAATAGAAAACTTATCACAAAGGTAGTAAAAAAAAATACATGGGAAGAAATTAGCATTTTTGATGCATGGAGCTACATGCATACGTCCTATACAGAGAGAGACTTCATTCATTATTCAGTAGCACACTCCTTATACTCAATTATATATTTTATGCAGAAAGAAAGCAGGGATAGAATAAAGGAATGTCAAATTGGAATGGCAGATTTATCTGACCATTTCTCGAGGGATTACTTTATAGAAAGAATTAAGAAAAATGCTGATGAGATACATCCTATGGTAAAAGTGATTGTACAATCTTACAATGATGTCATTCCCAGAGCTGTGTCAGTTCTGTATTCTGCTTTGATGGAAGCTAAACATGGTTCAACGTTATACGTCGAAGCTAAATGGGAAAAAGAACTGAGTGAAAAGATCCCGGACAACATGTGTAGTTGTATGGTGTATTTTCCACATATGATACAAGTCACATGGATGGAGAGAATTCCATTATTATTTGTCAACAAGAATACTAGTCAACAATTGAACACTCGACAACCCTCCTGGAGAATGTGCAACTGTATGGATCCTAATCATACTGGGATCATATCGACATTGTGCTGTAGGAGGGACTAGGATACAAAATCCCCCGATCTTGTCTTGTCTTATGCCTGGGACATATGGAAGGATCTGTGCAAAAAGAAGACCAATATTTGATAACGATTCGTCTTGATGCCACAAAAAAAAGCCATCATTAAGAACTGGCTCCAGTCTGTTGAACCTGACTACAGACAACGGCTCAACATTATCGGTGATATTCGAACGATGGTGGGACTCGCATATAGATTAAAAACTAAGGAAGACTCATTTTCTAAAGGCTGGGATAATTGGTTATTGTACATGTCAAAAAATTAAGAATTGTATAATATTTCTTAGATCTAATGTGGATTATCCCCCAACAGGCACTGTTCCTCTTTAATTTCCTCACTTTATATCTTTCTCTCTATCTTTTTCTCCTTGGCTGTACTTTAACTAATAAAAGAAAGTACAAATAAGTTAATCATTAGTTGTTTTTCTATCCTACTTTTCTAGGATTCTTGGACGGAGCTGCTGATTGGCGATGTCAGACTCCATCGTGTAATGGCATGTGGAAGGTAACCCAGACCTAGCTTCTGAAAAACCCTTTTACACTTAACATTTTCAACCTGTTGGTCTCACATTATGCAACAAATCTAAACATTCATGGAATGTTCTGTTATTGTACTGCAGGTGCAGTTTCATCACCGTTGACCCAGAAACTGGTATTATAAGCAGGAAAGAGCCCCTGGTCACACTAAAGGGGTAAGGTTGAGTATCAGTGTTTGCTTGTTTTTACTAACTTCTCTCAGCAAAAGAGATTTTTTGGAAAGAAAATAGAGTTTTTGTTGGTCTTAGTCAAGTTGGCCATTATTTATAGCCTAGTGTGTAATGTGTTGTATGTACTCCATGGCACAAATTACGTGTCATTTCTAAACCTTCCTGGTTGTAAAGTATGTATTATCTTTTTTTTATCAGATATCGACAGTGCCAACCGTCTGAGGCAGAAATCTACAAGAAATCACCATTGTTTGGACAATTTTTCACCGTCAAAAAGACGGGAATCATACAGGTTGGGGATGTAGTATATCGGATTGGTCGCTAGGAAGTGGAAAAATGGTTGTTTGCTGTTGGCGATCACTGTAATTTAGAACTCTTTAGCAGCATAACAAAGGCCAGTTCCTTGATGTACATTTCCGATTATGAAACATTGATTGCAAAAAGTGAGATTAGATCTCTAGGCAAATTTTACAGTCCTCACAATAATATATAATTAAATAATTCAAGTCCTCCACCCACACACGTACTTCATAATCAATGTGTGTGTGAAGTACATTTAAAACACTACAGAGGACTACGGGGCTCACTTTTCTGTACACTAGTGTGCTAGTATTTGCTGTATTGCACTGTTATTCATAAACTAATTGGGATTTTTTTATAAACTAAGATTATTAGGCAGTTTTACATCTATATGTATACTAGTGTGTATAGTACAAGCATGCATTTTTGCAAGAATCCAATAGCCCACAATTCATTTTTGATGTTAATAAATTACAAACATTATTTATCCATAAATCCAAGTCAAAGCCATAAATCCAAATCACTCATTGATATGGGGAAAACATGCCTTTTTAAATGTCCAATATATATTTCCAACAAAATATATATATATAATTTTTTTTTTCCATAAACGATTTTTATTGAATTTTCTTTTTTATGCAAACATACAAACATTTACAACCCCCTCCCACCCCTCATCCCAAACAATCCTTGGACAGATGGAAATTACATTAAAAAAAACAACAACATAGTAAAAAAATAAAACAATTACATGAGTATTTCACCTTAATATAGACAATGCCGATCAAATACTGTGCATCACATATACACACATTCATACAAATCTTAAAAGGAGTACCTTGTTTAGCTTGGTTACCAAACGGACAGGGTTATTACTTAGCCATTGGGAAGCGACTTAAGCTTATTGAAGTGAGAGTTGAAGGGGCGCCACCGAGAGTCAAATTTCTTTAAAGAAACTCTGAGAATATTTATTTTTTTCCAGTTTGATAAAGAACATAACATCACTCAACTAGGAAGATGACAGAGGAGGCTTGGGAGAGTTCCACTCAAAAAGTATTCTTCTCCGAGCTAAGAGAGAAGAGAATGCGATAACATCTGCTTGAGGTCTAGAGAAGGCAGAAGGCACAAGGGGAACCCCAAAAATGGCTGTCAAAGGACATGGCTGAAGATTTAGCTGCAGGACGTCAGACAGTGTTTTGAAGACAGAACACTAAAAAATTGTTCATTCGTGGATAGAGAAAAAACATATGACTGTGGTCAGCCGGGGCAAAGCCACACCGGTTGTAGCTATCGTCTACGTCAGGGTATATCTCTGCCAATTCGGCTTTAGAAAAGTGGGTTCTATGGAATACCTTAAACTGTATGAGCCCAAGGCGAGCACAGGATGATGTTGAGCCTATTCTATCGATTGCCTTAGCCCACCAGTCATCTGTGAAATCCACCTTTAATTCTTTCTCCCATGCAACCTTAGCTTTTAGCACAGGTTTGTTATTGAGCGACATAAGACCGCTATATACCCGGGATATAAGGGCTTTCTGATTGGGACTTAATATAAGTAATTCCTCCCAGGGCAAAGTGGGGGGTGGTGAGGGAAACAAAGGGTACTGCGTGCAAATGAAGTGCCTTATTTGTATGTAACGAAAGAAATGTGAACGTGGCAAACCAAATTTCTTAATTAGATCTGTAAAACTGGAAAAAACTCTGTTTTCATATAAATCCAAGAAGCAATTATTGCCTTTTGCTTTCCAAAGAGAAAATTAGGCATCTAAAGCAGGGGGAAATGGTGGTTACCAACTATGGGAGCAAGTATAGACGAGGATAAGAATTTGAAATGACGGCGGAACTGATACCAGATCTTAAGGGAAGCCAACACAAGGGTTTTTGGTGTGCTTAGACACGACAGTTGGAAGAGGGGAACACAGCAACGCTGAAAGAGATGTACCCAGACAAGACTTTGATTGAATGGACCCCCAAGATGTGTTAACTGTGGAACCAAAACAAAAGTTTTTGAATATAAGCTGACCAGTAGTAGTACATAAAGTTTGGCAGGGCAAGGCCCCCTCCAAATTTACTAATTTCTAGTACAATCCTACTAGTTCTTGGGTGTTTTCCTGCCCAAACAAATGATGTAATAAGTTTGTTCAACGATTGAAAGAAGGATTTTGGTAACAATATTGGAATGGATTAGCCTGGATACCAGCCTGAACTCCGCCCACAAAATATTTGGTCTGGAGATTCAGTCTGGAATTGAGCTCGTTGGGAGGTATTAGGTCAGATCAAAAAGTGATCTGACCAATCAAATTGTAAGGGCGGGCTTTATAAGTTGATGGACAGATGATACACATTAACGTAATCAACCACGTCACCAAAGAGCACTCAGCGCTTTTACTTTTTTTCCCAAAAATGCTGACCGTGTTGCCAATTTGTCCATGTATCCTTAAATTCTTTTTACAAAACAGGCATAAATCGTTTATGTCCATCTTCTTTTTCTACTTCTTCGAACGTGCGCTCAGTTGAGTTAGTTTGAGAATAGCTGTGCTTCGCACAACATACGTCACATACTACGTTGCTCTGATTGGTTTTAGGTCTATCCAATTGAGCGAAGAGGCATTTTCCTTCCTGGTTCCGCCCTATAATCACAGCCCAATGGTTCGGTCTCAGACTCATATTCTGACTAGAATTATGAGTATGACATCGCCAGGCTAGGAATGGATTGGAATAAGTAAAGAAATCGGGGCAAAATTGTCATCTTCACAGAGTTAATTCTGCCTGTCAGCGTCAGAGGGAGGTTGCCCCATCTCTGAAAGTCAGATTTAGTCTGGTTAAGTAGGGGAGTGAAATTTGCGGAATTTACCCTGAGCGGCCAATATTAAATGGCAAATTCAACTCTGAGGGGGGGATGTTAAGAGGGAATCACTCACTTTTCTGCAGGTTAAGCTTATAACCCGGAAAAGGGTTAGCCAAATTCATTAAGAATAGAGATCACAAACGGAATTCGAGACATAGAGCAAGAGGTCATCCGCATATAATGACACACGATGTTCGATTCCCTCACGATGGATTCCCTGAAGTAGGGGGGAAAAGCGCAGGGCTATGGATAGGGGCTCGATAGCTAGGGCAGATAAAAGTGGACTTAAGGGGCAGCCCTGTCGGGTCCCGCGGGACAGTGGGAAATAATCAGACCGAGTGTCCCCAGTGCAATCACTTGCCTGGGGATCTGTATATAAAAGACGAATCCACGTGCTAAAGCGGTCACCAAAACCAAATATTTTAAGAGCAGTAAATAAATACAGCCATTCTACTCGATCAAAGGCCTTTTCGGCATCCAGTGATATTACAACTTCAGGACGTTTAGAGGTAGGGGTCGAATAAATTATGTTTATTAATGTTCGGATATTGAAAAAAGAATGACGCCCTTTAATGAATCCTGTCTGCTCCTTCGAGGCGATATCCGGCAAAACTGCCTCGAGACGCGTTGCTAGCACCTTCGCCAAGACCTTGACATCAACATTGAGGAGCGATAAAGGCCTGTAGGACCCGCAACAAGTAGGGTCTTTATCCTTCTTAAGTAGGAGAAAGATTGATGCCTGGGTCAGGGTAGGTGGTAGTGTCCCCCGTTCGATTGACTCAATATATACAGCTCGAAAGAAGTGGTCCTAGGAAGTGGGGCTAGTTTGCTACTAAATTTCTTAAAGAACTCGGTGGGATGGCCATCAGGGCCAGGGGCTTTGTTACTTTGCATAGAACATATTGCATCAACTATTTCCTGCAGCACCAATGGTAAATCTAGGTTGTTTCCAATTGCAGGGTCAATAGTGGCCACACTAAGATTATTAAAAAATCGGTCCATGGTGGTGTTGTCGGTTTGGGAGTCGGATTGGTAAAGAGCCGAATAAAACGTTTTGAATGTTGCATTAATATCGGAAGGGGCAGACAGGGGAGCACCGCCTTAAGCGATTCCCATAGTAGAGAGTAAGAGGTAGAATCATTTTTGTTAATAGATCAAACTCATCAATAGAGGAAGAAATATAATGAAAGAAACCCTGGTTAGAGAGAAGCAGAGAGTCCAGTCTCCACAAAGGACGGGGTCTTGGATGGGATGTCAATAGCATGTCAAGAACCAAAGGGGAGTGGTTGCTTATAACTAGGAGACTAGCATCCACAAAAAAATAATCAATTCTAGAATAGGAGTAATGTTCCGGTGAAAAAAAAGACAATTCTTTTGCATGTGGATTACGAAAACTCCATGGGAGACTGAGAAACGCATCCGTTTTGTAACATAAAGTCTGCAAATGCCCTTGACATGGAAGAGGGATGAGCTAGCCTGGGGCTGGAGCGATCTAATACGGGGTTAATACCGCAGTTCAAACCACCACCAAAAATTAATCAACATTCATTTAAAGCTGGGAGACTGCTAGGTAATCTGTTTGCAAAGCCAGCATCATCAAAATTAGCAGCATACACGTTAACCAGTAAAACAGGTGTCTGCTGTATGGTGCCTGTTACAATCAAATACCTTCCATTGGGGTCTGAGATCGAGCTAGTGGGAATGAATTGTGTTCTCTTATGAATCAATATAGCCACACCCCGAGCCTTTGAGTTAAAGGACGTGCGCAACGACATGACATGATCAGTATTGCACATATGCGTCTCCTGTATGAAAGCTATATCCGTTTTTAAAGGTTTAAGGTGCGACAAAACTCTGGATCTTTTAATTGGATGTCCCTCGCCTTTGACATTCCAGGACAGAAACCTAATAGAGTTTACTGAGTTATTAGACATCATTAGGGTAAGTATGTAGACAGTGTCCTACAAGATAATACAGTGATATGAAAAGAGATGATAAAAACACACATTGCATACAGATGTTAAGAAAATAGAATAACACCAAGGATAACCCTCCCCCCACCCCCCAAACCCAATGTCCTCATCCCCAAACGATGAAGACGGCAGGTTGAATGCAGGTTAAACTTCCGTTGCATCTCGACAGAAACAGAAAACGCTATCCTCTCTTCATGCAGAGAGGCTCCGAGCGTTCAAACAGAGCACCATGGGTGCATATAAAACACAAATGAACACCACAATTGAGAAAAGTCACATCTTTAGGCACTGTTAGCCTAGCATGCATATCCAGCCAATAGGGCCAGATAACAATTGCTGACAAAACGATGTGTAATAAACAAGAGAAAAGAAAAGAAAGAAAAACACACGCAACTCAGCTAGGAAACCCTATTAACATTCAACACTAAAACTGTGTGGTTTATAACAGTATCCTAAAGCCTGTGTGGGGAGTAGATCAAAAATTAGAAAAACAACAACACCCCACACATCAGCTGGGAAATTATTCTTTAAGGGGCCAATATCTAGGCTAAAGTCTTTTTTAACTTACAGGATGAGAGAGTTCAGTAGTCTGAGAATCATCAGCGGGCAGAAAATTGCGAATCGTAAAATGCCTGGGCTACTTTCGGGCATTCAAAAAACCTCTTCTCCCCCCTTCTCCGTGCTCCACGCGCAGACGGGCCGGGAACAGGAGGGAAAACCTGACTTGCTTCTCGTAGAGACAGCGTTTCACACCGGCAAAGGATGCTCTCTTCTTAGCGATGTTGGTGGTCATGTCGGGGAAAAAGTAAACATTCTGTCCATGGTATTTGAGCTGCTCTCTCGTCTCAGAACACGCTCCTTATCACTGAAGTAGTGGAATCGGACAATGAATACTCTCGGTCTGGCCCCCCTGCCCTCCTCCGCCGAGCGCGCTGGGCCGATGCGGTGAGCTCTATCCAGAATCGGTGGGGAAGAAAAGAAGCTTGTGCCGAGGACCTCGGTGAGAAAGGTAGCCATGAACTTCACTGGGTCTGCTCCCTCTGTCTTCTCCGGGATGCCAATTATAGATTATTGCGACGCAACCGTGATTCCAAATCTTCGGTCTTAGCCATCAGCTGTGTATTTTCAGACTGCAAACGAGTACATGTCTCCTCGAGGGCAGTGATCCGGTCGCTGTGGTCAGACAGGGCTGTCTCCATGGCGGTTATCTTCAGGTTGAGCGAGTCGGTGGTCGACTTGACGGCATCTAAGGCAGCGGAAATGGGCCTCAAGGCTTCACCCACTACCATTTTCATGGTTGTAGTATGGGTTGTTGTGAGGTCGGATAGCAGCACAGCGCGGAGCTTGTCGAGGTCCGGCAGGAGCAACCTGGTCTCACAGGAATCTGTGAAATTACTACGGACGAATAACTCGAAATCCGTGGACACATCACGGAAACACGCCGATTTCCGTGATGTGGCCACGGAATTCGCTCCAATGCAAGTTAATGAAACTGATGTTCCGTGGCTCACACACGGATCCCCGTTTCAACGAGCGAGTCGGCCACGGGGGCTTAACTCAAAACCTGTGGTGGTCTCACTGAAACACTTAAATTGTCCTTGATGTGTCCACGGAAGTTGATCCAATGCAAGTAAATGACACTGATATTCCGTGGCACACACACAGATTCCCGTTTAAATCTGTGTCTGTGCCACAGTTGACCACAGCGGGGGCTTAACTCAAAATCCATGGGGGTCTGACGGAATCACTTAAATTGTCTGTGATGTGGCCATGGAATTTGCTCCAATGAAAGTAAATGACACTGTTTGTCACGGTCTGTCCGCCACGCCCCCTTAACCCTCGCAGCTGGGCTGCGTCAGGTGGTTAGTGGAGCCTTTAAGTTGACTGAACACTGTTCACCTGTAGCCAGATTGTCTTCGCTGTTGGTTCATGCAAGTCTCTCCAGCTATTCGCCTGTCTCCTGTTCCCGGTTTACCGATCCTGCCTGTTCCCGACTACGTTCCCCGCCTCGTCCTACTGGATCCTCGTTCGCCTGTCCCCTGTCCCGGCTTCCCGACCCTGCCTGTCCCCGACTACGTTCCCCGTCTCGTCCTACTGGACCCTCGTTTGCCTGTCTCCTGTCCCGGCTTCCCGATCCTGCCTGTCCCCGACTACGCTCCCCGTCTCGTCCCTCTGGATCCTCGTTCGCCTGTCTGCTGCCCCGGTTTCCCGATCCTGCCTGCCCCCGACTACGTTCTTCGCCCCGTCCCCGTTGATTTGCTTGACGAAGTAAAGAGCGGATTATCATTGTGTTTGCTGGTCTCTGAGTCCTGCTTTTGGGTTCAAATCTGCCAGTCTCTTCAGTGGAGCGTGACACTGTTATTCCGTGGCTCACACACGGATCCCCGTTTCAACGAGCGAGTCGACCACGGGCTCACGGAATTACTTAAATTGTCCGTGATGTGGCCAAGGATTTGCTCCAATGCAAGTAAATGACACTGTTATTCCGTGGCTCACACACGGATATCGGCGAGTTTCCGTGATGTGGCCACGGATTTCGAGTTAAGCGTCCGTAGTCATTTCACGGATTCCTGTGAGACCATGTTGGGCAGGAGGGTATCGTCTCCGCCATGACAGTGCGACATCGTGGCTGCCTCTTTCTCCGGCGAATTCTGCCCTTTCTCTTTCTGCCTGCTGCGGCCAATCAACGGCAAACAGTCCATGGTCGCAATAACCAAGCAAAAATTATTTTCAAGTAGTGTGTGGTGCTGATATATGTCAAATAATAGTGAACGCTTGGGAGCGCCCGCGCTGCACGTCCTTCTCCTTCACATGCTTACCCGGAAGTCGTATGTTTCTTTCCTTAAGATAAAACACACAATCGTAAAAAAAAATGGAAACAAACCTTAATGAGATTTTCCCCTGAATCTCTCCCCTTTGCCAGTCCAGGAGTAAAAAGACAGTTCAAAGAAAGTCAAATCTTTTAATATTCTTTTCTGGATTGTTGCAACGCAGTTCATTTGACCCAACCTGACCCAACTAAAAACTCAGGAGCTGGGTAGAACTTAGGCCCCGTTGACACGAGGACGCTTGCGGGTAAAAACGACAAAATATTTTATCGGAAGTGCCTTTCCTTCAGACGGTGACAGCGTTTTTGGGGCTTAAAAACGCAAAAATCTGAAACCACCCTCCAGAATGGAAAACTTGAATACGCTCCGCCGTAGTGTTTCCGTCTACACTGCCAAGACGCAAAACTCTGCTCAGATCTGCTCAGGTCCCATACGCGTTTACGTCACATGCATGCGCCAGTACAGGGAAAGAAACAAACATGTTGGATTATTTCCATGTGTCGGACCGTCAAGCTGCTCTGGCAGCTCTAATAAACTTAGAGCAGTCTTTCCATGAAATGTACAGGATATGTAGAGATAGTATTACTGAACAGAGAAGGATCTGTAATTATGTTTTGGTTTTCGCGGCGCAGATGAGAAGAAGGAAGATTCTACACATGCGCTCAGACATGGCGGTGTTGTGTGATAGTGTATCACAGCACCACCTAGCCGCCTGACATGTATACCCAATCAAATTCCACACACTTTTGCGTCACCATATGCACGCAGATTTCCTCTCGAAAAACGCTTGTCTCAATAAAAAGTCTAGAAAAGTCTTGTCTTGAATAAAAAGTGAAGACACAACGCCACTTTTGCGTCTTCTGTTCAGACCGTCATCATGTAAACTTAGCCTTAGTTACCCTACATAAGTAAAAGTAACCCAATAAAATGACCCAGCAGTGTCAACCATGCGGTTGGGTTGATATATTAACCCAGCATTTCTTAGAGCGTACCAGGGATACCACTTGATACAACAGATAAAGGCAGATAAAAAAGGAAATCCCTACACCAAAGACATATAGCCTATTTAAACCTGGTTGTCAGACCAGGCTAAGTGTCAGATGTCTGGTTAAGGTGACAGATGCTTATGAGTGCAAGTGATGTGCAAATCCGCATAGAGTCCAATAAATAAATGCATTGTATAGTTATAAAGTAGCCTTTGAGAAAAACCAACAGTATATAAAAACAGTAAAAAGTTGTGCATGTTATACAAAGCCACTAGAGTTCATGATATGCTGCAGCGATGTAAAGTTGATAAAAAATGTAAGGGTTCTGCCGAATGTGCTGCTGAGGAAGCGGGAGGTTTTTTGTTTTGATGGCCCTCAACCTTCTACCTGATTGAAGAATTGACAGGCCTCCGTGATGGATTTGGGCCTCGTAGATGACTGGAGAATCGGGGAGTCTGCAGACACACACACACGCACGCACGCACGTACGCACGCACGCACACACACACACACAATATCACTTATAATACCTTCTTGCATTTGCATAAATGCAATTTTGGCTTTTTATAGTATTTTTTAGCATTAGGTTTATTATCATCAACACATACACGAAGACATACACACAAACACACACACCCATACACGTAAACACACACACACACAAACACATTACTGAATATCACACACGCACGCTGAATATTAAATCATTTATATATCGGCCTATGCAATTGTCATGTCTTTTTAAGGCATAATCGCACAAGTGATTATATAAAATAAAGACAAATATTTAACATGGCTAACCGAGCAAATTCTTTTTAATATTTTCATAGTATAATGACACAAAAGTAAAACAGCACAAAAATCACGTACTACAGGAATGCTTCTGTCTTTGTTTTTTTGATGATCATAGTGTGTGCCCAATTTGTATAGTAAATACAAAATAATCGAATATAGAGCGAATGTAGAAGGAATATAAGCATATAAATGTTTTGCTTTTTGTTAATTCTACCTCCATTAATGGTATATTCAATAACCCTGATATGGACTGTTTACTCCTTTCAAATTTCTTCTTCTTTTATAAAAGTTCTGATCACATAGAATAAATATTAGAGTAGGCTATATAAAGAACATTATTGAGAATCTCATCAGGATATATATATTTCCAGAACATTTTTTTTTAATTCCTTTTTGTTCTCTAGTAGGATTCACATTCAAACATCAATTGGCTTCAGGCATCTTTTTCAATATATCCATTTAAGTTGAAATATGAACTGTAGAAAAAATGTTTTTATTAAACGGCAAGTCTGAAATATGGTCTGTGACCAGCAGATGGTGCTAACATAATTTGAAATAACCGACTGAAGGTACATTTGAAGGCCTTGCCTTTAGTGGAAATGATCCATCTGGTAAACATCCAAAAGCTGAAAATAGATCAGAGATACTGGTGGCACCGGTGTTTGTCAACAACAAGTCAACGCAATGAAAAAATAGTTTTTGCATTACAAAAGTGAATGCATATATTTGAATATGCATACATGTATAGCATAGCAGTACACATTTCTTACATTTATTCAAACATGCTAACATGCAAAACTGGATTTGAGAGTGGGAGGAGCTTGTGTGCATAGTCTCAATCTGTTGGGACAGATATCATATCATATTTCTATTGGCCCTTTGGCGTCTCCCTCCAAAGGCAGACTGCTACATATAGGTGACGTTAACAGGGGCATACATGTAAACCATCAAATTAGATATAACTGACTGAAGAAAAAGTGGAGACCAATACTGTCAGAGTAAACTAAATCTGCTGAGCGTTCGGATGGCAGAGAGAGGCGCCAGTGATGGTGATCCAGGGGAGAGGGGGTTGCGGACACAAGCGGATAAACAACCTTCTCCGGCTGAAGAGGGCAGCGCGGTTCTAGAAGCTGTCCCGGACCGTCAAGTCGTTAACTGCCAGGAAGGTCAGGCCCAGCCCCCTGGTCCTCAAAGCACAGAGGCTCCTGGGTCTCCGGAAGAGGACTACGGCTCAGAGTGTCCGGGATGCCAGGCCATGGGTGCCCTGGTGCTTCCCTGTGGGCACAGGCTCTGCACAGCTTGCGTCCAGCTCAGCGGCGGGGGCCGGGGGGAGATGGGCCCCGGCTGCTGCACCGTTTGCTACGGGACCCAGCTGATGGACTCGGTCCTTCACACCCTGCTGGAGGTCCTGTTCCAGGGCCAGTCCAGGAGGCCGCCGGAGGGAGTAGAAGATCGGAAGAAGGCCGCTGTGGAAGCAGGGGACTCGGGTAGGGCCGGTGTGGAGGAACTCTGCTCACGGCACGGCCAGCCTTGCACCATGTTCTGCTTGGAGGAAGAGGAGCCACTCTGTGAGGAGTGTGTTGAGGAGGAACACGACCACCACCACTGCTGCTCCTTACAGGAGGCCGTCAGGGCTTGCAAGGTGAGGAACAGAGGATGGAACCAAACACTAGGATTTAGTCGCAAAGCAGTAAACATTGATGATTCAATTGGTCCGCGCCATTTATAGCTTCAATTTGTTAGAGCAGGATCAGTAATTGAATTGACCATTTCAGGAATTTTTTTTTTGAAAATAGATTACTTTCACTTCGCTGTACACAACTGTTCATTTTTTGGAGTTTGCGATTTGTGTGACATCCTTCAACTTCGATTTGAGTGTCCTTATTTTAATTTCAGAGCGAGTTGCAATCTTCTCTTCAATCCCTAAGAGAACAGCGGGAGACTCTGAAGTCCATTAAGGATTCCTGTCAGGACACTGCTAATTATGTCAAGGTACTTACTCACATAGTACCTGTTGTTATGGAGACACTGTTAAATGCAAAGACACACACATATTTTAAAACATACACATCTTAAATATATCTTAACCGAAGGCCTCTCACATCCTAACCTCAGAACCAGTTAGTGCGCACGTCACAAGTGCTGCGGGAGGAGTTTGAGAAGATGCACCAGTTCTTGCGGGACAGAGAGGCAGCTGCCATGACATCCCTGAGGAGGGAAGAGGAGGAGAAGAGTCTGCGGATTGCTGAGAAGATGGAGAAACTTACAGACGGCATCGACGAACTGAAAGACGCAATGCAACAGACGGAGGAGGCCATGGTGTTGGAAAACCATGTCTTCCTGAAGGTTAGCTGCTAATCCTTTGGTCAAGGAGACAGAACAATGACAGCCCGTTCAACCCCAGACTCTCTCAAATATACCCATGGGCTCCAGTGTCCTAAAATAGTAGTAAAGTTCTGATTCATTTTTATATTTTAAATGGTGATCGTGAGCCTGTACCTTCCCCCTGTTCAGATTCTGATACGTTTCAATAAATTCAGGATTAAACTCACCTAAAACTGAAACGTCTATGTCGTTGCTGCAAACACTTTACGACCCTAACTCAATTTCAATGTATTTACTGTCTCACAACAGAACTACAAGAGGGCTTCTGAAAGGTATGTTCCCTGACATGTTTATCATGAAGGTCGCAGGCATTTCCATCTCACAATGGAATGCCTAAAACCATCGACATTTATACATAGATGCTGTATTGATTGTTTAAACCCATTGCTGTGCTACTTCAACAAGACTGTAATTAATACAATTCAACAGGGGAGGCGTGTTTTTCTGGATAAAAAGCACCATAACGTTTACATTTATTAACCGATCTGAATCGTCCACTTTTGTATTCATATTAAATAACATGTTAAACACTTTGAAAACTAGCATTCTTTTATTTGTTTTACTCCAAGTAGATCATCAACCCTTGAATTGAAATGATTTTTATGTGGGGGTTCCTTACTGTAGGGCTGGGTACAGAATAGCTGAGCCAGAAGAGGAGTTAGGATCGCTGCTGGATGTGGCCAACCACCAGGGTTGTCTTCACTTCCATGTCTGGGAAAAGATGCTGGACACCTTTGAATATGGTGAGTTCATGAAAAAACGGGAGTTCATGAAAAAAGGGATTTGTAATACAAATGTATTTTCACATTAATCTTGATTATCTCACTTTTTACCAGGTTTAGAGAGTTATATAAATCAACAACACTTTGAATACTAGCACAGACAATGGCAAAAAACACACTAATCAAAATGCTAATCGAGCTGCCTGTGTTTCACCAGGGATGGGGCTTAAAGTTGAACAGTTGATTCACTCTTTACCCCACGTCTATGTTTCTGCACTAGTCCCAGTGACTCTGGACCCCAACACAGCCTCTGCCTGGCTGAGCATTTCCCCAGACCTGGCCAGCGTGTGTGCCTGCGAGGAGACTCACACGCTTCCAGTTCCGGCCAACCAGGAGAGATTCGTGGGGCCGAGGGCCGTCCTGGGCTCCGAGGCCTTTGAGGCCGGGAGACACAGCTGGGAGGTTGAGGTGGGCGACAACACCTGCTGGTCCCTGGGAGTAGCCAGAGAGAACATCAGCCACAGGAAGGACTCCTGGTCAGGAGGATTGGAGCCAGGTGGGGAGGACAGTGTGGCTGGCCTCGGCGTCAGTGAACGCTGGGTGCTTTCCCTCTCCGATGGCCATTATCGTGCCTTTCCCAGCCATGGTGGCGGACCGATCGGGCTGAGACGAAGGCCCCGTCGAGTCACGGTTCAGCTGGACTGGGAGAGGGGTTGTCTGACGCTGTCGGATGCAGCAGACAACAGCCTGATTTACCGCTTCAAGCAGCAATGGAGCGGCCCGCTACGGCCCTACCTCTCCACCACGTGTGCCAAACATCCGCTGCGTATCAATGCCAGGAAGGTGACAGTGATCGCAGACTAGGACGTCCTGTTCAGAAGGCTGTCGTTGATGTCCAGAGTACACTGGGTAAACACACCAACAGGGTTTCTCTTTAGGAATTAACTATTCAAGTGTTCCTCAGAGGCTTTGTCTCTTGACGGTCAACAGTTATGGTTATGAAAGTGTGAATACCACAATATAAATCCCATTTAGTGGTTAAGGTTATTTTGATTGAATAAAAGTATGTACATAGGCCGGTATTTTAGAAAGGTACACATTTAAATATGAATTTAATAGGTAGTTAGCTTTAAAAAAACGATATATACGGTTGTTTCACACTTACAGACTTTTAACCTTGTGTCTGTGTAGATTAAGATAAGAACTTTATTTCATCCCATGCATGAAAATTCACTTGTTACAGCAGCCCATGGAATATAGAAAGTATTGCTGTATAGAAATACAGCAATACATGCATACATACATCAAATAAAATCAAAAATCACACAGTGATTACAATGTCATGCCAAAAGGGCATAAATGTACACCCCTGGGGTTTCAAAATAAATTAGGCTAAGAGGTCCTACACTACATAATAAATACTTAATTACACATGGAAACAGCGGTTTACAGCATAAAAAAATACAGATGCAACAATATTGTTATAAAAAGTCCTTAAAAGAGGCATACACACCGACTTTTTTTTGATGACTTTTGCCCTTCTCTGTAATCTAGGGCCTTCTTTGGCCCTAGATTACAGCATGTTGTGAATTTACAATGATTATTCTGTTTGTGGTCAGTATGTTTATCAGTCTAATTCTGCTGGGTTTACACTGTGGGTGCATAGCAATTAAATAGTTTTCCACCTCCATCTCATCCATCTCTTTGGGTCTCGCCATGCTGACGGGAAACACTGTTCACTCTTGCGCAGTCTCTCCGAGTGAGTATCATATGATCTGGCTTTACTATGTAAACACATTGCTCTACAAATACACAACCAACAACACACCAATGCCATCGACCTTCTTCCTAAAATAGAGAAAGCAACAGTTACTCAACACAAAACCAGAGTGGACCCCCTACTGCTTTCGTGTAGTGATTTGTATTGGCATCGATAATAGACACATTTATCCGATGACTGCAATTGTCTTAATTTTTCAAACCATCTCATGTGGGCTGAATTATTCAGAGACAGCAGAATCCATTGAATATCCAATAACAAGAATAGTGTTGATAATAATTAAAATATTGAAAACAACAATAATTACATTGATAATTAGTGTCATATCAAAAAAGGTAGAAAGTGTAAGTGGAAAGTCTCGTGTACAAAAGGCTTTGGAGCAAATGTCCCATATTTGCAATACAAGAGGCTGCAGTTTCCGGACCGCAGTTTCAATTTCAATGGCCATCGTCTTTCTATTTATTTAAAGGGATGATATAATAAATTGTTGTCTTTTCCCTTTGTTTCAGACTGTTAGATGATGTACATATACCTGTTGTACGTCAACCAAGCTAGAAAACCCGCTCCTCAATAAGTGCGTGAATCAGCTTGAACTTGCGTCAGAATGTGCAGTGGGCGGTGTTGAAGTGAAGAAGTCCTGCCTCCCAGCTACCCGAAATGTTTACAACTTCTCGGGGATGTGGATTTGCTGACACACGCGCAAAGCATTCGCCCAATACTTAAAGCGACATAATACAAATCAGACCGTTTTTGAGAGACGCTGAAATTGGTTTTGCAAAAATGAACAGTGTTCGAATAATACGGGGTATTTATTATACAGATGTAACCCTATTTTAGTAGTTCCCCCAAATGCAATTATTACTGACAAACCGTCCACTTCTGCCACCTAGTGGGGGCCAGTCTCCATTCATCTCCCACACACCTGCCCGCAATCCTCATCAGCTCCCAGTATCAGCCCCGGACAATCATCGCCAGATCGTAATAGACTGAACAGTTCATATAGCTTCTTGGCCCCATCAGTTTAATCCTACTTGTAAGAATGATCCTGTCCCACCCACCTAACCCGTGCTTCCTTGTTCCCCAGTTCCATGCTCCTCAGTCAGGACTTAGCTTGACCTTTTCCGGATTCCCCCCATTCTCCAGCGCCCCGGATTCTCAATAAATTCCTCTGTACCGTCAATCTTGTCGTGCCTACCCCGTGTCGTGCTTTTGGGTCCACTACCTCCCCCCCAGGACCCTAAAAAAAAAAAAGCATGATATGGGATATTTTTCTAGTGGAATTCTGTGTTTTAAACCAGTGTTTTTAAGTCAAATTATGTGCAGCAATGCCGAGTGGCCCGTTTATGGTATAGTCATCTGATTATACTTAGTTACAATATATATGTATGTATCATATAACATGAAATAGGAAATGATATGATTGCCTGATGATGATTTATAAAATAAAAAATCGAATAATACATTCATAATTAATTGAATTACATTTAATATAGCCTTTATATGACAGGATGTCAGTGCCATGGGGTGTGTATTTGTGTGCCATGATTGTGTGTCAGTGTTAATGCTAATTGTGGACACAGGCCTTAAAGGGAGACAGAATTTGGGTTAATCCCAAAGAGACCATAAGCAACGACAAAATTGTTGCGTTGTATGTTAGCCTGTAAGATCAGATGAAAAATAATGAATACTATTTGCCCTTGTGCTTTTGTTTTTATGGCCATTCTGACAAGGCTATACTTTATGGTGGTTGGTGTCAGTAAGATTACCCTGCCACATTCTTAAGTGTTTACAAATACATGACTACAACTGCTTTCGCATTATCCCAAATGGCCCCTGGTGTACTTATTGATGAAAGTGCACAGTGCACACGGCTTTACAAGTAAGCTATGAGTCAGACTCATAAAATAGGAGCAGCATTGTTTACTTTGGGAAAAACAGGTGTAGGGGGTGGTCGAATGTGCAACCAACAACAGCCTTGAGGTAGTCGTTTCCACGATAATAATTATGATTAAATCCTTACACCGCCACCACACCCCACACCCCCACCATGTCTTCTCCGAGCTCTGAGCACCCCCCCATGGCCTCTTAGTGAACAAAATGAGGGCAAGCTTGATGGGAGGAAGAGCAGCGAGGGGGCATTCTGATTTGTGCTTGGCAGGTACCCATTCAAAGCTACTAGTTTGTACAAGCAGCCCCCCACTTCTCCAACAAGCGAGGAACTGGCACTGGCACTGCCTCCACGTTAAATGGATGACAAAGCTCAGAAAGTTTATTGAAAGTCTATCAAAGCGGGGCCAAACTTCGAGGCCAGTGTCGGAGTGCGCACGTGGGACTCCCAGAAGGTGTTAAAACACCAGGAGCCCTCTCCCAGAGCGCTGAAGGGGGGATCAGATTATGCTAGGAGGCTAGCAGGTGCAACATTCAAATTAAAGAAGCACCGGCCAACGCCGCCTTTGTGAAACACTTTTACGACCCGCATCTGTTTTCTAGGCCCCGCTGCGCGCATGTCAATAAGAATGCTTTACGACCAGGGAGAGCTGCAGGGGGGCATGCCTCTGCATTTAATTTAGTTGAAGCTTGGTTATGATCATACGAGTGCTGCAAACAGATGATAGACTAGGACCACCTTTAATAATGTGGAGGCTGTACCAAACGATGTATTGCAGTTGAGTGGGGGGTTGAGTGGGGGTAAGTAGGCTGCACCTGAACATGTGCTGGTCTAGCCTCATTAATAACACATGCACAACCATCAAGATGCACCACCAAAGCTTCCTTGCGTTTACGCATATCGATGTTTGACCATCCTCATCTACAATTGATCCAAGGTGTCATAATCATCCTTATGATCATAATTGCAAAAAAAGTATTGCCAAAGTCCCTTCTTACCGTAATACCATGATATTTTCCATATAGTAGGACCTGTCCACTGTGCAGCGTCTAACAGAGAGCTGTTTACACAAGGGTTTGGATTCTCTCTTGAAATTCATTCACCTGAGGAATTGTCACACGTGCCAACTTTTCTTATGATTGTAGCTTGCATTTCTATTGTTAAACTTCATCAAAAGACATCTCAGGGATCGGGATGGAGTACGCATATGAAACTTGCATGTGCATGCACACACCGAATGAGGATCTCTCGTACACCATGCGTTAATATGGTTGTTGTGAGAAGGTTGTGAGTGCATTATTCCTTTTGTGTGAATATATTCTAGTTCTAGGTTTTCTATCTAAAATGGTTGTATAATCTAGATATGAAGCCCTATCTGAAAAGATTCTTTGTTGCTAAAGATTATAAATAATAAAGCATAAAAAAACAAAGTGAATACTCGGGCTGCAGCTGATCAAATCTTATTTGAGTTTGAATGGAGCCTGCGTGTCCGGAGAAAGCATCTCAAATAAACCATCTATTCTAGTGTGTATATCCCACTGTATCGTCTTGATACAGTTCATTTTCTGCCACGTGTTTAAAAGTCTAACACGATTAAGCCCAGGTTACATTTGATATTTAAGTAGGTGCATGATCAATACATGCTTGCATTTTAATACTTAAAAAGCGTATAAACCTTACATATATACCTCTCGTCTGTGGTTGCTCGGCCTCTCTGCTTAACTCAGAGCCTTGGCATTTTAATGTAGCATAGCTAGACCTGTTAAGTACACAATAAACCAGTGGGGGGGAAAAGTCAACCTTTTTTTATTTAGCCTTTAAAAAAAGTGCCCTCCTTTTGCTTGTTGACATCATGGACAGATAGCTGCCCTCAACATTGTAGAAATAATCATCCACACAACGGTTACACACGAGGCCTGTCAACCTCACCTATAATTGAAGCCCTGTGTACTGTGTTTACGACGATGAGTCTGTGGCACACCAGCTCAGCAAGCAACTCCTGGAACCCGTATGAAGTCATGCCTCAACCGCGCAGACCCTGAACACCCAGCTTGTGGTCCTGCTGCTGTTTGTTTCCAAGAGGGCCTTTTATCTCCACCTCAGCACCTGTTTATTTGCTTTTGCTGTAGCTCAATTTAGCGTGATGTCATACGGCGGTGTTAACGTGACCCCCTTCGTCTGTTAGCCTGATTGCAGACCTCCGGGCCATGGGGGTGCATTTGTCATTAACCCAGAGAAACGTTATTTCCATGATCTTAGCCCTGTTCAATGATTTACCCTACGGTGGATCTAGAAATGGTAATATGATTGTGAATACGGTGGCGATCAAACAATGGAACGTTGTTTTGCCTGGAGACAACGGATCATGTTGAGTCTACTGACGTGCCCTGCATAATCTAGGGCAATGTTCTCATCGTGCGGTTCGTGAGAATGTATTGCCATGTTTCATTGTTTTGAACATAGTTATGCACTTAATTGGGGTAGACGTTTGTTTTTCTTTGTTTATATTTATTTGTCCTTTCGCACCTAACTCTGAAAGAAATACGTAATGTTAATGACATTTCGCTCGTTAAATCTGTTATCCAAAGCAAAGATCACACATACGTACAATCGGTATTGGATTAATTTATTTGAATAAACAGGTTACAAAACAAGAAAGCAGGACAGAGCGCATGTAGGAATCAAAATCCAAGGTTTGACAATTTCTTCATGAGAGGTAGGCTACTCAAATGCATAATGGAATAACACAAGTTATATTAGAACAAAATAACAAACTTATATACATGACAAAATATACGTCAACAACATTGATAATGTCTTATCTCATGGATAAAGAAGAAACCACCATAGGGATACTCTAAAAAGCTGAGCAAAGAATTTTTGTTGATAATTTAAACTAGGGGTGGGCCATTATTTCTCCTTGGAGGATCACACAATTCAAAATGCCTTTGAGAGCCAAGTAAATGTCTTGTCTTAACCATTCGATTGGTTTATAGAAAATGTATCACTTTAACTCTTATTAAGCATTTGTAAATAAAAGTGACAACAAATTGTGTCAGATAAATCTTTAAATGTAATTCCCCATGTAAACAACATACACACCGTTAGAACATGTTTGATACCTATGTGTACCTGTAGCAAGTACACTGGACATGAACAGGTGCTTCCAAACATCCCAAAATACTCAGAAATCAATTTGACCTATGGCGCTTTTTACTGCTCATTTTAGCTGGCTACCGGATCCAATTTACTTCGCTTTGATGCTGTGTTCTATTTATAGTTTTCACATTAAAATCCCATTTGAACTGTTTTCGAATATTTAACTGCTTTCATCAGGGAAAATTAAAAAACAACGATCTATTTTGCTTGTTTTGGAACTTGCGGGTCAATCAGAACTGGCCATCACACCACATGTGACCTGCGGGACCACACGTGACCATCACAATGCCCAGGTCTGAGTTAAACAGAACAATGTCATTGCTGCATTGTGTTTCTACATTTGGACCTTTTAATCTATCAACTTTACAAGGGCCCGTTCTCAGAAGGCCGGAAAATTTCTCCATTTGAGTTGATATCCTTTCCCGTTGTTTTCTCTTACTTTTCTGATGTTGCTCTTCAAAGCCGCATGCCAGTAGGAACCAGCAGCCGGAGGCATTCACTCACAGCGGTAAAACCACAACCATGGGTTTGATGTGCCCACGTAGACTCCACATTTAAACACTTCAAACAAGGAATCAGCTTCATTAATATATTGCAGTAACTCCCAACCAAATTATTGTTGGGATACACCACGGGGTGCCTATTAGAAGAGGTGATCATATATCTCTGCCATGTGTGCGCAACCTTTTCTTCTTTCCTCTTTATTTTTTTTGCGATGCCGTTGTGTGAATCAGACAGTGTGAAGTTTTGGCAACTAATTTGTGAAAGAGTCAAAGTAACGCTACATTTATTCTTTGGTTATGTTTGCAGCGTTCCACGAAGATCGCCAGGAGCATTATCACTTTGACCCCCGGATGTTTCTTCTCTGGAGGCTAAGAGGACCGGCCTTTGTAATTATAATGATGTAATGTAATGGCTCACAGGAAGTCTGCGTGGACAAGAAACAATGAGGTTGTGAAAGGGATTGTGCCTTTTGAGGACCATTTTAAGCATTTTTCTCAGTCGAGAACACCACTGAAAGTCATTATCTGATGACTGCTTTTAATTTGTGTCTTTCATGTTTGTGCTCTATGTGTGTGTCCATGTGTTTGTTTGTATATGTGATAGTTTGTCTGTGTGTGAAACCTCAGGTTCAAGGAAGTTTTTATAGTAAGAGTACACCGAACTACAAAATGGCAGTATAAAAACATGCCATATTTTTCAGGACCGGTTTTAACCCGGTTATTTTTCACACAAAAAGGGCAATAGTTTGATTAATATTCAAAGGAACAAAACTGTTATTTCTTTATATCCTATTATCTTCTCAGAACCTGTGGTGGTCTCTAACAACTCAACAGCAGCTACTGTACCTGTTTGGTATTGTCCAAATGTGTCAAGCACGGCCCAATTGACCCTGTCTAGGACGCTAAATAACAAACTGAGCCTTGTGTTTCTAATGTTCCTTTCAGTTAGGCACCTGTTTGGAGAAGTCATGCATCTCTTATGCAGTGATTAACATTTAGGGCATTTAGCAGACACTTTTATCCAAAGCAACTTGCAATAAGTACAGCATTGAGTACTGCAGCAGTAAGTATTTATTGCTGCAAAGTCCAAGCAAAGTGCCTTAAAACCACTAGCTGAGGTTAACAATGGCAGCATAACATTGTTCATGACGAGGGTTCCTCCACTATTCCTCCTCCTCCTCCTCCTCCTCCATAGGTTCAGCCTCCTCCAGTGCCATTTATACAGTATGGAAACCATTAACCCTCTGAGAAAAAATAAAATGTGGATGGGGGCTCAAACAAAGCTCCCTGGAATAGATAAGTCGATTTTACAAACCATTTCCAAATTATGCGTAAACGGTTGGCCAGCTGCTCGGGTTGTTTGGTTGTGTGTTCTGGAGGAGCAGATGACCATTGGCGTGGCCTCAGCATGATCCAGCGGACTCTGAGCACTGGACACCAGCCATGATGTCATGGCTAGCCAATGCAGGGAAGACATCTGAAGAATGCCAATGAGAATTATTCTGACCCCAGTCCCAGCATTCGCAGTCACTGTTGTTGGATCTCTATCTCTCCCGCGCACGCTCTTTCTCTTTGACTCTTTCCCTCTCTCTCTCTCTCTCTCTCATGTGTTCTCTCTCTCTCAATTGATTAATTCCTGGTCAAACTAAAACACCAGTTTGCGTGGTTGTTTACGAGGGCACACTGACCCATTGAAAAACAAAAAGAGTAGAATACATGAGTAGGTCAGAACTGATGACAGGTGAGTCTTCGTATAGGATTGTGTTTTTCTTATGACCTCAACTGTGTTCTCTATAGTGTTTCTTCCCTAAAGGGGGGTGGCTGTAAGCGTGGGAATGGCACCATTCTGATGATAGATACTCCGGCTTGTGCCATTTAAAATATTCATCTACCGCCGTCTGTCTTAAGGAGGTGTGTGTGTGTGTGTGGATGGGGTGGGGGGGATTGCAGAGAGTGAGGAAGCTCTAACAGTGCCAATAACTACAGTCACCCCCACCACAACTAGAATGCAATCATCCATCTATTCTTAATGTGTTTCTATAAAAGTGAATGATGATTGAATTAAATCATTAGAACAATCCGGAACGACAAAATAAGACATAATGGATTTTCAGAAAGTTGTATTGTGTCTGTGTCTGTGCAGTCAGTGTACGCTTATTAAGGTGTGCACTGTCTATGTGTGTGTGTGTGTGTGTGTGTGTGTGTGTGTGTGTGTGTGTGTGTGTGTGTGTGTGTGTGTGTGTGCGTGTGTGTGTGTGTGTGTGGTGAGGTTGCTGCTGCTTGTGTAGGCAAACATTCTCACTCACTCATGCATTGAGTGCTTTTATTTTGTAGTAATGTTGACTCATGCTGTCAGCAGTGCTGAATCAATGCCCTCAGAGGCAGGGCTGGAGAACACTATTCGGGCGCCCACTCAAACTTGAGATTCTGTCCACTCACAGGTTTCTATTCATGTGTAAATATAATCCCTGCGCAGTCTAAAATCAGCACCATGACATCGATTTAAAGAGGGCAAAGTGCTTGTTCTTTTGATCATAGTGCGCGGTTTACCAGATCGGATCTACAGGTAAGCAACATGTATGTGTGTAGCGTTTCTCTTGGCAAGTGCTCGCTAGTCCCCCCCCCCCCCATGTATATACATTTTTTGTACACGCCGTTGCTACACTGCAGGAGAAAACGATTCCATCTTTGTTCCATTGACAGTAATTCACAGTATGTAGAGTCGGATAAAAGCCCATCTCGCCATCTGGAGGTTGAGCGCATGGACGTGCATATACACAACCACGGTTAATTGGCTCATTAAGTTACCTTGGTTCCACTTAGACATAAAATAATATTTAGCGTTCCATCGCGGATCACTGATGCGAGCGCTGACCGAACCCAGAGCTCTGCGACCAGAGAGCGAGGCGGACCGCATGGAAACGTGCTGCTTTTACAAACTCTGTTCGCTTCCCACGAAAGAGGAAACCTGTTTCTCATAAAGCTGTGATTTGTGCAAGAAAAACAGGCAATCATCAGCGAATCCCACCCCGAAAAAAAAGAGAAAGAAAAGGAAAAGTAACACCGGTGCGTCTTCCCAAGTGTGGTGAATCGCACAGGGCGCCCAATCACAGCGACCTTCCTGTCATTAGCAGTCATCAGCCTGGGCATGTCCAGGCATGGCTCTGGCCTGTCAGACGCACAACCTGGAGCCGGTCGCAGGCGGACTGAGGGGGAGGGTCATGGGTAATAATGCAAAGGGTGTGTGTGTGAGACGGCTCGTGATTGATAACAGTGGCAGCAAAGGTTCTGGCGGGTTCTTCTTCATAGAAAGCCAACTCTGCTCTCCCCCCAGAACAAGATTCTTGTTCTTTTGTACAGTCCACTTTCACGTTGCATAACGCAGTCCAAAACAGTTGTTTTGTGGTGTTAGGCATCTTCTACACACTGCATTCAGATTAGATGTTTTGAGATGTTTTGGGATTCGAGGTGATGTCAATTATTTTAGTCTATGCTTTATTGTGACCACATGTTTCCAGCTAACCCCAGTTATGAATGGTTTCTTCACTACATAGAGGTTAAGGCTGTTTCCAGGAAATGTCCACAGCTTCCCGATGAACCGTGATCCCGCGTGTACAGAATATCGCTACACTGCTACCACCTGATCACTTCACACTTCTGCTCCTAATCTTTACTTATTTTTACTTATCTTCACTTATCTTTCGTTATCTTTATTTTACTACCTTACTTTATCTTGTATCATTACTGCTATGTGGCTGTTGCGGCTCCATGGTAAAGAGAAGATGAAGGCGAAGAAAAGGAAACAGAGGAAGACAAGGAAACATCAGAGTGGGGGAGGAGGGCGTGGCTGGTTGGAGGTTGATGGGGGGGTGGGAGGGGGTAAGGGGTAGGGTGTAGGACTTGGCACCCTGACCTCCGGCACTGTCATGTATTCTCACTGACATCATCATTGTAAAATTAGGAGCCCTGGTTTCATCTTTCCTGCAGATGTGGAAGCTTGAAATTGCATTCCGTGGGCCTGTGCCACATTTCATCAGTGAATGTTCCCCTCACCGGCTCCAAGGGGGGAGGAACAGGCAGAAGGACGGGGGTCGGGATGGTTAGGAGCCTCAACCCCCCCTCCCCCTCTCTACCCCTATTGCCTCCCAGCCTTTTACTGCTTGGCACCCTCCAACACTAACCTCCCTCCCTGCACACACACTCACACACACACGCACACACTCCCACAACACAACACAGTGTTTTGGCCGGAGCCAACCTCTGTTGCACTCCACAGCCTTCCAGCGCCGCGGCGCAGCGCGGGCTGGGCGACTCCCGGGCCGGACCCACACCTGCGGCTGATAGAATCCTTCTGGTAGTACAAAGCCTGTGATTTACGGCCCCCGAGGAGCCCGGGGCCTCGTACAGCTGTGGACCGGCAGGAAAGGGAAGTTGTTCATCACGCAGTGCGCGTTTTCACCAGCAATCTTTGGCCACAAACGCCCAAACAGCCCGAGCCCGAGCAGAGAATGTCACCGTAACGACAGGTGGTCGATGGTGCCGGGGCACTTTGTAACACATTAGCTAAAGGCTAATAGCGAGCAGGGCTAACGGCCGATCTCAGGTGGCCGAGGAAATCAGTGTGCAGCTCCCTGACTGAGGGCGAATGACATGTGGGATATACTTTCATTCATCCAGTGATCTTTCTTCGCCAATGTGCTTAATTGTGTGTGTGTATGTGTGGATCTTTGGTCTGCGTGCTCGAGTGTGAATTATGTGACACACACATCCAGTAACAAATACTTTGGTTGCTTTTGTTTTACTCTCCATTTTGACTTTTTCTAAGTCACGTTTCTGGTCTACGTTTTCACTTGAGGTTTCGCATTGGAGACGCAGAACAGAATTAGTTCTGGAGCCACGGCGGGGGAACTCTGCCAGGAGGTGGTGATGTTGAGAGATGGATTCCTGGAGAGGAGGTAGGGGCGGGGGTCATCCAACACCACACCGGATGAGAGCAGGGTTAGAGTGGGGGTGACACGGTGACAACCGCCTGTATGGCTATAGATCTAAATATAAAAAAATAAACCGCAATGACCTCACAACAGCCTGGGTCTGAGTAATGTTCCTCGTGCTGTCACATGGGTTCCATGAAGACGAGGTCAGACCTAAATACGGGGGGGAGTGGTAGTTGATCTGGACTTACAGGACGATAGTGATAGGGCTCGGAATGTATATCCTGAAAATGCGCACGTCTTGTTCCGAACCGAGTGATTTATTGACTCTGCATTTAGTGTGTGGATGGACCTGGAATTCGGTGTATCCTGGAAATATTATTTCTCTTTCTGTTTTTTAGGGGGGGGGGAGACGTTGACATGTTGAGCTCTTACACACATGTGAGTTTGGAGCAGGAGCTTGGGACGCAGCGTCTAGTGGAACCAATGCATTCGGTCAGGCCTTTAAAAGCCATTTCCATACGGTACGTTGTGAAGACAAAACACATATTTCTCTCAGGCCTGGAGGTACGCTGCATTAGTATAGACAGATGAACGTAGCTAAATCATCTAATGGCTGCCATACAACATTTAATAGGTTACTAGTATGTTTTTGTGGTTATATCACAACAAGAATGTTCATTGTTGTGTGTTTTGTTGTATGTGTTACCAGCAAGTAAAACACCATTTTGTATATTTCTCTCATGACTTGAAGTCCTTGTAAACTCATTGTATTTACATATGTATTAGCGTGAACATGTATTAAGCTATGCTACACAAAAGTTAGGAATACACAAAAAAGCTAGATTAACTGTTGATATTCATAGCTTCCATATCCACTTTATACTGGACTTTTAGACACGGAGGGCCGAGCAAACACAAGTTTTCTTCGCGTTAATTACTTTCTGGTTAAAATTTGCAGACAGTTACAAATCCTAGTTTATGCCAGTAGAGACCCTCGGAAATGTTGACACTGAGAATGAAATGAGGCCTTCAAGTTAATGCTGCACCACCACCCTCACACACACACACACACACACACACACACACACACACACACACACACACACACACACACACACACACACACACACACACACACACACACACACACACACACACACACACACACACCACCACCACAGAACCTGGCATGCAGTTCTCAGCTGCAGCTGTGTTGGAACGGCTTCTCTTGTTTGTGTACCCGATGTTGTTTGGTTTTTTTTTGTCTTCTTGCTTTAGAGTTTTTATTTGCACATCCCCGAGCTCTGCAGCCATGCCTCCCAGAGCCAGACCACCTGCAACAATTAAAAGGAAGAAAAAAAAGAGAGAGAGAGAAGAAATGGCCTGCTGGCTCAGCAGGGCTGCTGTGATCAACACAGAATTATATCATATGGAGGAGGGCTTGTTGTGCACAGCGTGTCTCAACCTTTTAAGGCCTCATTCCCCCCCCCCTCCTCTGAAAGTAGAGTAGGGCCTACATGGGAACTCGAAACTGTAGCCAAATCATGCAAGATAGAAATAAGGGAAGTTCATGCCTTCTTTCTCAAGTGGGGTGATTGGCCAGCTCTGCTTGCAGCAACCATGGGTCGTTATCTGGTATACGCAGGTCTTGTGTTGCTTATTTTATGTTATTATATTTTATATATAAGACCAATGTTGACATGACATTTTTAACCTTTCCAGAAATGTTATATTTTCTGACTGTTACTAATTCTACTAGTATTACTAACTCCATAAAAAAACCTCCTTTACAATACTGTTATGAAGAATATGTAGTGGATATGTTGCTCTCAAACAACTTGTCTAGCTATCCATCACTTAAACTATCCCACTGGTTTGACAATCAAAACAGTATTGCGGGGTACAGATTCACAATTGTGAAAGTGTAGCGATATTTTCAGACACTCCTATAAAATATGTGGGGTTATGTGTTAACATTGCAGCGCTCCGGTCGGGGTACATTCTTTTGAAACGGTCTGCGTTCTCCATAACTCCATAGCTCTGTGCTGTGGGCGTGTCGGTGCGGAGGTCCACTGTGTGATACGGTTTGTCATCAAAACATCTGTTTCACAAAGATGGACTGGAGCAAAGCCATGACATTATAGACTCAAGTGTATCTCTCTTGCTCCCTCCATTCCTCCCCCTCCCTCACTCTTTCTCTCCCTCGGTCTTTCTCTCTCACGTGCTCTCTCCCCCGCTTTCTCCTTCTCTCTCTCTGGCTCTCTCTCTGGCTCTCTCTCGGTGCCTCTCTCTCTTAACATCAAAAGCTTTAATTTCCTTCACCAGCCCTGATTATTCTGAGAAAAGGGATTTCGGTGGTCGCTAAGGGTGTCACGATAGGGACGAAGAGTCTACTACCACCACCTTTAGGACAAACCCAGGTGCTGCACGTCCTCTTTTGGGGCAGTTCACTCAGTAGTTCAGTCTACAACCCCTGCCCCTGGTACATGAAAGGAGCAGGCCCATACTTACTGTTATGAGCGACACCTATGTGTGTCTTATGATTATCACAGGGTCTAATTCTTCATATTGGCGCTCAACCTTGATACATTTATACATTATGTGATAGAAGAAGGAAAATAAACATGTTATTTCACAACCTCTTTCCCCCATGCCCTCTCTGCTAGGAGATAATCACAATTCTCTGCTTTTCTAGGACCTTTCCACTCATGGCGGCGTTGTTTTATTGTTGTATTTGACAGTAACCTTTTTGTTGTGCTACACATCCCATCAGTCACTGTGTCAGACGATGTGAGGCTGCAGAATGCTACGAGATGGCTCAAATGTTTCGGACTGACCGCTTTCTCCAAATGTTACCCGTTCCCAATTCCGTCATTTGTTATCTTTGTTTTCTTTCTTTCCGTTATTTTCCCTGAAGATGGCATTTTCATTGGGTGGGGGAGGGGATCTCACCAAATGTGCCAAAATGACCCAAAATGCCACTGGTCATCATGATATATAACAACTGTATTGTTGTTAGGGTCAGCAGGAAACAACAAATAAAACAGTTTTCCCCACAAATGTTGACAGCAAACTATCCAAACCTTGACAAATTAACCATTTAGTCCTCCTAAACAAACGACCCAGAAGCATTTATTGTTCATCCACATCTGAAGCCGAGCACTTCTTTATGGTTTGGAAACTACAGAGGCGGTTTGAACAACGTGATTCATCTTAAAACAACAGGAGGGTGGGCCTTTGTTGAAATGCATCTCACGTGTGTGTGTGTGTGTGTGTGTATGTGTGTGTGTGTGTGTGTGTGTGTGTGTGTGTGTGTGTGTGTGTGTGTGTGTGTGTCTGTGTGTGTGTCTGCGTCTGTGTGTGTGTGTGTGTCTGTCTGTCTGTGTGTGTGTGTGTGTGTGTGTGTGTGTGTGTGTGTCTCTGTGGGGCTTTGAAGGAGTTTTGATGAATGTGACTTGTGCAAATGTGCGTTTAAAAAAATAAATAATGGTAGCTCCTTCTCCTCCAGCAGTGTTGGTCATCTCTCCCTGTAGGAGTTCACCGTGATCAATCCAACATGTGATACCTCTCACAGCGACGTCCAGAAGATGACAAATGTTTCGGACGTGCTTCGTACAGTTTGTCATCGGAGATACCTATATGTTGTTGGGCCACTGCTTTAAAGAGGGGGTTTGTATATTTATTTGTGTATCCTTGGTGTTCACAAGTAAGAGAAAGACATGTCGTGATTACTTTATTTACCAAAAAAGGAAGCACGATCCAATAGAAAATGGATTATGCGTATGTATGAGTTGCAATTCTGTTGTAAGACATTTCTCTCTGCCCTACTGTGCCTGTCCATTTTGAGACTCCATTCCTCCCCCCAAACCTAAGGATACACAGACACAGAGTCATCCACGCATGCACAAAAGCACACACACAGAAACCTTGCCTTGTATCTGTTCAGCCAGTCAGCTCCCTCCTGTCATCTGCGCCAATCACCATCTGCCCCAATTTACCACTATTTATTTCTAATTGGGCCAAAATTGAACTGCTGTCAGTGATTAAAGTTGTTCCAAAAAGGAGGAACGAATCTCTTTGCCCACGTCCATTATTAACTCATTGATTACAATAATGCGGGAAATTGCCCATTGGAGTCAAATGTTAGCGGAGACACCTGGCCTGAACGCACCCAGCAAAAAAAAAGAAGGATAAAATAGAAACCCACAGGAGCCGCGGGCCTTGTGAGTAACGGGATGTGGCAGCTGCCGCTAACTCTACGGGGCCTGCCCCACCAAACGCCTCCTGTTTGACCAGGCGTCGTACCCCTTCCTCTCCAGCGGCTGGTGGTGGGAGTTTACCATGTCGCCGATGGACTTGCTTAAAAACCGGTATTCAGTTAACCACGAGTCCGCAAAGCTTCAGGTTAACAATAATAAGTCGTGGGAACTTTTGGGGTATTGAGTTGATGGCACGTTCTGCATTTGCCTTAGCAGTGCCTATCCATGAGTCAGAGGTGCTTAAAGACAGGATGAAGTTATTGCATTCCTCATGGTAACACATTTCAGCATGCACATCATGTCCTGTTTGTGTCTATTTTACATTTATATCGAATCACCTTAACTGTGACTGTCAGAAAATCTTTGATGAGTGATAAGTATGCCAGCGAAAGACAACGTTTATGATCCAAATTGTTGTTTTGGTATTTCCAACAGGTAAATGCACTATAAACAGAACCATTATAATAGAAAATATAAGTCCACTTGAGTGGAGCCTTAGTTCTTAACTATAACATGCAGAGATAGTAATGAGTTTGGTCTAGAGATTTATGTTTGGTAATAAAGTATGGCTGAATTAAGGGGAAGGTTTATAGAAAACATTTAGTAGTAAGTTAGTATCAAGTCGGCTGGAGAGCTCGGCTGGAGGTATGCCAATGCTTATCATGCTAGCATATTAATTTTATGGTCTTCTGTTATTTCGATGCTATCCCTTCAAAGTCATTCAGTCAAAAGGGTGTTTTGAGGTACAACAATTTCAAAATCAGAGATCATGCAATATTCACTATCAATGTTTTTATTGTCATTTATATGAGAACACTGGCAAAGCGAATTATATAGACAACTAGGCTAATTCAGAAAACTATTATTTTTGCTAGATCAATGTTAAGTAATTATATATTACTTAGCTACTGTAATCATGTAAACTAAGTTGGTCCATTGCTAACTTGTCTATGGTTGAACAAAGAGTCATTCTAGAGCTCAATCCTAATGTACCTGTTTCTTACCTGTAATCCCTGGAGTGAATTAAGATTATTATAGATAGAAATGTGTGTTTATGTCTTTTTTGTTAAAGTTCTCAATGACAATTTAAATGTTTCTTATCATAAGTTATATTTGGCTATGATGTCAAAAATACAGTCAAGTATAGTATGATAAATTCTCAGTATGTGATGGCTGACCAAAACGTATTGCCATTGTTTCTCTTTCAGTACCATCAAATAACTACAAATGGACATTGCTGTCATCTTAAATGAAGAAACAAGATATTAAATAAATGACATCAGATGGATTCTTTAATTAGAACTTTGAGACAGGTAGTGAAACATCAATATTGTGCAAAATTCCCTAGATCATGGTGATGCATTCTTCTGTATCGTCCAGCCCTACTTACAAGGAATGTTGTACGCTTTCCTTTCCCAAGACTTTCCCAGCTTTGTTTGATTTGATGTGGATTTGAACTGGCGACCTTCCATTCACACGCCTACTCCTCCTCCTCCTCCTCAAACTGACGACGGCAATGGTGATGAGTACATGCTTTAACCTTTCTCCTTTAAACCTAAGCTATTAGGGGGAAATGAAGTATTTTGTCTCCTGGGAACTGTGAATAACTCTACATGTACCAAAGGGAGATAAGTAGATTAGCAGTGTAATATAATCTAACTCCCTTAAATAAACTGTCCATTCCTTCACTGATGCTCTCCTTCAAGAAAAGGGGTGTAGCAGCAAAAACCATGCTACAATCCTGCTTGCCCTTTGCCCTCCCTCAATCCCTCTCTTTTCTTTAGTTTTGTTTCTTTTTCTATAAATGGTGCATACAGTTGCTGTCAATTTGTCTCCTTTCCAGTCTCTACAAATCATCTATATGTAGGACCCACCTTGTTTCAAAAGGTTAAGCAGTCAGGCAGGACCGCCCGAGTTCTTGAAAGCAGCCACAACGCAGGCCCGGTTTTTGTCAATATAGTCTCGAAAGGATGGAATACCAGCAAATTAACTGAATGGCTGCGAATACATCCTCTTTTGTCATGGAAATGCAGCTGTAAATGTGCAGATATTTTAGTTAATTTTACAAAAGCGAGTACAATGATAGCTAAGCCTACAGACAAACCTGAATAAGTGCAAATAAGTGAAAGCTGAGTGCTGAAAATCTATGATCCAGCTAAAAAAGCACTCCCTGATTTAGCTAACGAGAATGTGGCATGGGTAACATGAGCCACTATGGCACACTCATTGCCCCATTGAGACCTATCGCCTGCATACGAGAGCCCTAATTGTGTACGCACACCCTGTCCCATCATGTTAGGGTTCAAATATTTACCCCACAGCCAGAGGGGAAAAACACAGAGATGTGTACAGGAAGCCATTATCAGCATTACCAATAGTAATCCACACACAAGCCGATGAAGAAGACCAGTGCATGACAAAGGTCCGGGGAATTAACCAATTCCACCTGCTGCTCAGCTCCTCATTCGCCAACAGGAAAAAATACCATTTGGAAATTGCCAGGTGCTGCATCTTTCATTCCCCCCGCCAGCAACAGCTGAATGCTTATGTTGTTTACATAAGCCATGGCCTTGTTATGCTCATTATCAGAGAAGGTCAGGAATCCATCGATTCTGAGCCAAGTGCAACTGGAAACACATGCATCCAACAGGAAGGCGTCCGTGAATGAAATATACGTTTTCCTCCATTGAATCTCACCTGAAAGTGATATTTTCTGGCTGGGCCATACATGACTCTACGCTATGAAACGTGCTGGGATTGCCCACCTTAAATCAAAGCTGATCTGCAAGCAATGCTATTCTCAGCAAGAAGATTTGTAAAGATGTTATAGAAAAATAAAGACATCCATAGCCTGGTCTTTTCCAGAATGTTTTGCTGTTTTCCCCTTCAATTCCCTAACCCTAACCCGTACGCCGATGATAACCAGCTTCATACCTCCACAGCAACCATCACTCCTGCCATTCTCTCTACCCTCTCAAACTTGGATGAACAACAATTTTCTCAAACACCACTGCAATAAATCGGAAAACATCATCATTTGCCCCAAATCCCGTCTCCACTCCACCAAAGACTTGTCACTATGCATGGATGGACACACAGTCACTCCCTCCCCCTGGTCCAAAACCTTGGAGTCATCCTGGATCCCACTCTCTCTTTCAAATCCCACATCATGAACATCACCAAAATATCTTTCTTCCACCTCCGTAACATTGCACGCCTTGGACCTACTCTCTCCCCCTCCACTGCAGAAACACTCATTCACGCCTTCGTAACCTCCAGACTGGATTACTGCAACAGCATTCTCTATGGCCTCCCCTCCACCGACCTCCACAAACTCCAATTTGTTCAGAACTCTGCTGTTAGATTACTCACCCACACCCGCTCTAGAGAACACATCACTCCCATCCCCAAACAACTTCACTGGCTCCCAATTCAGCACCGAATTAATTTCAAGATCCTTGAAATTAACAAAGCCCTCACCACCCTCCCCCCCCTACCTGACTGACCTCCTCAAACGTCACTCCCCCACTCGCCAAGTCAGATCATCTAACACTGAGCCTCATCACAAGTTCTGACCACCGTCACAAGATCAAAGCACCGCACCCTACGAGACAAAGCTTTTGCCATTGCTGCCCCAACCCTCTGGAACTCCCTCCCCGCAAACAACCGAGACTCAATAAACTAATTCAAAGCCAACACAAAACTCACCTCTTCAAGAAAGTATATGACCCCTGACCCCACCCATACCACACCTGACTCTATTCAGAACCTTGTTTTGAACGTTTTGTATCTTGTTTTCCTGTTTTTCTTTTCTTTATGTACTGTATATTCTATGTGATGTAAAACATCTTTGAGTGACCTCCAAAAAAGCGCTATATAAATCCTATCAATTATTATTATTATTATTATTAATGTTATTATTATTAATTCAAATTCTACATCAAATATAAATTATAGTCTGGCAAAAGTTATACAAATTGCGCTTGTGCTGTACTAATGCAAACCATGGCTGATTCAGTCCCTGTTGGTTTTGATTGTCCATACCACACACCCTCCCTCCTGCTTTCCTTTGTCTCTTAAAATCAACTGAGGCTGAATTTGATCCATCTGTTGCAACATAAGCTGAACGAACCGAACCTGATGCTCCAGCCGGACCTTCTGTGAAGAAACAGTAGTAAAGAGAGAGCGGGCTAGCTCCATTCCAGTGGACTCTGTCGGCAACTCTCAATTAAAAGACCCTGAAGGGCCTTTATCAAGCAATAAATACAATGGAATACAAATGGAAGTGTTGAATAATTCCCCACCTAATCAAGTACAAGATTAAAAGAAAAAATGTGAACCATGTGTCCACGGTCCCTGGAGTCTTGCACTTATTTTCCCACGTTAAAATACCCGAGGGGAACTGATATGGCGAGTGACGAATTTGGCACATTCAATGTTCAGATAATAATTGCTGTTGGGCCAAGATCAAAATCAATACTCTCAACACAGAGAACGTGTTGTCTGTGTGTGATTGGTTCTGGGACATGGGTCTTGGAGATATGGTCACCTATTCAATTTAACCTTTTTTCAAAACTCTTCACAAGCAATATTACAAAAGTAGAATGATGCTCACATTCCACTATTCCTCCCTACGTTTCCTCTCTCCTCGCAATCATTTTGATACAACTTTACAAACATTCCATTGAAAATAACAAAAATTCATTAGCACCCATTGAAAATGTCCGTTAGCCTCTTTCAGCCAGAGCTCACCGTCGGGGATTAGATCAAATGCTCTTTGCCTGACAACAGACCTTCTCGCTGGTTGTAGTTTGGGAAACAGCAAACGTCAGTGCTGAATAAGGGACGGCCCGAGCGTGGGAGGAGGCTGTTTGGGATCCATTTGTTTTAGACTGGGATGTGTTGCTTCTTTGGACATGCCTCTAGCATGGATATGGTTCTCCAGGGCTCCTGCATAAACCAAGAATGCCGCGGCGCATAGCTGCAGACATCTGTCATTACTTCAGAGCCTTAGTGGTATCAAACTGTTTATGTTAGCGGCTACTTATTGCACTGGCATTAAACGAGAATTGCAGTTCACAGATAATAAATAACATGGCTTTGAAATTAGCCCTCTTTTCTTAACATTTCTGGATATCCAGGCGGTGGCAAGAAGCATAAATAAGGATAAATAAAGACAACTTACCAGCTGAGAACCAGTCACAAGTCTGTCCTATAGCGCACCGTAAGTAGCGCGCAAGGTAAACACAGACTTGAATGGAATTCAAGGGTCTGAATCTATTGATCAAAGATGGAGATTCATCAATCCAAGGTCCAATGAGATAAGGATCAGGAAAGATATTGTATGGTTTTATAGAACAGCTTGTTTTCTCAAAAATATCGTACTTCTTAAAAAGTACAAACGCCAATGAAGCAATCATATTTTCCGGTTTCCATGTACCCACATAAACGGTTTAAAACCACACAAACACCCATCAGAATTAAATTACAGTTAAAGACTAACAGTTGGCCGTTGAAGTTCATCCACACCAGCTATCTGGTTTGGCTTTTCCAAGGTATACAAGCCATGGTTTCTTTTGGATAGTGGAGTGGACCTCAGACCACAAGAAAACGATCAATGTATGATGTAATCAGTAGCACATGGGTGCCCGGTCTCCCCTGTCACATTTAATGATTCACTATGGATTCACGGTAGAGGTGAAGTCGGTGTGCAGTGTGTAAGAGTTGCAGGATGTTGGAACCTGTTTTAAGACACGCACGGCGCAGCCACCCCCTCATACGAATCGTAAGCTAAAGCTGTTTGTTAAATAAATTGTTGGGGGGCATTTTTGTCATGTTTTTTTGCACAGGTATACAATTGTATAACTGACCTGTCTGACTGTAATATATAGTGCCGATACATATAGATTCACATTTGCTATCATGCACGCACTCTGGTACGTACACACATACACAAAGACACTTATGCATGCAGGCAAATACACACAAACACACATGCACGCACGCACACACACACACAGAAATACGCACAAACATAGACACACAGACACACACACACACACACACACACACACACACACACACACACACATACACACAAACACACACACACACACACATGCAATCACACATCCATGTACTTAGTGTAATTAGCATGCTGTACGGCTGCAGCATGTTAGCTAAAGTGTCCTGTGACAAGCCTGGCTACTGCTTCCTCCTCCTCCTCCTCCTCACATGTGGATCTGGTTAGTAGACAGAGGAAAATATGAGTGGGATACACAGGTAGTACACACTCTCCATCAAAGGCCAAAGCTTCTGTCTGGTAAAACGTACACCGCTGGGATGGAGGGTGGGCAGTGGCCGACTAAAGGGCCCCGGCCCCTGGCTCCTATTTATATATATCAGTGAAATCCATGCTTTCATCTTTTGCTCTGGTTACAAGACACAGTACATCCCCCTCTCTTTGATTTATAATCCCTGCTTTGGCGCAACACTAATCATTTATTATGTTTCCCTGTGTGCCAAAATACTTTCACACAAGCTGTCAAAGGGATGATTAATTTTATGATATACATCTGAAGGTATTAATCACCCGATTTGAGTGCTGTATTGTGTTACAGGCCATTACATTACCTGCGTGTGTGTGTGTGTGTGTGTGTGTGTGTGTGTTTGTGTTACTGTTCGTGTGTGCCTACTTTTAAGTTACATCTTAAAAGTATGTTTGTGCGTTTGTTTGTGAGCATGTGTTTTCTTGTGCGTGTGTGTGCCCTTTAAAGTGTGTTTGTGAACCATGTATTGTTTCCAGGGTTTGCGCCGTTCTTCGACCAATCAGAAGACTGATGCCAGCTTCTTCATCGTTTTCTGTCATTCTGCGGGGAACACTTAGCTGTAGAATCTCCAAAAGACAATTCAAATCCAAAAACTTTACACATCTTAAAACAGAGCAAATATGTGTCGAAACAAAAGGGTTAGGTCCGTACTGTAGAACCTGTCGTGAACAAGCGTTTGAAGTCAGAGTTATGCTATGATAGATGCTTTGTTGAAAGTCTTTGTCAGTGTCCGTACGTCGTCCCAGAGAAAACACACATTTTAATTTCACTGGATCTCTTGTGGCTCCCAAATTACTTACGTTCATCCAAGCACACTACATATGTTTCAGATTTGATTTAGGAGGTATTTTAAGAAAGCCCAACCACTAGTGCCAAGGCAGCATTTTGGACCACGATAAATAACATTGAGGAAGTCGGCCCCTTTTTAATATTTCACTATGGGGATGACCCCTCTTTTGTCGCATCTCGAACTGAACAGCAAGGACACACAGGGAGGCACATGTCGGTAGGTGATCAACAGTCACTTAAAGTCACATCTATGTCTGCAGCCTCCCTGTCTAACCCCAACCTGCTCTCATGCTGTCTATCTGAATTGGATTGGAATAAAAGTTACTGTAAATTTAGCAAATGGTACTTCATTAGAGATAGTTACTAGAAAAAACACTTTTGAGTTCACTTATATTCTATTGGTAATTGTTTTGTAGGATTGCATTGGAGACAACATCAACAAATGTTTGTAATCAAGCGCAAAATTCCCTTTGCATTTCCACATGTGTCTCTTTACTCTGTGTGTGAGACGAGGGCGTAGCGTGGCAAGGGCCTGGTTTGGAAGCGTATAAACGTATAGAGACACCTGTACTTTTAACAGTTTGCTGCTAATCAACACCAGCTCTGACCGCAGCAGAATAGTTCCCCGGTGAGTAAGCAATGCATGGGTCTACCATCAAACAGGCAACGTGTTTTCATGCCATCATAAAATTACACATTCCCATATAGGATATTGGCCCAGACCCAAACGATACCAATGCTGAGCAGAGTTGGTGGGTTAGGCTCTAGTCACAAGCTTTGGCTAATCCACCATCTTGGGTTGATAACCACCGCTATCTAGAAGAGTCAAATGAACAAAGACTGTGGCCGATTGCGTGGCAGATAGAGTGGGGAAAGGAGCTCGCAATGAGAGGGAGGGAGGGATGGAGACACGATGAGAGGGATAGAAGCAGCAATGATGAACCACAAATTAACTCTTCTTTTGCTTGTTTTATCGCCAGCTAAAGGCATAAACCAATAGAAGACGGATGGTATTTTCGTCTTTCATTTGGCGTTTGCATAAAAGTTGAGGTTGGGGCGGGGCATCGATTTTCAAACAGTGCAAGGGTTGTCGCGTTGGCTAGGGAAGTGCTAAAATTAGCAGTCGCTCATCGTGCTATGAGTTAGTTTCACAGATCAGGCTATATAATTTGACTAAATATGTGTCAACTTATTGCCAGTGTAGGCATGTGTCATTATTACATAATAAAGCCATTTACCAGAAATAGCAAAAATATAGGAGCAAAATAGGAAAACTAATTCCATTGAAACAACAAAATTCCACTATTAGTTTACCCAATTTGAACCTATAAGGGAGCATATTTTTCCTTTTATTGGGGACTTTCAATGAATAAAGCGCAGAAAAGGAACAACAGGAGTCTTCCAACATTTTGTTTGATTTGGAACCATGAAAATTACAATGTTCCAAGTAAATATTAGAGGTGATTTATCCGAGAATAAATAGCCCCAGCATTACCTCTCAGCCCAAGGTAAATCAGCCACACTAATCACCACTCACGACCACACTTCAGGATACCTCCACCACAAGCAGGGATGAAGGCAATGGGGCCGCTCGCATCGCTCTAATGAAAATAGGCTGTGTCTTCCCTGGGAGCCTCCATCGCAGGGCCAGGTGCAGACAGGAATTTATACTTGCTTGGAGGATTGAGTTTTGAGGCCTAATTAAACCTGACTCGCAATGTCCATCGGCGGTTTGTGGAGTTTATGAAAAAAAGAAGCGACATGATATGAGTGCATTGGTGCATTTGTGTAAGTGCATGCATGTGTGCTGCGGGACTGAAATGTGTGTGTGTGTGTGTGTGTGTCTGTGTGTGTGTGTGTATCTTTTTTTTTTAAAACCCTGTATGTGAATGTTTCTGTTTTTATGATGTGTACGTCCATATGTGTATGTTTATGCGTGTGTCAGTGGCTGTGTGTTTGTGTGAGTGCCCGTGTATGTCTATATATGTGTGTGTGTTTGGTAGTGTGTGTGCCCTTTAAAAAGTATAAACGTCGGAGAGTGTACTTTTTAAGGGTGCCTGTTAACCGTATTTTAGAGAGGTTATGTTTGCACAATGTCCGCTCTGTTAATCCCCTCACATGATCCCCATTGGCACACCAAAGCCCCCTAACACTGCAATATGTATGCCCTATAATCTATTGACACTCATGGACTCCTTTTGATTACGAATCAAATGAATGCAGTGAGTTGATACATCAAGAACAACGCACCCAACTTTTATTTATTGATGATTTAAATTTCTTTAAATTAGGAATTTTCAAAATTGGGGTAGCCTGCCAGCCAATCGACCAATTGCAACCGGAGAAACCAAAGTCTTGCACAGCAGAGGCAGGCAGTGATCCGTAACATTGCTGCGTATCGAGTGTGTGCTGCTAGCTTATTGGTCCCATGTGCACCTCGGCTTGAGAAGGCGTTCTATCAAACCTGCAGATTTCATGCTTTGTCTCAAACAGAAAGTGCAAACCTTTTCCTTATTCAACCTGTCCATGTCCATCCACGTGATTGCATGATTTTCGCCCTGTTGAAACCTGAGGAATGAATTCATTTTATACTTATACTCTTAATTTTACTCTACGATTGCTGTCATGGACGGGGTTAATTGGAGATCCTTGATAATCTGCCAGGGTTACGGGTGTGTGTGTATGTGCTGCTATGTATGTGTATGTGACCCTTTGTTGGAGTGACATTTCATTAACGGTGTCTCAGTGACTCACTTATAATCCCTGCGTAGCCTGATTGGGAGACGGCTGACCTGATGGACAGATGGACAGATATATAGATGGATGGATGAAGGAATGCATTTCTGGCTATGGCTGGATGGATTAATGGATGGATAGATGGATGGATGTGTCGATCGACTGATGGACGGATGCATTGACATATGAATGGATGAAAGATGTGTAGATGGATGGATGGACAGATCATAGTTGGATAGATGAATGGAAGGATGGATGACTATGAATGGATGGGTGGATGATGCTGTTCTTTTTGAAGAGGATGGCGCAGTCCAATCATACAAGGCGACGATCTTGAATCTCCAGGAAGAGTGTCTTGCCCAAGGATATTTCAGGTGGATAACAACCAGCAACCCTATTACCAGAGTATTTACTAGTAATTACTTACTGTACCTGACCACATACACACAAGTGACCCCACTGGTATGTTTGAGTTTGTTTTTGTTTGGCTGGATTTGTGTTTCACAACGTGTCGTTAACGTTTCTGTCTCGGAAATGCCGGGAAGGTTTGTTTGGATATTGTGCAATGGAAATCCATGTAGAGATAGCGGTAGGCTTTGATTTCTGACTACATGTGCTTTGTATTCTGCTTATGCCTGGCACGCCCCCAAGATGCTGCAGTCGATCCCTCCCCCTGTGGTTCATCAGACAGCGAATAAATCTGTAGATATAAGAATGGATTCAAACATAAGGGCCAGGGCTTCTCTGAAACCCTTCATGCTAGCACAACCTTTACTTGCACGGCTGAACCAATGTGTAATGGGTCAGCCAGGAGCATTATGTGGCCCACCTCCACACCAATGGAAACTGACTGCATATTCTTTCTCAGGATTATTCACTTTGCAACAAAATAAATAACATTGAATATTTGAATTGAATGTGGCAAAAACAAATGCTGCTGGTCCGTACTTGGAGGGGCTGGGATTTATGCATCCAGGACCAGATGATGACATGGTTTTCATGTATTTAATTTTTGCAGTGCACGTCCACACCGCCTCCATCTGTCTTTATTTTATTGAAATCCAGTAAAGCAGCCTTCACTTTCTTGGGGTCCAAAATCTTTATTTGACCTATGAAATGTTTATTAGGGTAATATTGAGGTCTGCATGGGACATCAACCTGCTATTTGAGTTTCTGTTGATACATCTCCTGTGTTTTTAAATAGGGCAAGGTTTCACATTTCAAACCTTTTGATTCAGTTGTGTTATGCTCGAAACACGGTCAAATTAATTTGCAAAGAAATAGGACCCTGACTGGCAACGATGGCAACTGGCTGGCTGACAAGATACTCCGTATTTCTAGCAGTGCTTATAATTTGCAAAGCCATTTATACATTGCTGTGTCCCCATAGTGGTTATTTTGTTATGCGTATATAATGCAATATTTTTCCATGAAACACATGCACATGTACATCCCCCAAGTTGGTACACAGCACGCACGCACGCACGCACGCGCGCGCACACACACACACACACACACACACACACACACACACACACACACACACACACACACACACACAAACTCAGATACTCACTATGTAAAGCGTTTTGGTACCTTGAAAAGTACTATTATAGCACTAAATAAATTACAACATTCAAAAGCATGCGTGTAAACGCAGGCAGAAAAAAATGCACACACGTAACGGATAAGTGGAGTGATTGACGTATCTGCCATATTTGCTGTTTATGTTGTTATGTTACGATCTTAACTCTAGGTGGTACTGTTTTGCTGGTAGCCTATGTGCTGATTTGCTGATCGAGATTATTTCCTTAATGCCAGTTGCAAACCCGTGTTGCGCAAACCGCTGCGCAAACACCTGCGGCCCATATTTCGTGCCCAAAATATGTCTATGGATTCATGGTTCTGGTCATCGCAAGTTGGACCTCAGGCGCCGTACTACCATTGCGGAAGAGACATTGTGTGGGGTTGTTTGTCTATGGGTGGGTTAGCGTTACTGTGTGGTACTGAGTTATTATTCCCGTCACCGAGACGTTTATATTAATTAGTTATGTTGAGTGTGTTTTGGTGTGTCGACTCGTGTGTGTGTTCATTAAAGCCAACTCTCGTAGTCGTGCGGTGTAAGGGGCGCGAGATTTGCATAACCGCTTAACCTGGGCTCCCGTCTCGTCCTTCCCGCGCTCCTCGCCACAATACAAACAAATAGTCAAGTCACCTAGATAAAGAATTTTTAGGTTAGGCCTATGTGAAAGGCATCTAGCGATGCCGAGGTACGGTGAGGACATGGGGAATTGAACCCATTGCCTTTGAGATTGAAGGGATCGGGCCATTACACTTTATCCTCTTGTGAAACCCCCTCCTGACCCCCACTCGTAAATAGCTTGTCCAATACGTGTGAGTGGTTTGTAAACATGGCTTCAGAGCAGAGCCAGTGGTCGACTCATCTTCTTGATGGGACGTCCGAGGCAGGAATTGAAGTGGGCGGTGATATCGTGTTTGTATAGCCTACGTAAGGACAGCTCCCATACGCATGCGCCGGTAAGCGACCCCGTAATCGTGCGTAATTAAATCCGTCTCACATAGCCCTACATGACCAAAACTATGGAATGATTGTTTTCCGCTGCCTAGGGAAAACCATGTGTCAATGACTTGTTGGACTAGTGTTTTGACTACACGCGCACTCATGTGCTCACAGGCACACACACACACACACACACACACACACACACACACACACACACACACACACACACACACACACACACACACACACACACACACACACACACACACACACACACAGAGAGAGAGAGAGAACACACGCGTGCGCGTTGACAGACTTCTGTGGCAACATCTGATTCACTTCTATGGTTGCACTAATTAAAACTTGTCGGCTAGCCTTCTCTCCTCCAGTCAGGTTGAACATATTCTGCCAGGTTTTCTCATAAAACAACAGAAGTTCCGCCAATGTAATCCCCTTAAATATTGTCAGTCGAATGTTTTGCAGACTCCCACCAAGTTAACAGAAGCATATTGGTTTCCTTTATGACCGTGGTCTCTCCATGATCCATGATCGCTGTTATGGTTGAAAACTCAAAATAAATACAGAGCTCCACGAAAAGGCCTGTTTGTCACTGAATTGCCAGGTCCGATTGAAACCCTTGAGAACAGAACAGTGATTTAGTGCGATCCCGACACTCCAACAGTTGGGATGAATGAAAAAGTGGTTCAGATGAGGTAGAAGGGGCATTTAGCCAATAGGGGGCAGTTAGGCTCTGACAGACCTGAGGGGTTGCCGTGAGGGACCTTTTTAATGTCCCAGCTGACTAAATCCCAGTCAAACGGCGGTCAAATATGGCAGGATACAAAGCCCAACAAACAACTCTTAGGTTTATGACATGATTCCCAAAAATTACTCGTAAAATAAACGATTATAATATGCCTGATGGGCTCTGTAATTTCCTTAAAGATCACTTCAATAAATGTAAATGTTATTTGACATGTTGTCATTTATTATTATTATTATTATTATTATTATTAATAAGAAGTAAGCCTACATACAAATAATAAGAAAATTAAAATAAACTACTACTAGGCCTACTAACTTAATAAATAATAATAATAATAATGACACTAAAACAATATTAAAGGATTCAATATGTTCTTGTTCGATTACTACATATTTTATTATTAATACTAAATATAATCGCAGTAATATATAGCCTATATATTTTTTTAAATCACAGTGTCTGATACCGAGCGACTTACAGTGAAGGCCTACTAGTTCTGAGGTAGAGGATAAAATCCTTGTGTGTGTGTGTGTGTGTGTGTGTGTGTGTGTGTGTGTGTGTGTGTGTGTGTGTGTGTGTGTGTGTGTGTGTGTGTGTGTGTGTGTGTGTGTGTGTGTGCTTATTTGAACAGAGACCGCAGAACGTTTTAATATGTAAACAGGGATTCAGACTGAGGTTGTTTCATAACATGTGGTGCGTAATGCGACGATGCCTTATCCTTTTACATTACAGTCGTGTAACCGTGCAGCGTGGAGCGAGAGGAGACCCCTGCAGAACGTGTGGCCTATGGGGGGCTGGCTAAGTGACGCGCATGTGGGTGTAGGGCTTTGGTTGCATTAAAGAGGAGGTTGGAGTCCTGACCGCAGAACAGATTCAGGTCGTCCCTGGGTTGCGCGCAACGCAGTGTTTGGAAGTCCTTCTCGTTTGCATCTATTGGTGACATGCTCTTCGTCTGCAGAAGCGTCGGATTGATCATGCGCACGTCTTTTACAGTCTGAGACAGAAAGCGTGCACAAGTATTTCAGAAACCCAAGCACGAAAGCCATTTCAACTTCTTCAACGGGACGCCTAACTTTTGCAAAGTCGTCCTGGTCATCCTTTTTTGTTTGGTAAGAAGATTTACAATATCTTTTCGTCTATTTAAGTAAAATATTTGCGGGTTTGAAAGGACAAATCGCTAAAACATGGTATTGTGTTTGAGAGATGTTAACTTGCCAAATATAGAATGACCGTGGATGTGAGGTTATAACAGCGATGTCATGGTTTCAAGGGGTTTTGGAATGTTGTCGTTTTATGTCTTCTGCTTTGGATTTGCATAACAGACCCTCTTCAATAGTATAATATGCATTATAATATTATTTTGGCCAAGCCTACATGGGCCACTGAATCTAGCGGAGAGGTGCACGGGCTGTCCCGCAACAGGTGGGACCTTTCCGATGCGAGCCACTCCAGAACGTGAGAGCTAAAGGGACTAGAGTTTAAATAATGTCATGTTTATTATTATGTATTTTCATTTGTTGTCCAATACTGTCGTTTGAAATCGCTGACTATAGAGCTTTTCACGGAGATACCCATGTTCCTGCTGGCAGATGAACTCCATCGGGCCATTGTAGTTTATATCTCTTTTTTTAAATGTGAACATTTTCTGAACAGGCCATAAAATATATATTATATCACCAGCCATTTGATCTGATTATAGTTGTCTTTTAAATAGCTGTTTAACATGAGACCTTAATCAAATTATTTCGGGAAAAATGATTTCATGCTATTTATCTTCAAACATTCGTTCTTTTTAACGCCACTTTGAAGATTAATAAATGTACAGATTAAATATAGTCTATGCCTATATTGGGCCTATATTTTTTCATGGTTTAAACGGTAGCATTTTTTCATATGATCCCTAACAAATCTCCTCATATCCTTTAATCGACTTTAAAAACTGAATTTCCTCATGTTTATCTTTGTTTTTTAAATCCATCAAAATAGATTGTCTTCTAACATTGCATACAACACCAGTCGCCCCATGGATTGCCTGTTTCCTATACGGGCCTGCAGGCTCAGTTCAGTGAACAAAAGAGTCCACAAAGCTTTCACTAATTGCCGCAAGTATTAACGAGGGAAGCGCTCTGAAGTCGGCCAATACACATCCCGTTAGACACCCCTGCAGAGCCGCTACACAGGGACCGAGTCAACGTTTTGAAGCCAATCTTTACGCTGTATTGGCTCCACATGTCAACTTAGCGCACGCCTGTCTAGGCCCTAAAGTAACTGATTTAGACTCAATTGCAGTGGCTTACCATGAGCCTCGGTCGTGTCATGCAGCTCAACGATGAGAGTGTTTAGAGAGAGAGAGAGAGAGAGAGAGAGAGAGAGAGAGAGAGAGAGAGAGAGAGAGAGAGAGAGAGAGAGAGAGAGAGAGGGAGAGAGAGAGAGGGAGAGGTAGCCAGGTGTGATAAGGGGAACCCTTTGCCCTTTGTTCATCACCTCAGTGGAGATGTGGTCGTGCCCAAATGTATCGGCCTTTGAGTCTGATCCACGCTGTCGGCCTGCTACACCAACGCACGGCATCAAAAAACACAACCACAGCAATGTCTTGATACGTTTTTAAAAATAAGAATGATGCAAGTGAACGAAGGGTCCAGTTTGTGGGGGAAGGCTGATCCGTTAACATCGTTGCATATTGGTCTTTTCACCGCATATTGCGCGCCTGCGAGCTCCGCACTCCACACACAGACTATCTGGATGGATCAGTGGTGTAAAACTCATAAATTCGTTTATAGCCTTGATACTGTTTAATATAGGTGACTTTGTAATTGAAATGTCTACGACAAGCTCGTGTCACGCTTCGCCCTAATTTGATCATGCCTGCTGCTGAGGTGTTTCACCTTCATGCGGCGGCGCACACCTCGACAGCTCCGAGCGCGCAGAGGCCCCTCGGAAGGCGTTACATGTAACAGTGCTCACCAAAGAGCCGGGCCACATCGCTGTTTGGACTTATGTGGCCATTGGTATGCAGACACATCAAAGGGTTAAGGATATGAGACGGCTCAGGAGCAAGTGCTTATCTCCACTAATGACCTCCTAAGTAAAAGTCAATTACTTCTGCGTCATGATCAGAACAGAACACACTGCAGGGGTCTTTTTGAGCTTAACATCCAGTTTTTTTTTGTTTTTTGTTTCAGACTTAATGATTTTTACTTCTGTGTGCTCCTGGACTCATTGTAATGGTTTTAATGAATGGATAAATGTATCACGTTTTTTCTTTGTTCACTTCAAACGTGGGTTCATTAGCATAGGCCTACAATGTTTAAGTAATGCAATTTAGTGGACAATAATGTAGAAATTCAGATCAGTTAGGAAGTCAAATATTTATCTCATGTCTCAAATTTTTTTTTGATGATATGACATTATTTCGATTGAAGTGATCCACTGTTTTATGTTCAGCCGTTGGAAAAGCATGTCTCTGATATTCCTTTGAATGACTGGTTCAAACATTGAAAAAAGAAAAACATATCCCCGAAATATATGAGGTTTCAGTCTCAGCAGAGGAGAACCATAAGTGAGTCCTCTGTCTAACCTCATGGATTTCAGGTCAGGTTGTAAGTAAAAGAAAATCAGAATAGAAAAAAAAAATTCCACCTCCAGATCTGTCGGATGAGCCAAGATGGCAAAACTTTCCTGCAATGGATCCTGTCTGTCAAAGCCTCCCTGGATACAAAGATACATTATTGTCTATTGTTAATCCTTATCAAACTTGATTTAACAGCGCTCTGGTATTCCTGGGTCTGAATGCTGTCATTCTGTTTACCTGCTCTCAGACAGCCCCGGGCATGTTTTATGAAAAGGAAACACCCACACCAAACACAGAATGCCACTGTCTTCTCTCGCTCGCGTATTTCATGAATGTCAGCCTGCCAATTGTTTTGTGTTCACCTTCACCGACACACGTTTGGCCTCTGTGCATGTTGGTGTGTGTGTACAGTATGTGTGAGTGCACAATGTGTATGTGTGTGTGTGCAGAGAAACTGTGTCTTTCACACACACACACACACACACACACACACACACACACACACACACACACACACACACACACACACACACACACACACACACACACACACACACACACACACACACACACACAGGATGGCAAGGATACGGATACATGATAGATCAAGTAAAAATGAAACCATGTAACTTATGACAGAACTCACTTACGGTAAGAACAGTACCACAATATAGTGGACTGTGCGCTGAGACAAACAAACTACATTCCTTACTATTGTTAAATTAATTATTAACATTGTGATTCTGATTTGAAACAAATTGGACTGCATTGTAGTTATGTGAATTAATAAATATATATTTATATACATATATAAAACCATGGGGTTTTGCTGGTAGGACAGTGAAGGTATATGAGTGGGTGGTTAGTGTAACTGCTGATCAAACATGCAGCAGAAAGAGGGTTACATTGAGAAACGGGCCTACATGTTGTAGTTGTCCTGGAACTGCCCAGCAGAGAGCTATCTGTGGCTATACTCCAGGGGCCGGTGACATGCTGCTCTCCTGCTGCTGATAACTGAGGGCCATTCAGCTCCATTGTCAAGATGTGTACTTGATGTGTATTGGATTCAAGATAAGACGTGTCTGTGTTTATCTGCATAGTGTGTGTTTGTGTGTGTGTGTGTGTGTGTGTGTGTGTGTGTGTGTGTGTGTGTGTGTGTGTGTGTGTGTGTGTGTGTGTGTGTGTGTGTGTGTGTGTGTGCGTGTGTGTGTGTGTGTGTGTGTGTATCTGTCTGTATGAACCTAGAGCTAGATACTTATGAAACACTAAATGACATGCTTAAAATATCCATCTTCTGTACACATACAAACAGTATGAAACTAATCTCTCTCTCTCTCTCTCTCTCTCTCTCTCTCTCTCTCTCTCTCTCTCTCCCTCTCTCTCTCTCTCTCTCTCTCTCTCTCTCTCTCTCTCTCTCTCTCCCTCTCTCTCTCTCTCTCTCTCTCTCTCTCTCCCTCTCTCTCTCTCTCTCTCCCTCTCTCTCTCTCTCTCTCTCCCTCTCTCTCTCTCTCTCTCTCCCTCTCTCTCAGTAGGATCGTCCAGGTGACTGCAGCAGCTATGGGCAGCAAGACGCTCCCGGCTCCGGTCCCCCTACACCCCTCCCTGGCCCAGCTGGCCAACTACTCTCTGCTGCAGAGCTCCACCACGGGCCTCCACCTGCCCGCCGCCGCTGACCACTTCCCGGGCCTCTACAACTTCAGCGCCCTGCACGCCATCCACCTCCACCAGTGGACGCTGGGCTACCCCCCGCTGGGCCTGCCGCGCTGCGCCATCGCCAAGCTGCCCGCCCACTTCTCCGCCGCCATGGCCTCCACCGCCATCCCCATCTTCCCCCACCTGCTGCAGCCCAAGCAGGAGCCGGGGGCGACCACCGGCCCGCGCGGCTCCAAGAGCAAGCCCCGCTTTGACTTTGCCAACCTGGCCGCCGCCGCCACCCAGGAGGACCCGCTGAAGGCTGAGGACCTGAGTGTGGCCGGGGCGGCGGCGGCGGCGCTGCAGAACGCGCCCCTGAAGCGGTCCTCCGCGGGGGCGGCGGCCGGGCTGGGCTGCCTGCTGGACGTGGCCAAGCTGACGTCGTCGTCCTCGCCCGAGCGCAAGCCCCCCCGTGGCCGGCTGCCCTCCAAGACCAAGAAGGAGTTTGTGTGCAAGTTCTGCGGCCGGCACTTCACCAAGTCCTACAACCTGCTGATCCACGAGCGCACGCACACGGACGAGAGGCCCTACACCTGCGACATCTGCCACAAGGCCTTCCGGAGGCAGGACCACCTCCGAGATCACCGGTAAGAGCCGGCTTGTTCACCCGTCGCCCGAAACGCCAGTGGGCGGTTTCAGTAATTGTCAATCATCTTTGGTCAGAAATTCGTCCTTCGGAGAAAGGAGTATTATCACACTGTTAGCACTTAGGCTGTGTCTAGCGGCTCTTTGTAGAGAAGTACTTTAAGTCGTGTGTGTGTATCAAGATGGTTTAAGTGTTAAAAGGCTGTGTGTTAAGTAAGTGTGTGTGTGTTTGTCTGTTTGTGTCTGTGATGTTTGTGTGTATTAAGACATGTGTGTGTGTGTTTGTGTGTATTAAGACGGTGTGAGTGTGTTAAGACTTGTAGATGTGCCGTCAGAAGGTGCAACAGTAGGTGTTAGCGAGGTGTGAAAGTATTGGGGATCAAAGAAAGTCTGTGTGTTTGTGTGTGTGTGTGTGTGTGTGTGTGTGTGTGTGTGTGTGTGTGTGTGTGTGTGTGTGTGTGTGTGTGTGTGTGTGTGTGTGTGTGTGTGTGTGTGTGTGTGTGTTAGGTGTGGGTGGGGTGAGAAGGGGTTATCTTGTGCGAGGAGGGGGGATGGCTTAAAAAATGTTATTTTAAATCACTGACAGCTTTTCCGTTGCTCTTCCCTCCCAGGTACATTCACTCCAAAGAGAAGCCGTTCAAATGCCAGGAGTGCGGCAAAGGATTCTGCCAGTCAAGGACTCTGGCCGTGCACAAGACGCTGCACATGCAAGTCAAGGAACTAAAGCCGGCCAAGATCAAGTGATTCTTTTTCGTCAGCTTTTTTTTTTTTTGTTCTTTTTAAAAGACAGGGACACTGGAAAAAACAAATGAATCCAAAGAGAACTGCTAACTATCTTTAATCTACCACAACCCAAGACTTCTCCTTCATCATCTCAACTTTGGCAAACATCTCTCCTAATGGTCGAGTGGTTTTGTACAACATGGGAAGATTGTTCTGGGAAGAAATGTATCACCAGCCAAATATACATAAACAAATACATGTATGCGTATATATATGTATATATATTTAAATATATATATACATACATGTATGTTTTCCTGTTCACTTGGGAATGTCTGCAGAGGATATTTATGATGTGCCGTGCTTCCGTTCTCAGATAAAAACCTAAAAGCAGGTGGGTAGTGATTGAGAATACGTTTGATATGCATAAACAGATTTATCTGAAACATCAAGAAGAAAATAAATATATTTTATGGCTGCTTCCTAAGACTGACACCTTGGATCTAAAGATGTCATAAAAATGGGACAGGCCATCTCTTTTGCAATGTTTTTTTCGTAAACATTCTTAATATGATTCAAGCCATGTTTGCATAGCCAACCTTTTTTCTCCTTCCGTAGTATCACATTCCAATGTTATTTTTGTACATATATATCTAATTGTATTTTTGCACTTTAACCCAATTGATTATTTACCTATATCACTGGATTTCCTAAACTTATTTTCAAATGAATAGTCATTTTCTAAATAAAATATTTTTTACTGTAGTTGCTTGCTTTATTGCCTGGGAACAATATGACTTGTTATTGTATTTGTTAATACTAATTTGGGGTACCAGGCCTGAAGTTATAGCTATCCCTATCGTTTTTATAGGTATTCTTTTTATTAGTTTCCTGCCTTTGGTCAATTTCCTATCATGCTAGAGACGCAGAACTTGGCAGGCAGATAGTTGCTGGTAACCTCAGAAATGAAATATTATGTTGCCATGGTAAAGTTGTTGGCATGGCCTTTCAAGCAATAAGACTTCTTGTTCATTTGATCGATCCAGAAAACACATTTGGAGATAAACCCTTTGTTGATGCTTCTTACCGATTGTCATGCTGATTGGTGAAATATTCTGATGCGGTTTGAGTTTGAAAAAGCATCTGCTATAGAAATTAAATTTATTTGCAACCAAACCGCAACATATTTGGTACACGCCTTCTTCTTAAATTAAATCAGTGTCCGTATTTGTGAACGCTTCCTCACTGTTATCTCACTGGCCTCAGTGGCCTCATTCCTCTCTTTTACTGAACTTATACGTAACCTAATATTAGCCAATCACATACTCTTTCAGTTATACCTCCACCAAGTAATTGTCATTATAGCCAATAACACACACCTGCAAGGTGTGCATGAAGTAAGGGAAGGATTTTATTTAAAATAAAAAAACAAAAATACTATTCTTCTTCTAGTTTAGAAGCAATATGAAAAAGTTTAAGTAGTGCTTTTTATATTGGTATGCATATTTTATGTTAGGATTATATATTTTCTATTCTTTCACTTAAGGAGCCAAAGAGAAGCACCTCTCTTCCTGCCTTCTGCGTTCATCAGCATTTGGAATAGGAAAAGTACTATTGTATTTATTAGGTTGCACATTATTCATTAACTTTGATCTATCCGATCTCATCAAATGAGAGCTGGGGTACCTGGTCTTAAAGGGGCTGTAGGAAACACAAAATAGACATCATTTTATTGTCATTTGTTGGAATGCAATATATCTGGTCATTGATTTGGGACTGAAATGCTCTGAGAATCGGTTCTGGATGAATGTGACTCTCTTTTCCCTAATTGCTTCAGGGAATCCATCATTCCTGTCTTTCATATTGATGCACATGGTTGATCATATATCTACCCGAGGAGATATGATTTTTTTGGGGTTGATATTTCGGCCTGCTTTGCACCTCTCCAATGTATGGTTGGCTTTTTGTTTGCATCAACATACTTCAATGGAAGTCCAAAACTGATCGTTGCAAATGTTGTGAGAAGCAAGATTTGTTTTGTGAGGTTAAAACTTACGGAATGCTTTTTGTCTCTTTCTGCTAAAGTAATTTAGTTTAAATGAATTCGACAATGTGTTGGGTGTCCCTGGAGAGCCAGACAACGTTGCATGACAGGAGCAAGGTGTCAGTTGTTTTGAGTGTGATTGAGTTGCTGCTGGCATACAGCATGAGCTTGGGTCTTCCAACACCTGGAAAAGTTGAGCTCAAGAGCACCAAAAACTATGTGTTCTGAACAAACTATAAAATGCTATCTCATTTGAAAAGCCCATTTATCATTTTGCTGTTAGGTTTACTATTGTTTGTATTTTTCTGTAACTTGTTTTGACATGACCCTAGTATCCTGATTTTAAGCATCTACGCTCTCAAGGACAAGAATAAGGCAATCTTTGTCATGATCCTGGTACCCCAAAATGTTGCATGTTGCAATGTTTTAATATTTATAGTAGTGGTAGTAATATTTGTCATTTTAACTTAAAGTTAAGGCTTTAGATTAGCCAGATCTTGTCAGCCGATGACATTGTTGGTCTGGAGACCAACATTTTACATTTTTAGGTTTCTGCCATGTCCAATCATAATAATAATTTGTTCAATCAAGAACTTTTTGCACTGACGAAGTAACTATGCTCTTAACTAGACCTCCACAAGGGTATACACATGTAGATGATTGCTTGTCTTCAATCACAATTGTAACCATCTGTTCATCAAAGTCCACTTTGGTGTTTGGTCTCCAGTGAATATCTTACTCACACATTGGTATTTACATCGATTGGCCGGATTAGCACAGGGTTACGTTAAGGACAAACACGAGGCTTAGCACAGCAGAGCTGAACAGCCCTTGGCAGCACCAAGAGTTCTCTAGGTCCTCACAGAGCAGATTGTTAGTGACTCCTGGGTCGAAGCCTTCTCTGATCCTTCCAGGGACTCCAATAAAGTCAGCCTGTTTTCGATGCCCTATTCCTACCCCCAAACATAGAGGTCCCCAGAAGACATGCTTCCCTGGAACATCTGATCCCAAGAAGACATACATTCATAGAAGATATTTGGCCCAGAGGACAGTGTCCCTGGGAGACAAGGTAACAGAAGATCTCTTGGTAAGTGTATGAAGTGTATTTGACCTATAGTAAATTCTAAGTTTGCTTGGGGCTTACAGTAGTTCTGGCCATAAACATGATTTTTAAGAATCTTTTTGAGTACTACTTAAATTTGGCAATTGGTCTGGGAGAAAATCTCAAAGGTGAGGAGTAGATGTAGGGCAGAGGAGTTCAGGGATGATTATATCAAATTCCAACATGCACCCAATAGAACATGTTGCTTACTTTTATACTGTACCCCAATGCGCTAACAAAAACCATCCAATGTATCATCTTTTTCAAACCATGAGTGACGACATTTACTGTTCAACACACGTTATTGCCCTAAGCCTGTTAATACAAAATGCGCTGAAAGGGCAAGATGGCTTCTTCTACAACATCCATCCATCTGCTATGGGATTTGTAATCAATTAGTTTAAAATATAATAAAATTAAACAGGCATCAGTAAATGTGTACCTTTCCCTTCATGGATTAAAGTAGGACTGTCAAAGGATGTTTTACATTTCTAAATGATCTAACAAGTCTTCTCTGCGTTTCCTAACATCAAAAACATGCTACTCATCTTATTGGGAATTTACCAAAGCCATTGCCACTTTCCTCTCCCAAATAGCGTTTGGCTTATTTTAACTTCAGCAATCAAAATTTCATTACTGTTGGGGATATCATGTTGCTAGCATACCGTTAGGTCTATTTATTAGTGTAATTTATTAGTGTGATTGTGTTTCTTCTGCTCTCTCTCTCCCTCTGCCTGTGTGGGTGTACAGTGTGTTTGTGTGTGTGTGTGTGTGTGTGTGTGTGTGTGTGTGTGTGTGTGTGTGTGTGTGTGGTGTGTGTGTGTGTGTGTGTGTGTGTGTGTGTGTGTGTGTGTGTGTGTGTGTGTGTGTGTGTGTGTGTGTGTGTGTGTGTGTGTGACTCATCCTGCCGGGCCAGGGGAAGGTGCCTGGCTGAGAGGATGGCCAGCTTGTTGCTCACTGTTTCTCTCGAAGCCAGGAACTCATCAGTCTATCATCAGATACCTAAGCAGCCAGGGACCCACACACACACACACACACACACACACACACACACACACACACACACACACACACACACACACACACACACACACACACACACACACACACACACACACACACACACGACAATCCTACTAAAATTAAACCAGACCTGGGCAATGCCGTTTGTGTACACCAAAGGTGCAGCTGGGTTGTTTGCGATGGTCTGGGGGAGGCGTACGTGACACTTGTCTGGTCCAGCACAGGGGGGACGGGCCGGTCCCTGCCCCGAGTTCGGATGGGTGGGGGGGGGGGGGCAGTACTGTAATCGGACTGAAAACAATGGGCTTCTTCGCACCACTGAGACCTGGAACAGGAACAGACCATTTTACAGCCGACGCCAGACTGAAGAACACACTGTACAGTTACATACAGAGCACCACGTACCCGGCCGGGGACCGCCTCATTCCATTGATTTGATTGATTCCTTGAATTGGTGATGGTAGTAGGAGTGGTAGTACGTCTTTAATGTAGCCAGGAGATCATTCTCACACACAGGCGTCATGCTAGGACAAACCAAGGTGTCGCTCGTAACACTTAATATAGGTCAGCTCCTTTCATGTAGCGGGTCAGAGGTAGCAGTGGAGTCATGCTACTCCCGCGCTACATAGAGTAGCAGACCTATGACCCCTGAACGAGATTTAGATAACATGAGTCAGATGGTAAGACGACAAGGCGTCAGAAAATGTCAGGTTTATGCAGCTGATCAACAAGTAAGGATAAAAGTTAAAAGGGACTCTTGTGGAGGTGAAGGGCTTCCGTAAGAAAAACACTTGAGTAAAAGTGATAAAGTTGATCAAATTAAAGTAGTAATAAAAGTATTTATCTGGGTTCGATTGTATTTGAGTATCAAATAAGTACAATTAAAAAAGTCCATCTATAGGTAAACATTTGTGGTAACTATGGTGACAGATGTTTCTCTTGTGAAGTCGTCCGTTGGTCGGTCAGAGGATAAGCGAGTAATCATGAGTTCACTGCAAAGGTATTGGAATGAAAGTACTGTTTTATTTCTGAAAATTTAGGGAAGTAAAAGTGAAGGTGGAACGATAAGTAAAAACTCAACTACAAATCAATCAAAAACAAAGTACTGTAACAAAGTATTTTGACTTTGTTACCTTTTGCCACATATGTAGTACTAATCTAATCTAAACTTACTTTTAAACCTGACACATGAAATGAACCAGTAGTTTATGGTCAGGAGAAGTATTGATGTATAATATATCTCCCTGCTTTTAACACGTCAAACATTTCAAGGGAAAGATTAAAAAGACAACTTATCATGGGAAATGTTTGCAGGGATCTTGATGCCTACATTCTGTGAGCAGGAGAAGCTGGCATTGGACCAACACCAACACCAGCATTGCTGTGAGGCCGTCCCTGGCCAATAGGAAGTTTCAATGACCAGTTAACATGAAATGGACTCGAGCGATTGTTCGTTTGTGTGGGTGTGTGTGTGAGTATGTGTGGGATGATTAAATTTTTCATGGCATTCCTCAACCGCTATTGATAAAGATAATGATTATTTTTGAGCTTTCAGAAACAGTTGAACTAGCAAGATGCATGATGGGATGAAGAGGAGTGGGGGCCGGGGGTGGTGGTGCAGCAGGCACAGTATTCAGGGTAATACTGTATGCATTGGCAAACACACACACACACACACACACACACACACACACACACACACACACACACACACACACACACACACACACACACACACACACACACACCCACAGACCTGGCCCGAGCTTTACCCCGAGGCGTGGAGGGAAATGTCCTTCACTGCTACTGTCCGAACAGCGAGGGGGCAGGAGGAAGGCGGGGGGTGATTTAGTAGGGGGTGGTCCGGGGGGGACAGGGAGCCGTGAACAGTAGACGCTGTCCCTGGCAGCGACGACATGTTAACAGCTTCCACAAGAGGGAAGGTGTGTCAGAGGTGGCTCCCAGAGTGTGTGTGTGTGTGTGTGTGTGTGTGTGTGTGTGTGTGTTTTGCGGAGAGAGATAAACGGAGGATGTGTTTGGGGCAGGACACCCAGATGGGTGCACTGACAGACAGACGGACCCGGCAACCCAAGGGACCCACATTCTGTCCCCACCGCCCACTACCACACACACACTCACACACACACACACACACACACACACACACACACACACACACACACACACACACACACACACACACACACACACACACACACACACACACACACACACACACACACACACACACACAGAGTTCCATTACCCCCCCCCCCCTCCTCTGGTGTGCTTCCTCCTCACACCAGAGGAAAAGGGAAAGGAAAAGGTGGTTGCTGCCTTCCAGCAGATCCCCAACAACCCCCCCCCCCCCCCCCCCCGATTACAATGCACACACACACACACACACACACGCACGCACGCACGCACGCACGCACGCACGCACACACACACACACACACACACACACACACACACACACACACACACACACACACACACACACTCACACACACACACACACACCCACACACACACACACACAGCTACAGAGCGTTTAACTGTGAAGGCCAGGAAGGTGAGAGCAGGTCCCTTCCACTCGGTCAGCTGGCCTTCTGACCCCCCCACTGGTGTTACTAGCAGAGCACAGTTCGCTCACAGTTCACTGACAGTACAGGTTCTGCTGAATAAGCTCCCTTGAGTCGGCGTGTAAGAGCGTGCACGAGCAACATGAAAATGGCATGAGAATTTTTTTTTTGCAGAAAACAATAGTCAACACTTTTAACATGATTAAGCTGCATTTTTCCAAGGACAATTAGCTTGGATGAGAACATTTTCTACAATAAGTATCATGGCCTTGGAGGTGGTGATGACTTGTGTAGTGAAGACAAGTACATTGTGCATCGTTGAAAATTATAGGTTAAACTGAATGTTAGAGCGGTCAAAAAACAACCTGCTTATTCAAAAGACAAAAATCACATTGTATAAGTAAGTAACGTTCCTTACAGTTCCATGATTTTTATTATTATTTTATTGACATGAAAACAATGTATCACAAACAATTACTGTTACAGAGCTATGCCTCAATCTTGTTAAGATTGCTAGTGTGAATACAGTATACTATGGCCCTGGTATTAATATTATCAACATAATACAAATGGAATTGAGGCAAATATAGAGAGGTTGATAAATAGAGTTCAATACGGGAATGATTCGTAGCCTATACAAGCTAAGTGTTTTAGCCTTAAAGTAAAGTTGAAAGTTCACCAAATTATTTAGAATAGGGCTGTTAAATGCCTTCACAATTGAAGGGATTCGAGTTCACCCCTTGGCAAAGACCCAGACATGGTCTCTAGAATGTAATTGTTTGAATAAATTGTGTCTAACGCGGAGAGGCTAATTGGAGGAATCAAATCTAATGGCTGACTTAACCGATTCCAGAGCTTTGGAGGGGGTGATGTTTAAGAGCATCATGCAAAAAAAAGAGAGGAAAAAAAGAAAGGGAAAACACAGGAAGGATGTCCAAATGTAGTCTTTCTTTTATTTTCTTTCTTTTAACCCCTCAAATAGCTAAAGCTATCCCCATGGAACCATAACTGTTATTTTCGTGCAATAAAATGTGTGATTTTAAAGATCAAGACAATTCCACTGCACGGAAAAATGGGAAAGAGCCCAAATGTTTTTGATATCGTCAGGCCGTAAGCACTCCTTCATAAATCCACCCCCAATTTACCGCTGTGCGACCGGTTACACTGTTCTGCCCATTAGGCTCACTCATGGCTCCGCGGCAAATTCTATTCTCATGCCGAGAGAGCTGATCGAAACCATAAACCAAGCATTTTATGGCTATTTAACAACTTTGTGATTTAATCGAAAGGAACAAGTCCCAAAATAATTTGTAGACAATTTCAATGTGCCTCAGGCCTAAAAAATGTGCATCTGAGCCAAAGGGGTAGAAGTGCAATTATTTGTCATGCAACACAGTATGTTTATGGTCAGCTGCTCTGCTAGTCCAACTGCAGCTCTCTCTGTTGTGCAGTTTGTTTGTTGTGTGTGTGTGTGTGTGTGTGTGTGTGTGTGTGTGTGTGTGTGTGTGTGTGTGTGTGTGTGTGTGTGTGTGTGTGTGTGTGTGTGTGTGTGTGTGTGTGTGTGTGTGCGTGCGTATGGCTGTCAAACATTTTGGAATGGTAGCTTTTAGCTCAGTGTTAGCCTCAGTGATTATCACCACTGATGTTTTTCCAACACATTCAAAGGCAAATGTGCTTTGAAATACGGATTGCTGTCCGACTTTCCTAGGCAGGAGCACATGGTTATTGGATACAGCGTGTGAAGGTATCGCTTCTTACCCCTCTCTCCTCAAAAGAATAGCAAACCTTTGTCGATTGGTTAGTCTCACTGGATAATAATTCTCATAATTCTCATTCTCATAATTCTCAAAAAATATAGTTACAAATATGTCAGCAAACTTTGTTAATGCCAGTTTATTACATATGTGTATTATATATGCTATATTTCCTTTCACTACATTTGTGTCTCAGATATATATATAATTTGTGCATGGAATGTGATGAACGTATTTTATAGTTACTGCCTACAGTCCTTAAAGGTATATGGGCAACAAATTGGAATACTGGTATAGATACAACAGGACTTTTCCAAATGACAGTGATTTTCTGCTCAGTATCAATCTGAGACATGAAACGATACAGTGAAAAGCATAATGTCCCAGGGTTCTGCATATTGAATTGTAGTTTTCCAGCAAATCCAAAGATTACTGCTTTCCAAAACTTTCCCAATGCAATCCCTACGTCCCAAATATTGCTTCCAATCATTGTGAATTGAAAGAAAAATAGGTTTCAGATCAATGGAACAACTAATCTTTTCTTAAACAGGAGAAACCTTTGAGCGTGACTTGTGTTTGAGCGTTCAAACACAAGTCACCCAGAAGAGAAACGGCCACGCCTGTGTAAATGTAATGGCACGGTGTGATCTCTGTTGACTCACTAAACACTCAATCATGAAAGAAATGCGGCCAATTACAAGTGCAATGGAAGAGTACCCCGCACCAAACCCCATATTTACTGGCCATGACGGTGTTGCTGTTGGGGCACAGATCTTACTAAGTATGGGACGGTATATATTTTTCTCTTTTATTTCTTCGTTTTTACAACTGGGGAATAAATCGTCGGTTCATTAATTCCTTCACTCTGCACTGTTTTCCTCAAGTGACTTCTTTGAATAATTCAGCAGCCCGCTCTGACCCCAGAACCTTTACACTTCTTGTTTCAATATTTTTCCACCACATCAAACAGATATTTATTTGACTCTTTCTCTGCGCAGGGGCCTTTACGTTTTCATTGCTGCGACTATACGGGTTTAATCAGTTGGAAGCCCTGGTCGGTAACCGAAACTTGAAACTTCCCCTGTGTTGTAACACCGGCTTATGTATGGAAACGCAGACTCAATGTGGTGCTAAAATATCCTACTTTGTTATCCTACACTAACATGAGATACAGGGAAACTAAAGGCCATCACAAGAGATATATTTAAATTAGATTTGACTGAATTTCCCGAAGCAGGGCTGTGTCGGGACAGGCGTGAACAATGGACCTGCGTCTGATACGGAGTGAGCGGAAAACTAAAGTCCTTCGCTCCTTTGAAACAATATGGTGCCATTTTCATTTATTAACCGGAATTTTGGCTGCTTGTGCTTCGGGCAGAGACCTGAACCATGACATGCAAAGACAATTTCAGTTCAAATGAGCATTTTTCCATTATTTAAAACGCAACACTTTCAAAGTGTTTCTCTCAAATAAATGTGCATTAAACACATTTGATTCTCAATTTATATATATATATATATATATATATATATATATATATATATATATATATATATATATATATATATATATATATGTAAATAGTATCACGTAAGAAAGAACCACCATCTCATGCCACCAATCCTGACTTTGGATGCCAGGTCGACGCCAACCGACTGTCAAGCAGCCTTCAGCTACAGCGACCCGCGCTGGGACGATACATCAGAAGCACTCGCGTCCAGCAGGAACACATTGTGAGCATGAAAGCATTGTAAAACGAGCTGAAAAGCAGTGATGTTATTATGCTTTTGTATTGGAAACTGTCCCTGAGGGTGTAAAATATGTTCCCATGCGCTGAGGACTCCTTCGGTCGGACCCCACCACTGGTTCTGATTTGGATGCAGTGGCATATGTTGGTGGTTTCAACTAATTCCCGCTGCAAGTATCCTACTGCTGTGCGTAAAGCATGGCCTTTCATTAAAAATCAGTTCTGGTTTCTGTGAGAAGAGCCCTCCAAGAAGGACACACAATGTTATTTTTTTGGCAAGGGCCCCCTCCGAAACATCTGTACTCCCTGAAACTCGAGCGATATTTAACATAATTGAAATGAGCTCTGTTGGTTTTGTGGGGAGCTACTTTGTTTAGACACATTGAAAGCGCAGAGATCTCTGGCACACGGTGGCTTCCATTATTTGTCACAGCAGATCCTTGTTTGGTCGTGGTTTCAGAGGAACTCTGCTTTGCTTTCAACAGTGGCCCTCGCTTTCTTGGTGTTTTTTTGTGGTCCGCTGTGGGCTATTCTTTTGGTCCTTAAGGAAGAAGGCATGTGTCTATCTACAGCGTGGCGATGCCGTTGTGTTGAGGAGCAATGGTACAGGGTTCATCGTGCTCTGTGAGAAATAAAGAACATGTTTCTTGTTGTTCCTGATCGATGACTAAGCTTAATCAAATTAAATCATTTGTTTCCCCACGGTTTCTGAAATATCCACATATTTTGGCAAGAGACGACTTGAGTGGAATGTTTCCAGAATCAAGAAGAGACCGTCCTCCCGCTGCTGCTCAGATCTTTGGTTCTCTGGTCCCAGTGCCACATGGACAAGACGCAACTTTATTAAGATTGTACATTTTCACATTTGGGACAGGCAAGGTGGTTGTGTGTGTGTATTTGTGTGTGTGTGTGTTCGATTATCGAGCTACATGTGTTTAGACTTGCAGAACCCAAAACGTAAATTCCCAGCATTCAAGCAAAGCTAAAATAACAAGGGATGTGTGTGTGTGTGTGTGTGTGTGTGTGTGTGTGTGTGTGTGTGTGTGTGTGTGTGTGTGTGTGTGTGTGTGTGTGCGCGTTTGTGCGCGTGTGTGTGTGTGTGTGTGTGTGTGTGTGTGTGTGTGTGTGTGTGTGTGTGTGTGTGTGTGTGTGTGTATCTTGTGCTGTAGAAGATCTACTGTAATAGTAAGCTTCAATGTATTCAAGGCTCAAAGTTACATTACTAGACTGTGCTGCAGTTATTTCTAACGAGTAGCAGTGTAAGTAATGCAAATGGAATTAGGACATTCCAGTATTGCAGACTTTGGCTGTAGGTGTAGATGAAGTGTTCCACACCTCTCCTTATAAGACTTAGTAGCCGTGCCCATTATGACTCTTTAACATGTAAAACAAAAAATAATGCAATTAAATGTCAGGCGAAAGACTTAAACCTAAGCGACCTCTTATCAACAGTGTTGCTGAAGCATTTCACATGAATAACAATGTGCAGACGTTGACAGATAGACAACAGATGTTGCTGAATGTATTTGACACCTGTAATTCTGTTGTGATTTAAATACATTAATTAGTGACATTATTTAGTGAGACCTTCCAGAAATAAGGCAACAGGCAGACATATAGACAGACAGACAGACAGTGAGGCAGATGGACAGAGAGACAAACAGGCAGCCAGACAGGCAGACAGACAGATGGATAGATACATTGATATGAGGATGCGGAAAGCCTTAAAAAGCAACAAAAAAACCAGAGTGAATTCCAGTAAGAACCAGTGCCAATTCTACCCATGTGTGTTTTATATGTTCCTGCATGTGCCATGGGGTGTTTGTCTCTGTGCACATGGTTCCTCAGAGTTCAGGCCCTTCTGCTGAGAAACCCACCATGAATAAATCACTCATCCGCCCTGGAAATAGGTGCAGGCTACCTTCTTGTAGCTTAGTGGAAAAAAAGAATACTTGCAGGTGCGTCTGGATTGCGATGGCTGGAAAAATCCATTCATAATTTCTCTGACATCATCTTACCTTAGGTGCGCTGTTTGCTCTCGCAATTGCGTGATCGTTGCCACATGGACTTGATTAAACCAATGGGATGACAAGATATATAATCTGTCATCTTCCGTCTGCCAACTCGTGTCAACTTCAGCCAACCTGCGGATGGACTGATTCTGCCTGAGAGACAGACACTGAGAATGACTTCAGCGCTAATGACACACAGTGATAATAAACACAAGTCGCATCGCATAGCAGAGCCGCGACGGCTCTGAGTCTCCTCTATGCTCCCACATGGACCTCCACTCCCATCCCGGCCCTGATTCAGGCCTCTTCCTTCATGTTGAAAGCTATGAGTGGGTTTGTTCTGAGATAAAAAAAAAAAAAAAGTGAAGGGAATAAAACAGAGGAATAAATGGAAGCATGTGTCAAAAAGGAAGCAGAAACAACAGACAGACAAAGAACATCTCTGGCTTCATGGCGCACAACCCATTCAAGGCCCTGTAACGATATCGAAGTTCAGAAGCAATTTAAGCAAATATTACTGTTTTCATACTCAAATAAACAATGGCGATATGGCAAACAATGAAATGTTGTTTCTATTAATGGACTGAGAAAGAAAGCTATTTCAAAACTGTTTTTAAATATAAACAGTTAATCCATTGCATTTACTGTAGAGTTCTCGGTCTCGATTGGTATTTACAAACCCATTGTTTCTTCTTGTTTAACCTTTTAGCTGCACACCTTAGGTACGTAGTTGCTCCGCCGCGCCGTGCATGTCCTAAATCATGTTTAGTGACCATGGCCACTGAACATCGACCTCGGTTGGAATGAAAGGATTATTGCTTTTTGGCTAAATAGAAAATACCTTTTACCACCTTCAACGATTCAGGCCTGTACAGACCACCGTAGTTGTTTGAAAATTCGGTTGGTTGCATTGTGCAACCTCACTGCTAGATGCTACTAAATTCTACCTGCTGGACCTTTAATCTATCAAAAACAGTCAACAGCTGCAGCAAACTCTACATGAAGATTGTATTTTGTGCACGATTCAGCAACGGTTAACTCAGTAGTTCATCACCTTTTCCCCGCCTCGAGCCTCTTCAGTCATCGATCACACCAGACGCTTCTCCACTGTGCGACACTAAGAACGCACTTTTTTTTTTCTTTCTTGGCCTTAACTAAAGGCAGTGCGTTACGCCTCGCGTTTAACAACCTGAAAAGGTTTTCGTTGTGATGGCTGGCAAGAATTGTTGACATCCTTATCGATGTAAGATGCTGTGTGTGAATAGTAAAAACAGCAGAAGTACCAGGAGGGTGGATGAGCACTGCGGCAACAAACATGTGTAAAGCAACAAGGAGCAGATCAAAAACAACAACCTAAGACTGCGAACTGAGGTTGGCTGTGTTCAGTTTACAACATGGCACGGGTTCTCCTTCGGGCCTGTTTAGCGAATGTACCATTACCCCGCAGCCAGCGTTGCAATATTAAGGAACCTAGCATATGGAGTAATGGTTTACATATGTTCCTCTGGTATTCATAACTGGTTCTGTAAAGAAGGGGGGGAGTGGTTAAGAATCGATGACATCAGAGGCAAGCATAATTAGAGCGACCTGCTAGTGTGTACTACCACCCTTGGCCAAAAACTCACACACACACACACACACACACACACACACACACACACACACACACACACACACACACACACACACACCGCACACACACACACGCACACATATGCACGCACACAAATGCATACACACACATACTCACCATCTATGGCTGTGTTGGTGTGTTGGCTGCATGCACACCTTGTGATTGCACAGCACTGCGTACTACATGTCAAGTGCTATGATGTGGTGAGTATGTAATGCCTGTTATTATTATTTGGGGCCGAGGGGGGGGGGGGGGGGGGGGGGGGGGGGGGGGGGGGGGGGGGGGGGGGGGGGGGGGGGGGGGGGGGGGGGGGGGGGGGGGGGGGGGGGGGGGGGGGGGGGGGGGGGGGGGGGGGGGGGGGGGGGGGGGGGGGGGGGGGGGGG